>NC_063045.1:19625419-19967919 GCF_018812025.1 Megalobrama amblycephala | reverse complement strand
CATTATACACTGAGATGTACTGTATAAGTTGGATTTCATATCAAAAGAAAACTTTTAAATAGGCCGGTCAGGCGGTCAAAAGGATGATGAGGGCATTTAAAAAAAAGGCAATGTTGCATTAATTTGTGTTTGAAGTTAGATTATATCATTCTTTATGTCTCACCACATGTTTGTTTTGTCTACCTTGGCGATCCGTTCTGTTAAGGAATGCAATTCTTGGCTGGGGTCAGTCGTGCTTTGGACCGATAGTTGGCCAAATAACAACAAAAAGGAGACGAGACAGAACAAGCATCTTTGCTGCCTCGGGTCTAGTTCATTGCATCCCACAGAGTTCTCTAATATGTTGTTGATGAAAGGATTAGCAGCTGTCACACCTGACCTTAACCCCTACAGACTTGTCAATAATGAGTCAATAATCTAAATGTAGACACTCCACATAAGCACGTTTTGACATTTGAAATAAATAAATGAGATTATCCTGTACGAGTATTTGGCCTAATCATAAAATAAGTGTCTTAAACAATGAAGTAAACTTGAGAGGACAGTTTCCCATAGACAAACAGAAAGAGTTTAAATGTTTTCGGATAAATCAGGTAAGGATTTTGCTCCTTTGGGACAGAGCATCCAATATCACCCAGCTGGCCAAGTTTGGGATTTCCATTGCAGATTTTTTTGAGTCTTATTTCTTCATTCTTTTCAACCTGAAAGACCTGCATGTGGATAGAAAGCATACACCTGATTTTCATCAACATCTTGAAATAATTTTTTTTAAAAGTGCACTCAGAGAACTCACCTAAAGAAAGATCTACTGTCTTGGTTGTGTCCTGGTAGCAGGTCTCCTTCTATTAGTGTTAGTGGCTCTGCGGTTCTGGCTCCTGCCTTGTTGGCCAAAGGGGTAGGCCACCATTTGGGTTGACCCTCTTCTGACTTGCAATCCCTGGGACTCTCTCATCTCCCGTGCCATCTGTGTTAGTGTTAGGCCAGGATTTGTTTGCAAGCGCTGGAATAAGCTCTCACGATTCACAGTTCTTTTAGGGCAGCTGAACGTTAGTGCCACTCCAGAATCTGACTTCATCTCCCTGGAAAAACCATCTGAAGTTCCATCAAAGCAGCGGCCAATGGCAATCTCTTTGGCAACTCGTGGGTTTTGGTCAGTGACGGTATATATTCCGTAATTGTGTCCAAGGGGATCAACAGGAGCTAACATATTGAATGCATGAGACTCATTGTTCTGAAGAACAGGAGGGTGCTTTATTAGATACTCTTGCAGGAGACCATTGATGCCTATCCGACGGCAGTTGCCTTGTGGAATCACAGAAATGAGTGACCTGTCTACAATACCTTGATCAAAGAGCATCCCACTGCACTTGAACTCAAGACAAGCAGCAGAGGTGTTGGGATGGTGTAAGTCACGGGTACTACGAATGTCTCTAATGCCATACAACTGGCCCCTTGTTTGAGGATGAGTTCCACCAAGGTTTCTTGACCTTACCATGATTTCTGTAGCTCCATGAATCTTAACTTTGATGAAGCAAGCCCTGAACTCTTGTGGATTTGGCCACCAGGAAAGGTAGTCTCCAGTCCAAGATGTGAGGTCACTCTCCTGAAAGGGTACCACATTGTACTCGTATTTATCTTTTTCGACACGGAAGAAACGAAAGTGGTTGGCGTCAACAGGTGCATTTTCACATCCAATTAAACTCTGGTAAGGATAGATTGGACCATTTGTTTCATCAAAATTGTTAGGGTTTGGTTTGGCCAGGTTGATTCTGAAAGCGGTTTTCTTAAGTGCTGGATCCTCATGATCTGAGCGCTGGTAATCTAACTTCCCTAAGTAAGGTTGAGACACGCCAATAATGTTTGGGTTCATTTTTGGCATTGAGGGGGCTGCTTCCAATTCCTCACCTCCCATTATAGCCGTGACGTAAGCCGTGTATGCATCAGGCCTCTGAGCATCGCAGAAAGCTGGAAGACAAGCACCATTTGGTCCTGTTATCACACTATCAAAGCGACCCCATGCCCTTGGATTTGACGAGTAACCAGGCTTGGGCTCCAGGTTTATCAAGTTTATTACCACTCCTTCTAGTTGCTCATTGGGCAGGAACTTGTCGCTCATGTACGCCCTCACCTTGACATAACAGCGGCGATTTTCAGGTACATCGAGATTGAACAACCTACGCTCCCTGATTTCCATATTTCCTATCAGGAAGGTGCGCTCCTCTCGTTTGTTCCTCCCACTGCCAGCAATGGTACTTTGTGTGGGTTGAAAGTTACTTTCCTCCTCCCAAATGCCTGTGTCGGGATTGAGGGACCAGAGTTTCATAGTAGGAATGTGCTCCTGCATCTTAACGTGCTCTGTATCAAGGAGAACCTGGACTGCGCCGGCTCCTAGAACCTCCTGGTTTGCCCCATCTCGGAAATCTACTGAAAACATTCCGTATGTCCTGAGAGGGAGCATGTCTCCTTCATCGTCTACAAAGTTGAGATCACCAGGGGCAGCAGCAGCCATGGTAATGTTGCGTGGGTCGAGGAACGTGACACTGGCCTTAACAGTCCCTTCGTACACTTCTCCTGTGTTTTTATGGAAAGAATTTGGAGGTATCACCAGTTGACCGATAGGGTCCTCGCCTTTAATTTCACCTAGGTAAATGGTATTGCTTTCGGCAGCATTGATATCAATAGGTTCTTGCTTCCTCATCACTTTTACATCATGATAGACTGCACCTCCTCTTTTGTCAAAAATAAAAACCTTGATTGTGTCGATGAACTTCTGAGAAGGGTCGACAAAGTTTACCACAAGACGCTGTGTATCTGGAGACACCTGGATTGTGAAACCACCCTGATATCCCGTGGTACCTATCCGTTCCTTTCCTATGTAAATGTGTCCAAAGCGAAGGGGTTCATCATTGTCTGTTGCCACCACTCTGCCCCGTACAAGGACTTTGGGCTCCACACAGGTCTGGCAGCCACATTCACTTACAACTTTGATAGGCAGGGTGTAACGGCCACATTTGATCTCTCTAGTGTCCATTTGTTTGACCCCACAGCAGAAGCCGGATCCATCCCTGCAGCGCATGTCAAAGTCCAGTGATCCAGGGCATTTGTTGTGTGGACAGCGACCTGCATTGTAAAACTTGGAGTCTGTTCCTGGCTGCCTGCAGTCAAATGGCAATTTGATCAAGTAAGAATCGGGTGTTGAGTTGCATGCTGGTGATCCTTTAGCTGTGAAAACAAAATTTGAGATCAGTGTGCTATATTTTCAGATAAATTTACATGATAAAAAAAAAATGTTTTCAGAGAAAATATTTACATTTATTCAAATCAAGCTTATTTTCCTTATCCCATTGATTTTTTCTTTTTTAACATAAAACTGATTCTTAAAACAGAGAAAAAGAAAATGCTATACAATGTTGAAGTGTATTTCCTTGTTATAAAGATGTTTTGATAGTATTTTTGACTTGTATCACAGTAAGAATGTTTTACAAAAAATATTTTGCAGTGTTTATCTTATTAGTTGACCTTTACCAGCCAAAGACATACATACCACTTGGTTTAAAGCAAAATATTAATGTTTCAGAAAATAAAAACTTCCAGTCACTGAACTTGGAAGCTTGAAAAGGGAGCCATGACTTGATAAAGTATTGTTTCTGGTTAAATTTCATGATCTCATTCTGTCACCATATTAATGACTGCCGTCAATATTGTCACATTACCACTCTACTGTTAATGCTGCTCATTTGTTCATTAGAGAGCTGTTTTTTCCTTTAAAATGACACTTATTTGAGAGGGCAACCATGTAATCTTATTTGAAGTGGATGAAATTTAATTTACAGAAAACTTTTCTCCTGTAGCTGTTGTTTAAATGCAAGAGTGAATACAAAACACATTAATCATCCTCCATTAAGAATCCTGCTGTGACAGGTGTTAGTGTTTCATTCAGCAAAGCACATTTCATATGCCATAATGATTAAGAAGCAAAGAGATCCCTCAGACAAAGTCTAGGGCTGATTGCTTTAGCACACATTTCAGCAGACTATTTCTGACAATCTATATCTTGGATAATAAGCATCATGGGAATTCTCAAAATGTGTAGTTATGTGAGCAAAAGTAGAAATACATACTTGTCTGAGGATGAAAAAACAGGATTTATTGACGAGCTTGGATTTCACTTTAATACGGAGAGAGGGTGGGATTTAAGGATTTTAGTCTGCCCACCACAACTTCTTTCCAGTCATTCCTTGTTTAGAAAGTGGTATTTTCTACCAACTTAAACATAATAAAATACTGTACCGCACATGTCACTAGACATTAGAGACTTTAATATTTCATTAGAGACCTCAATATTTAATGGGGTTATTTTTCTTCTTTAGGGACATTTTGACAAATCCCCGTTGACCGCTAAAATGGTTTTGCACTTACCGAAAACAGTGAGGACGGCTGGAGTAGACTTGATGCTGCCTGTCAGACTAGTTGCTTTGCAGTGATATTGCCCTGACTGCTCTGGTTTCAGGTCCCGCAATATCAAATCTTCATCGTACTTGTATTTTGTGCGATTCAATAAAGTTCCGTTGTGGTACCTTTGAATCAAACAAATTAATGTTTTCTGTAACTAAGACATTAACGCCATATGTCAGAAAATCTAATTATAAACTTCATTGTTTTTTACCAGTAATATTTGTCAGGTTTTGGTGTTCCTGTTGCTCTACAGCAAAGGGTTGCACGTTGTCCCTCGTAACGTACTTTGTCTTCGGGATGTTTCTCAATATATGGCTTTTCTGTAAGACAAACCAATAATGCAACAACTCATGGTAAGATTTGTTGAAATTAAGCTATCAATGTGGGATAATCCATATCCAACTTCAATGTATTAATATTATAACTTTTTCACTTTTCTTCTTCTTTACCTGAGGATCGTAAGACAGCCCGTACCCAGAGTTCATCAGTGCTGTTGATGGAAACAGGGAGTGTGATGGGAGCAAATTTATCCTTCATTATTATTACTTGGGTCTGAGGGTTGGTGCACAGTCCTTCAATCTTGAATTGACCCTTGGCATCAGTGTGGGCACGGATGACCTTGGCTTGGCTGGCCAGAGCCACTGTGGCGTCAGCCACTGGGACACCTGTAACGGTGAAGACCTCCCCGTGTAGCGTCTGTCCATCACAGATACAGTAGCTGCAGTCCTTATTGGGACGTCCCCCAGGACAGACACGTTTGCATGCCACTATAAAAAAATAAAATAGGTGTTTTGATTTCAAAGTAGCAAAAAAATGATGGCTTTTCAAAAATTGTGTGTTTTGTAATACACAATACCTGGGCATGGATTTCCACACTTATGGACCTCTACGGGTCGTCCTGTACACTGAATCTTAGTTGAAGATCTGTGACATGTCCTACGTCTTGTCCTGCGTCCCTTTCCACAGGTCACTGAGCAAGCACTCCATGAACCCCATTGGCTCCACAAGGCTGTTTAGATTTGAGGGAAAACAGTGGTTAATTTAAATGTCTGACATCATCCTATCAAGTTAAAGGAAGAGAACACCTTAGCAAACAAATAGACACCATACATGCTAAAACCACTCAGAACGCCCTAGGAAATTAATAGAAATGTTTTGGCAAACACCCACAACACACTAGCATCATGGTGGATAGTTTTGTGCAAATGCCACTCACATTTTCAGAAAATGTAAAAATTTGGTTAATGCTTTAAGGCAAAGAAAATGAGCAAATCCTACAAACTTTATACTAAAAACAAGACAAAAAATCCTCTTTGTTATTTTTCTATTTGAATATACATGTGTGCGCGTGCATGTGTGTGTACAGAAATGTCAGACTGCATTTTGACATCTTTGCCAGTGTGGGTACATTGATTTCATGATCAAAGACAACAAAGCTCTGTACATACAGAAACATGTTTTGGTTTAGCCAGCTAATTGGGCACCACATGTGTCATGTAAATGTCAGCAGGATGTGATCGCTCTCGAGGATCACGAGTGGAAAATAAGCCTCAATTCTGAGTTGAGTGTCAAAATGTTTCAAGTGATTCAGAAATGCATCAAAAACAAACATTTGGACGTATCTACAAAGAGCATACAATGAGCATGCGACACCTTACTGCTGTCTAAAAATCAGGCTTTATCCTGCAGAAAAAAGTTTAAACCAGCCTAATGGTTTAAAGGGGTTTTTAGGTACTTTGAAACAACTGGTCGACTAGCTAAGCCATTATAATACCTTCTTACCCTTACGGAAAAAAAGTTTATTCAAGTGTGCTATTAGTATACTTCTTTTGACCTAAATATAAGAAAGTATATTTTCGGTCTACTTTTCATATACTTCTCAGAAATATACTTTATGTACTTCTCAGAAATATTGCAAAAATTGCACTTAAGTATACATGACTTATACTGACAGAAAGGTCTAAGCATATTTGGACTATACATGTACTCAATCTTTCCTAATTCTGAGTATTTGAATTTTTGTGTAGGCTAGTCCACTGTTAGTGTACATAGGAATTTACTTCAAATCTACTTTACTCTTTCCCCGCCACTTACAAAAATTTTCTGCTATCCCTGTTTTCACTGTTATACAGTAGGGGGCGCTATTATGCATCTTCTAGTACAGAATCTCTGGATCAAAACACAGGTGAAGAAGAAGCAGAAACAACTGAATTGCTTCATTCTGAATCTGATTCCGATGTAGTCTTTGAAAAAATGCGATTTCCCAGCTTTTTGTTTAAAATGTTGCTTTTTAAATTAAACTTAACCACATTCATGTGTTGATAAAAAAGGATGCATGAAGCTAGAATATTGTTTTTAAATGGAAAGTGTTAAAGTACAGTTAAAGGTATATTTCAAGTATAAAAAACTGATACCTAAATAGGAACATAGTAGTATACTTATACTGTATAAATAGTAAACTATGATGATGTTATTTTCACTTAAAGAAAACTTAAAAGTATACTTGCAGTTTACTAAGAGAATACTTCAAAGTGTACTTTTCATTAACTAAAAAATGTTACTACAAGTACAAGTACAGTACTACAAGTATTGTAATAGCAAACTACTAGTATACTTAAAAGTTCACTTGTAGTACAGATGCAGTACAAATGAGAAATGTAGTTGTGAACTAGTTGTTTACTACTGTTATAGTGCACTTAAACATATACTTTTACATACTAAAAAGTGGACCAATTTAGTCCCAAGCAGTACTGGAATAGTACACTTACAAGTTTACTTCTAGTACATTGATATGTGTATGTTTATTTCATAAAGTATACTTAAAAACATACTTTAACATTACTTAAATGAACTTGAGGTATACTTCTTTTTTGGGTAGGGTAAGGTTAGCCAAGTTGGATGAGAACAACTAGAACAGATTAAACCAACTAAAAACCATCTTTGGTTGATTTAAGTGGTTTTTAGCAGATGCTACTGAAACTTAGCTATGAAGACTAGAAATCCATATTATATCATTAAGTGTTATAAAAGGTTGTCAAATTCATATTTGTTCTTTGTATACCTTCACATGGTGGGGTTGAACACTCTCTCCGTTCGATGTGAGGTCCCACGCAACGGGCGAAAGCAGCAATGGAAGAGGTTGCGTGCTCATGCATTTCCTCTGACGGACTTGGATGCCAACATCGTTACAGGCAGTGGCAGAGCAAGGCGTCCATTCACTCCAGTCGGTCCAGTATGAGTGGACTTAAGAAACAACAACAACAAAAAAAACTCTCATATGTTAAAATGCATAACACTCATATGTTAAAATGATGCTTATGCCTCCATATGGAATACACTTCTCTACTTTGATGGATTGTCTCTTGACTAATTGTACCTGGTGGACACTGGAATCGCACATGGTAATTGGAGCAGCTGCGACCAAGCGGCTGCTCCTTATTGATGCACCAGAAGCCCTTCTCCAGACTGGAATGGACCACCTCCCCTGTATCTGCAGCTGCAACCCAGTCTGTGGTACGGGCCTCCATGGCTACAGGTCGCGAGCAAACCCTTTCCCGATAGTAGAAGCGAATGGCTTCTAACCTCTCGTAGTCCCCGTTTCCTCCCGGATGGTCGATATTGAACCAGGATGTCCACTCGGTCACGCCTGGGTTACACAAAACAAAGATGAGAGTAAGATGTTTTACAAGAACAGTATGCTCTTGCCAGTGACCCAAAGATGTGAAGAAAGAGAGTTTCCAGATTACGTCAGATTTCTGCCCCATTGTGCTTGGTTTACTCCAAAAGATTAGTCCAGCTTTTTTGCATCATATTAAAATACAATCTGTGTCTCACAAAAGTTTATGTCAATCTATCCCATGGGAGGTATGAACCAGATGACGTTATTCAAGGCAGAGAGAGCTGCCTGAATTGTCTAAGAGACAACTTATTCTCTTGCTCCAATTAGGAACATGTGTAAACTCATTTACACGTAAACGAGTCAATGTTTTATTGTTCCAGCATAGCAGTGGCTATATGCCTTCATCATTAAGGCTCACATTTAATGAAGACGGATGACTCCAGAATTTATTACATCACAATTTTTAGCATCACAAAGATCCACAACGCGGTTTGGATCAACTAGGACACCACAAATTAGTTGATTGCATAAAAAGAGCAGGTTAATATATCCATAACTACCTGTGGTCTGTGGTTCCATAAGGCTGTTGTAAGCCAGCTTTCTGTTCCTGTCCGTTTTGTTTAACCTCTGAAGATGTGAGCTGTCCCAGATGGGTCCTGTGGGAATGCAAACTTTATTACAACGCACTCAACAAAGGTGCTACCAAAGGAACATTGGCTGCAGTTACATCTACAAGGAACATTGACCTCCTTAGGGACTAACTAAATTTGGTCTTAAAAAGTTGGACACAAAATTTGTTTGATCTATTACAGTGCAATATCATTTGCAATGTAATAGATCAGAAAAACGTACTCCTTGCACGTTCCTTAGGTTGCAGACACGTCTGCGAATGTGATCGGAAAATCCTGCTTGGCTTTGTGGTAAATGGAATGTGTGCTAAAGACATTCAATATTTAAGTACTGACTTTTTTTTGTGCTCTCGGCATCGGTGCCACCTGAGTCCAAGTGGCCTACTTTTATCAGCTCAGAAGCCCTTGGCATCTATGGCCCTTCTGAACCACATCCAACCAGTTTTGAGTTAGCACCTGATATCTGATCTCATGATTGGCCTGAGGAAGACACATTTGGTCCATTTCTGCACTGTATCTCTTTCCGCTCTGTCTGGTCACGTCGGGAGATGCTGCAAACATATGGAAGTGAAGCATGCTCGATGGCCTGATCCCCTACATCCATTCTCAAACTAATCTGGAGACACTTACTAGCCAGGGCCCCAAAGGAGAAGATAGAGTAATGGGAACAAACACATGGCGTCTCGTGCTTTCTAGATGACACACTGCCAGAAGATGCACTCCCACATCCCAGGCGGAGGACAGTGGGCCTCCGGTGCTTCATGCGGACTGCCCTGTGTGTCGAAGGTATATCCCTGAATCCCTTTCCAGAACTTGCTTATAGTGTGCTGTGATAAGGAAATCATAGACCGAGGGATTCATTCACCAATGCCATTATTTTTTTCCAAAGGAGACGTGTCCCACAGATGTAGCCAAGCCTAACATCCTCAAGTAGAAACAGCACAGTGTCTTGACAGTGGATCGTTACTGGCATTACTCAACACACACTGAAGCGCTTATCTGCGGCAGACATGTCAGTCACGGTCGACACTTTGCAGGACTTACTCCAAGCCACCATTACTGTGATTATATGCCTCTCAAATATTGCATTGATTTACCTTGCAGGTTCACCTGAAAGAGAGCTTGTCATTCCCAAAGTATAGATCACAGAATATGAGAACGTCATTATTTCAGTTATACATGAAGTTATCCTGAATGGCCTGCTGTGTTAGTGGCACTGTGTCACTTTTAAAGTGCTTTCTAAATACCACACTTAGAAAAAATAGGCTAATGATTAAGAAAAGCGCAGTTGTCTCCGCCATGTGATGTTATTCCGGTAGCTAGTTAGGCTCTCTTCAAATTCCTCCATCATGACAGTAAAGGGCCTTCAAATCAAGGACAATCACCTTAATTATAGTTAAGTTTTAATAATGGTTCGGATTCTATGAGAATAGGAAAATCCACACCACAGTTGTAACGATGACAACACAGAGAACGATATTGTTTGAATCGCTCTCAGAATGATTTTTTTTCTAGCTGATGAATTATAAAAACATTTATAGCCAATCAGAATCTACCAGACTTTAAAGAGTGCGAGCATTGAAAGCAGCAAACAACATAACTGCAGTGTGCTCTTATAATACACAGAACGTCATCGTCTGTTGGTGTGGACGCTAATATGCTTATTGTTATAGATATCGTTCATGGTGTGAGCAGGTTTTAAAGGGTTAGTACACCCAAAAATGAAAATAATGTCATTTATTACTCACCCTCATGTCATTCTACACCTGTAAGACCTTCGTTCATCTTTGGAACACAAATTAAGTTATTTTTGATTAAATCCGATGGCTCAGTGAGGCCTGCATAGACAGCAATGTCAACTTCTCAAGATCCAGAAAGGTACTCAAAACATATTTAAAACCGTGAGTTCAGTGGTTCAATCATAATATTATAAAGCAAAGAGAAATATTTTGTGTGCCAAAAAACAAAATAATGACTTTTCAACGATATCTAGTGATGGCCGATTTCAAAACACTGCTTTGAATCTTTTGTTTCGAATCGATGATTCAGATTGTGTGTCAAAATGGCAAACTGCTGAAATCACATGACTGTGGCGCTCCGAATCACTGATTCAAAACAAAAGATTCGAAGCAGTGTTTTGAAATCAGCCATCACTATATTGTTGAAAAGTCGTTATTTTGTTTTTTTGGCGCAGAAAAAGTATTCTCGTCGCTTTTTAATATTAAGGTAAAACCACTGAGCTCACATGAACTGTTTCAAATATATTTTGAGTACCTTGAGAAGTTCAGTGACATTGCTGTCTATAGAGGCTTCACTGAGCCATCGGATTTCATCAAAAATAACTTAATTTGAGTTCCGAAGATAAACAAAGGCCTTACGGGTGTAGAACGACATGAGGTTGAGTAATAAATGACATTATTTTCATTTTTTGATTGACCCAACCCTTTAACTGACCTGAAAAAGAAAAATCAAACATAGAACAAGACAGTACTCAGTAATGCCTGAAAATTGGGTGGTGAATTGTGATCACGACGTCAAGCATACACTATGGCTTAAATCTAAAGTTTTTCCAAAAACTTGAACAATAAA
Organism: Megalobrama amblycephala; assembly: GCF_018812025.1. NCBI lineage: Eukaryota > Metazoa > Chordata > Actinopteri > Cypriniformes > Xenocyprididae > Megalobrama > Megalobrama amblycephala. The sequence continues at coordinate 19,956,627 of NC_063045.1, read as the reverse complement.
TCTTTATAACACCTACAGTGCCCACCAATATAATTAGCAATAACCACATCACAGAATATAGTCTGTTTTATTCCAAGACGGAAGAACTGCGTGTCCATGGCTTCAGTGGAACCTTGTAATATCCACACCCAGTAACAGGACATTATTAGGATCAGGTGTGTAAAAATTATTTACCTTGCAGTGGAAACTAGCAACTATTTATATATCAGTGTCCTCCTAACATAGACTGACACCCTGTCCTCCCATAACAAACCACTCGTGCCAAGTTTATTTTGGGAGATGGCTCTCACACAAGAGGGTGATTTAAACTTTGTTCAGCAATTCTGTGATTATTTTGTACCTATCTTATTGCCAGGGGTTTTACCCCACAATATAAAGTGCAGTATCATTACTCTTTTAGGACTTCTCGCGTCACCTCATAAAGTCTGCACAGTGTCCAATAGCCATACTCAGACAATTAATCCATTCACGCAAATAACAGTCTGTGGCCTTTTAATAAGACATTCCCCCTTTTTAATGTGCGTTTGGAGTGTTGCTACCCAAGCCAGAAGCTAATCAAAATACATGCAAGGGTTGGGTTTTAATAAAATAGCTACGTCAAAGCTGTGGCAGAGTGGTTAGCGCACATGCTGTAGACGTGCTGTTTACCCGGGAATCATTTTTGGTCTACTGTCTGTAAATAAAAGCCTCCCAGGACAGACTCAAAAACATGCCAAGATTTAGCTGGCACTAGCATTATTCTTTCTGAAAGTTTTTCCCAGGTTCTTCCGAAAAGGAAAGGTAAATCATTCTGGCATGTTATGTAATCCCTTTGACAAAGCGCTATAGTGCTAACCCACATTCTCAATATGTATTAGAGAGAGAGCGAAAACACTGTGATGTCTTTAATGCAGTATACGAGGTTGGTAACAAGCAGGGATTTGTTTGAAATCAGAGGCATTTCATTTAAGAAGGCAGTGTGCCCGGGCAGTGGTCTCGAAATTGCATTCCACATCCCATCGTGTTTTAATGAATGCAAATGAGAGCTCCAAAGTGGTTTTGTCTGTGTGTTTATCCTGCGTCGGCAAACATATGGAAGTAGTTTTGTGCATCTGGCACATGTCCTGGCTGAGGTGTGCTCGAATGGAAGATGGTGAGCTCTGTCTGATTGGGTTGAGAAGAAGATTAGAAGATACCAAATGTTCCATAGACTCTGAAGTGGGATGCATCTGTGCTCTATTATTCTAAACTGAACTGCTCCATTGTCACTGCATAATAATGAAATCATAGCCAGATTGGTGTTTTTTTTTTTTTTTTTTTTTTTAATGATCTGGATTAGTTTACCTTGTCTTTGAACTGGTGTATCCATATATCCATGTATTTTTTGTAATTAAAAAGACTTTAATTAGCCTTTTTAAATTTGTTTTCCAGTAAATATTTTAAAAAAATCTTTTAAAAATATATAGATTCATTATTATTAATAATTAAGACTTGTTTTCTTAGATCACATTTTGAAAATGTAGTAATATGTCATTGATTTTTCACTTTTCTTTTTCTGATTTTAGTAAAACAAGTGAAAAAAACCTTCCATGGCACAAAATTAAACCTTTAAGTCTTATATTAATACTTATGTTGCTTTTCGAGTAAACACATATATATATATATATATATATATATATATATATATATATATATATATATATATATATATATATATATATATATATATATATATATATATACATATATATATATATATATATATATATATATATATATATATATATATATATATATATATATATATATATATATATATATATATATATATATATATATATATATATATATATATATAGTGAATTCAGGTTGATTGGGACACTTTTTCCAAGTCATCTCAATCACCCAGAATTCACCCTATATATATATAGCCTATATATAGTAGTCAACATTTGAAGTGGATCAAAACCTTACATCAAAGTTGTCCTAAAACCTTCTTCTTAGGACAACTTAGTTCTTAGGACAACTTTGATGAACTTTTTTGATCCACTTCAAATGTTGACTACTGTGTGTGTATATATATATATATATATATATATATATATAGGCCTATATATATGAAGACTTCAGATGCAAAAGCCTCTAAGTGCCGTCTGAAATTTTCTTCTAAAATGAAAATTTTTATCAAGCTTGTATGTTTAGGTTCAGTAATTTCACTTTAATGGCAATTAATAGGCCCTTTTCATTGCCATTAAAGTGAAATAACTGAACATAAACATATAAGCTTGATAAAAATTATTATTTTATAAGAAAATTTCAGATTTTGCCAAGATTTTGCCTCACATAAGGGATGTAGTAAATAGAAGAAAATCACTCTAACGCACGAAATGAATGTTCTTATAAAAATATGGCTGCGACAGATAAAGGACACTAAAAATGTTATGTTAAATTTACATTTATTATTATTAGCCTATCTATTATTGTATAAACAATTCTTTCGCGAAATATGCTAAACGCATTTTGTCCAGTCAGAATTAAGAGACGGGGGTGTTCGTTGTACACATTTTTAACGGTCAGGTAGCAGCCCCTTCACGGAAAAATTACGAAATTGAGATGTATAACCTCTCGCTCATTACCTTTGATCCCTCTTTCCACTCTCTTTTTCACATCAAAGCAACAAAGGTCGATGTGCCGGGCAGCTGAACTTCAGAGCAAAGTGAAACATCTGGAGAATAAATCGTTTGAATGGAGCAGATTAGAGAGTGGCAATATTTACTTTGGAGCGTTGAAAATGGCTTCGCCGTGCCCTGGATGAAACTGGCACGAGCGCGCGGGCTTGCAGCTCATTACCGGATGACTGAGCGACATCTGGTTATTTAAAACCGAATTTTAGTCCTAAAGGTTTTTAAAAGCCTTGACTTAGACCTCAGCAATGTCAGGCGCTATTTTCCGTGCCGGCTGTCTACTTGTGTTGGGAAACAGGTAATAAATTCCGCAGAGAGGTTGAGGTGGACCGGAGACCACTGTGGACTGACAGTGAATGGAAAAGAGACCGGTGCTGCTCCAAAATGTCAGTCTGAGACGCTGGGCAGTTTTCCAGTATATTTCGCGACAATCAGTCATTCAAATAATGAATTCCTCTACAGTCATTTATTTATTTATTTATTTATTTTCAAAGCAAAAACATTTGAATGACGCGTGAAGTTTAAAATAATGCTGCTTTGTGACACTATTGTCACTATTTTTCATAGGGCTTTTTAATGGTAATATGATAAGGTGCCATACTGCTGTTCTCATGTCAACACATGGCAGTTATTTATTATAAATGGTAGTTGCTTAAAATTCATATTCATCTGTTTGAATTTACATAGGCCTAGCTAATTACTAACTTTCCTTTTAAAGTGTCAATTAATGTGCAATGAGTCAAACAGAAGCAGATTTGTAAAGCAAAAATTGTGATTTACTAAAGATCACTCCAGCCATGAAAGTTGATAGCCTACAGCTCTCACAAACAAACAAGCTCTCTGTTTTTCTAAGTCTTAAGTGCTGACAGCTGTATCCAAACTGTTACATAATTAATTAATAACATCCTTACATGTTCTAATTAAGACAGTTATGAGATTATTTAAATTACATTACCTTGTGCCAGAGACACAACTAAGACGGTAGACAGCACCAGAGTCACGACTGTGAAGTCCCACATAGTGCCACTGTCAATGATGGGCAGCTGTTGGTAACAAAAAATAAATTAAACACACACACACAAAAGAAAAATAGGTATGGGTTTGTCAAGTTTTTGAGAGACTTGACCGATGAATTAGTTTTCCCCGTCCTTCAAAATCAAGTCTGATAGTTTTGTGAAGTTCCCAGAGTTTTAAAAGACAGGATGGAGTGGAGAATGGTCCAGACCAGCCCCCTCCTGCTCGCCATTGGCCAGTGCACTAACATCTGTGTTCTTATATCATTCCAACAGACAAAAAACAACAGACAGAGATGTAGGAGAAAGGTGAATGTTGCAACAGAAAAATGTTTTGTTTGTGTTTTTAATCAAGTTATGCTGCATTACCAGAGATCTGTGTGCTTGAGCAGAACAATAAATCACATTGTGTATTTTATTATGTCCCGGCCTGGAGCATTACATCATTTCAACCACAAATGAGGATGATAATATGATGGCAGCAGATGAATTGAAGTTTTAAAAATCTGTTTATTTCATAATGTAATTTTCATATTTTACTGACATGCAACTGTCGAGCATTTCAGCAATGTTCCTCCAACGTTCAGTGACTCAACAGACAGTAAAATGACCGTAATGTGACACACCTGTTGCAAAAATAGGTGGAGTTGTAAACAGCCGAATGGTTCAAAGTTTCTAACTGTCACAGATACTGATTCACAATAACTATTTTGCATTGTTTGAAGGTGAAGTGTGTAATATTTTCTCTGTTAATATCCCAGCATAATGTGTAAAGATAACTAAAAATAAGACAAGCACTTAAAAAATGGTGAATTAAAAAAAAAAAAAAAAAAAATTCAAAACAAGTGGTTGATTCAAAACAAGTGGTTGGAATTAAATGTTTGTTTTACTGACAAACCGTAGATGGATGAGTGTTCAGAAAACCTGTTTGAAACTCATTATTTCATTAATTCGGTATGGTGCCTCAAGTTGCACAGAAATTACATACCTCTCCTTCAATTTGTTTAATTAGCAGCGATACTACAATTTTGACTGATATCGATTGGTCATTAACTATGAATGGTCGATAATAATGTCTAAACAAATTTCTGTCATTGAGTGTTTGGCATGGTAATGCATTTGACACTGTTAATATGTTGGATCTTGGTGGAATATATCTGCTACGCTGCTGCTGCAGACCAAGTACGGGACGTGCTACTGCCAGTACAAACGTGACACGCTTCGTGAGCAAGTGACATGCTGCTGCTCAGGGGCGTAGCAGCCATTTTAAAAATGGGAGGGGGGAGGGCAGCTGTCAGGTGATGTGACCCTCAAAGGCAAACAAATTATGTATATAATGTACAAAGTATGTACATTCATGTTCATATAATAAATTCTAAATAGAAAACACTGCCTTAAAACTTTCTACTCTGGACGCGAGCAGCACAATGCGACAAAAGACGGCAGAACTCAATAATCAGTTATGTCTCATTTAGCAGAAGCTTTTTTCGCATTGCATGATCGCATCGCATCCAGTATAGATGCGATGTTACAATAGCTTAAATCATAACAGAAATTTGATCGCATGATTCGCGTCATCGCGACATAACACATACATACAGTGTGTGTTTGAAAAAAGGATGTAATTGTATGGGATGTAACCCCAGACCGCTAAAGAGCAAAGAAACAAGCGAATGAATGAAAGAAATCGCGAGAGCAACAGGAGATTTGAAGCTCATGGCAGACGTGCCCAAAAGATGATTCGCCTTGCGAATTGGCTGAATGTTAGTTCACCCAAATCTAAGTAACAAATCAGAGAACATGGGCGGAAATATTGGCGGTGGGTCAAAAAAAGAGTGGGGAACAGAATCCCTGTTTCTAACAGTGTGGGGGACATGTCCCCCGTATCCCCCGTGGCTCCTACGCCTCCCCTGCTGTTGCTATACAATAATTGAGTTACCCGTAGCAGATCTATACAGGTGGAGCTGGGGAAGGTGGAGGGTTTCTGAACACGCATTGTACTGTTATAGCAAAGTACACTGCTCAAAGGTTGAGCAGTGAGCTCATTGGCTACTGATACAGCAGGAACCAATCAGATGTGCCCTATAGAGAATGATGTGATTGCAAGCAGATTGAGTTAAGGACCTATCAGCCTGCACCTTCTAGAGTTTCATGACAGAACTTAAAAAAAAACAAAAAAACACTAAAAACAAAAATCAGTTGAAACACTAATGTGAATTTAGGCATCACAATGTTACAAAGTACAGTATAAAAAAAATGTATATTCATTTTTAGATTTACTAAAGATCACATATAACAGTGTCATATGTACATATACATATTACATCTAACTGTAGTGCAATATGGCTTTTAAGCCAGAGCATATTGTTGAAGGCCAAGCTTTGAAGTCTAATGGTAATGGTAATTGTGTAAATATTCCCATGCATGCTACATGTACAGTACTGTTCCACTGTCTGGATTAGGCATGACCAACACATCCATGACGGGAAGATGAGGTCACTTGCCTATCCATGATGTCGTCCAATATTAAGAATCATTTTGGCATGACTGTTTTGAAAGCTTTGACGAGCACAGGGAATATTTTACTATATGGGTCTGAAAAAAAATCAGGATCAGAAGTCAGAAAGATCATATATTAAACGGAACTGTGGTATCAAAACAGAATAAACAGCCAAATTTGCAAAGAAAAGCACAGACCAAAATATTTCCCACCAATTCCTTCTCAGTCTAAACAGATTTTCATATTTTCCTTTGTCACCATATTGAGTGCATATGGCTTCTTGTTACCTTTGTGAAGCTCTCTATGTGTGTTTAAAGACAATAAACATACTTTTTGGCCTTCAGAGGGGTGGACAGAAATGTAAAATGTTTATTGGCAGACTAAGAAATATGATCTCCGGATGATTTCATGTCCACCTTTTGATGAATATATCCGAGTTTACACAATGTCCTGAAACAGCATTAGTGATGAATCATTACGCTGCTTGGGTATTCCTGTCCACATACTGTAACTGTTGTTTCTTTAGACAGAAACATTCCTTTATATCGCCCACACCTTTTCCTGCCTTTTGAATAAATCTCTGGGAAGAAATAATATACTGTATGGTCTAAAGAATATCGTAGCTACCGCTTGTTCCCAAATACTGGCTAATAGAGTACATTTTTTAAGGTTTGGCTAAATAATAACATCCAACGTTTCTTTAAACAGCCGAATTTGGCGTCTAAATGAATATACACAGTTTTTACATAGATAATTTATTCATTCAACCTATATGAACTAAGAAAACACATGTACATTGAGGAATGTATAATCAAAAAAAAAAAAGGATTTACACATGTTTGTCAGCCTCAGATATATACTATACAACTTTACCCAAAAAGTACAGGTGAATAAACTTGTATTGGAGTAAAATTCCAGCAGAAATGCATTGGATTTGTAGGTGTCGTGCACATTGGACTGGAGGCACTATCAGGGTAATGCACTTTCAATATATCCAACATTTAAAAGATTTACGTATATTGAGCAAAATTGTATTGGCGATTTTGAAGAATCAACAGGTCAAGTCGAACATTTGCAAAATTAAATAGATAATTCTAAACCCACTTCTTAGCAGCAAAAACTCACCTTAACTACCCAATCTAGTCATATTTGTCAGTAACTGAATGCCACAGAACAATCTATAAAATACAAAAGGGGAAAAACATCCTTGTTATTCAAAATACAGGTTTGTATAAACGGCTACAGTTCTATAACACATTCCGTGCCAGAGAATTCTGGCAGATTAAGTTCGTATTTTTTCTGAATGTCATAGGGCAGGAATCGTCCCGCCAGAAAATGTTTTCCTGAGAATCCTGTTGCGCACTTTTTGGGAGCTGTCAGAGAAATGAGAACTTCTGGATTTATCCCATCTTTGGCGGGTTCATCAACATCCCAACCTTCAGGAAAAGAGAGATAGAAAAAGTGAATCCTTTCTCACCATCACAATCCACTGGTCATTAACTGAAACATAACAATGTTTCCAGATTCTCCCAGATAAGAGGTGGAAAACTGGCTCATAGAGATCATTCATCACAATACTGTCATGTGGAAAGTGAGCAGAAAAAATTAAATGTGTCAGCCATCACCTGCAATTTTCAAATAAGGTCTCCCGATGACATAATGGCTGCAAGATTACTTTAGATTTATAATTTGTCTGTTTTGCGAACACTTTGGGTCCAGTGCAACACATTTGCACATAAAGGCCTCTGGTCAGGTCATTTATCAGAAAAACTGGATCTCAAACAGATTTCATCACTCACATCTCCTTAGAGGTGTTGGTAACATTTCGCATACTTACAAAAATGTATCAACAATTTATTTCTTTATTTTAAGTCTATCTATTATTTGGTTTCTACAGCATTACGCATCTAGCTAGTAGCTATTAACTTTGGTTTGTAATCCATTTCTCAATAATAGAATGACTATTTTGCCTAAATTTGTAACTTTTTTAATTTATTTATGTTTATCTAGTATTCTGTTTAACTTTGTCAGCATTAGGTAGCTATTAGCAAGTGTGTCTAATAGCTATTAGCCTTTGATGCTAGTAATCCATTTCTCAATAATATGACTTCAGCATACTTAAAAATATAGCTACTAACAATTTTTTAGGTGTATCTATTATTCAGTTTAACCTCTATAGTATCTAACATGGTATCTAATGGGACCCGATTAGGTAGCGAATTAGCCTTAAAGGTGCCCTAGGATTAAAAATTGAATTTACCTTGGCACAGTTGAATAACAATAGTTCAGTACATGGAAATGACATACAGTGAGTCTCAAACACCATTGTTTCCTCCTTCTTATTTAAATCTCATTTGTTTAAAAGACCTCCGAAAAACAGGCGAATCATTAATATGTACGCCCCCAATATTTGCATATGCCAGCCCATGTTCAAGCATTAAACAAGGGCAGACAGTATTAACATCTGGATGTGCACAGCTGGATCATCAGACTAGGTAAGCAAGCAAGAACAATAGCGAAAAATGGCAGATGGAGCGATAATAACTGACATGATCCATGATTACATTATATTTTTAGTGATATTTGTAAATTGTCTTTCTAAATGTTTCGTTAGCATGTTGCTAATGTACTATTAAATGTGGTTAAAGTTACCATCGTTTCTTACTGTATTCACGGAGACAAGACTGTCGTTATTTTCATTTTTTAAACACTTGCAGTCTGTATAATTCATAAAAACAACTTCATTCTTTATAAATCTCTCCAACAGTGTGTAATGTTAGCTTTAGCCATGGAGCACTATCAAACTCATTCAGAATCAAATGTAAACATCCAAATAAATACTATACTTACACGATTAGACATGCTGCATGATGAACACTTTGTAAAGATCCATTTTGAGGGTTATATTAGCTGTGTGAACTTTGTTTATGCTGTTTAAAGGCAAGCACAAGCTCCGGGGGAGGGGAGCGTGAGGAATTAAAGGGGCCGTAGCCTGAATTGACGCATATTTAATGATGCTTCAAAATAGGCAGTTAAAAAAAGTGAATAAAAAAAAATCTATGGGGTATTTTGAGCTGAAACTTCACAGACACATTCAGGGGACACCTTAGACTTATATTACATCTTTTGAAAACACGTTCTACGGCACCTTTAAAGGTGTGAGTAATCAATTTCTTAACATTATGTCTATTTTGCATTCTTGCACGAATGTACCAATATTTTTTTTTACCTTGTATTTGATTTGATATACTTTCTATAGTAAGTATTTATAAGTATTTATTAGCTAGCAACTATTAACCAGTGCAGCTAATAGCTATTTGCTAAAGTTAATGCTTAAGTAATTTCTGTGCCACAACAGTGACTGAACTAAATTGCAAATTAATGATGATAAAACAGGTTTTCCGAACGCTCAACAGAATTTAGTACGGAATCATGTAAATGTAAATGAATTTGTAGGATGCTGACATATGTAGCCTACTTTACGGTGCATATGGTTAGCTGTCATGAATTACCCAAATGATGTTCAGTGTAGACACTTCAGATTTGTTTTGCTTGTTCTATTAGCAGTTTTTGTGTGTACTGATGTGTACTGATGAATGCTAATGAGCATTTTTACATCTTGATAAGCTGCAGTCTGACAAAAATAACCAAAACATTCTTTTGAACAGATTGAGACTTAATATGCTTTTCTTTTTTTTTGCATTTAACCACTCTATTTAGGGAATGTCACATAATTTTTTCCTTGTGGCACTGCACAATAAAGATGCCATGGGCAGAATTTCTATAAAATTTCAGGATGTGTGATAATTAGCAAATACCTGAGGGCACGTCCACACTAACGATGGGTATTTTGACCTGTTTGAGAGTCACCAGCATCCCAGCATAGGGCTCCTTCACCTCTTTAGGGTCAGTTTCTGGTCCCAGGATGGCATCGATCACCAGATTATAGGCATCATTTAACAGCTGGACCTGGTCGTGGGGTCAGACGGGACTCGATTAGGATTGACAGGTGTCCAGAAGAGTGAACATCACATTGACATCTTTCTGCCAGTGAGCTTCATTATTTAAGACTGACACCCACCTCCGTCGGAAGATAGGACAGGAAAGGGATGTCCATTTTCTCGCACTGAACGGTGAAGTCCTGATGCAAACTCTGAGGAGAACGCTTGGGATAGAAAATGGTGGGCTCATATTCCTACATGTGAGAGACATGAAAGAAAAGCGTTTCCATCCAGAACATCACTTTTCAGATTTCAGCTTTTTCTACTTATGTGATGATTAGCACATTGCCAGTTTTCATTTATTTTTCTCCCAGATTCAGACTCTCCATTTTAAACTATGAAATTCATTTTTAAAACTATGATCATCTAAACAAAAAACATTTGTGAAATAAAGTGAAAATAAACCATGTTAAAATGTATTGAATAATTATTTATATTAATTGTTAAAAAATCTGTCCCTAGGTTGTGAAAAACAGACATGAAAATGTGTTACATGGAAGCCATACATGAAGCAGATGGCCACCCTGATTTTGCCAAGTAAGACATGTTCCTGGGTTGACATATTTTGTTGATCCTGGAACAACATTACTGTCTGAAAAAAATGTAGTCTTAACCCTATCCCTACCCCTAAACCTAATCCTACCCATAACTTATCCCTAAATTCAGAGGGAAATGAGAGGTGAACAACACTGATGTAGAAGCACCTAAACCGTTTATAAACCGTAAACTTGTCGCCGTAAAATTTGATTGGTTGATTGGAATGGTGTTCCAGGATCAACAGAGATGTTGGATCCAGGAACATGTTGTACTTGGTGAAATCACGTTCACCTGAATGGGACAGTCTCTATAAAAGCTTTCTGTTTTTTATATTTTGTCCCCCTGTGGATATGCAAGGAGATTTTTGAGTTCATAAATCACAACATAATTACCTCATAATTTAATTTAAGTACATTAGTAGTGATTAATGTGGACTAAAATTTATGGTTTAAACACCTCATTTGCTCAGAAAACAGGATAAAGTCCATACAGTCTGGATAAGTTGCAGTTTAAGTTCATTACAATCCTGCTGTTAAATTTAATGTATTTGTTACATAACGTTGGTACGGACACAAGAATCCATGCAGATGTACGCTGGGAATGTATAAAACAGCTGCCATCATGTGATGACTCTCTATTGTTGTTTTTTTTCCCCTCAAGAGTTTTTATCCATTCCAAGAATCTCATAATGTAAACTGGCCAAATCTTTACTGGCCAAACTTCACTCCATCAGAATGAAAAGAAGGATAACTTTAACAGAGTATACGTTTATTAGACGAATACTGATGCTCCATAAATCTAGCATCACAAAAGGAGCATGGTGAAGTTAACATAAGGCATATAATTTTTTTTTCTTCTTTTTTTGATCTGGAAATGTTGGAGCGTATGTGCTAACTGCTAGGCAACAGAAAAAAATAAACTTAAAAAGCAATCAGAAACTCGTTTTACTTTGAATCCTAAGTGAAACAGGATTTTTAATGACAAAAATGAAGGATGGAACTTGATTTTATCCATTAGAATGGATTTTGAAAAGTGGTTTGAATATGACAGGAAGGGAAGGTCTGAAAACAAGGGCCCTGTCCCAAATGGCACACTTCATATGCACTTACGGTTTTGTAGACTTACGCGTGTGCATGATCGTGAAGTCCACGAGACCGTATGGTGTCATTTGTCATTTTTGGTTTCAGATGGGTGCTTGCAAGTGCCCCCTTTGCAACAGATTCTTATTTCCTGGCGGGTGTCCTGTGTCTCACGCAGGGTATGCCGCTTGGCTCCATCTTCTCTACTTGGCTCGGTTTGTAACATCCTTCGGGGTTAGGTCCACTGCCTGCATATCCTCCATAACGCTGTCCATCCATCACATTTTAGGTCTTCCTCGTGGTCGGTGGCCTCCGGGGCAGTGTTGCCAATTGCTTTCCGCTGAAAGTAGCTAAAACTGGTTGCTAAATGTTGCTAGATGACGTCATACTGGCGAGTCCACTGATCTATATTTATATATGGTGAGTCACAGAATCTAGATAAGGTGTGTCCAATAATTTGCTAGATTTGTCACCAGACGGGGAAGACGCTAAATCTATCGACAAAATTGCTAAATTGGCAGCACTGCTCCAGGGTCGAAGCGGAGTGCTATTCTTGCCAGATTCTTGAGTCCTTGTCGCTATGCATGGCATGGCCGTACCACCTGATACGGGCTTCTCTCAACTTCGCTGTGATTGGGACAACTCGAAGTCTTCACCTGATATCCTCGTTCATTACGTGGTCATTGAGGTGACCCCCTTTGTGGCAGATATGCGCCCTCAATTCACACTTTTGTCGCGCCCGCACTGAAGCGAGCTCTGCAGCAGACTTCTACCTGACAGTCGAAGTGTCTTTACGTCACGAAAATGTGACTAGTAGGAAGGCCGCAAGTGTTTAGGTTGCCATTTGGGACAGGGCCTAAGAGGGCTTGTTGATGTCAACAGAAAGAAACATAATTTCAGAGGTGGAGCAAGCTGCTACATTTTGGTGAACTTACTTTTTATAACTAACTTTGGAACAATGTGAAATGAATCATGCACAATAATAGCAGGAAAATGCACTGAGAAAGCAAATACACCCTGTCAGTATCCATTCTGTCTCAGCGCCCTTTGGCATAGTGCTCTATACTTACAAATATACGCAGATGGCGGGCACACACCAGACCGATAGAGCCGTTCTGCTCAGGACCACAAACAACCAGCAGGGTGGGCTGCTTTTTACTCAAAGAGCTCAAAGGAAAAGCCTGGGGAGAGACAGAGAGAGAGGGGCACAGTTAAACAGGGCAGGGAGATGTCTCATTTTGGAGAGGTAATGTTCATCACAATAACCCAGCAACAGTTGCAACAATAGTAAAGAGACATGGAAACATTGCCACAGGATGCAGCCCTTAAAAATAACAGCTTTCTGACAGCTTTCTAAACTGGACTCCGAAGTGTGTCCCTCTCTAAAGGTGAAGAGTGTATTTTCTGCGTCACTAAACGGAATTGCTAAAATATCAATTGTTGTCTAATCAGTTTCCATATGCTATTGGTAAGCAAAACCTCACCCCAAATGCATGCCATTAGTTGAGCTGTTGCTATGCCTGGCTGGTCGTGAGATTTAAACAGCAATGTTTTGATAGTGCCACAGAGCAAGTGTTAATCAGACTACAGATGTCTTTGTCATTTATGCTAGAATCGAAGACTGAAGCATATTAACATTTTACATGTTTGCAGTCAACCTAAAAGGACATTTTTTACTTATCCACCTGATGCATATCTTGCCATAAAAATGGCATTATGAACAGAATGATGAAGTTAAACCAACAGTTAAAGTAAAGTGCATGCTAAGGTAATTCATCTCCAATTAACCGTCGCTGAAATATGGAACCTCGGCACAACCGTGGGCGTAATTGCAGACTTCCGAGAAAGAGAAGAAGCCAGACGCTAATGAAGCTAATGGCACTTTAGAGAGAAATTATCAGCTGACATGGATGTTCCATTAGCGAACCGATGAAGTTTAGATTACATTATCATCGCTGGGTGTCTTAGTCACAGCGCCGGGTGAACAAGAGTTGAACACAAGGCTGAGTGTGGAAAATGAACGTCCGTCTCCATTTGTCATTTTGAGAGGAATCTGAGTAGGAAATTTTCGCATTGGCCAAAACTCAGCTTGTCAGTGAAGTTGATTATAATGGGCAGTGTTTGGGAGTAACTAATTAAAAGTAGCAATTTACCTTTTCAGTACATTTTAAAGGGTTAGTTCACCAAAAAATGAAATTTCCATCAAGTACTCACCCTCATGTCGTACCAAACTCGTAAGACCTTTGTTTGTCTTCAGAACACAAATTAAAGGTGCCCTAGATTATGTTTTTAAAAGATGTAATATAAGTCTAAGGTGTCCCCTGAATGTGTCTGTGAAGTTTCAGCTCAAAATACTCCATAGATTTTTTTTTATTAATTTTTTTAACTGCCTATTTTGGGGCATCATTGTAAACGCGCCGATTTTATGCTGCGGCCCCTTTAAAGGATTAGTCCACTTTTAAATACACTGTTCCTGATAAATTTACTCACCCCCATGTCATCCAAGATGTTCATGTCTTTCTTTCGTCAGTCGAAAAGAAATTAAGGTTTTTGAGGAAAACATTCCAGGATTATTCTCCTTAAAGTGGATTTCAATGGCTACCAACAGATTGAAGGTCAAAATTACAGTTTCAGTGCAGCTTCAAGGGCTTTAAACGATACCAGATGAGTAATAAGGGTCTTACCTAGTGAATCGATCTGTCATTTTCGGAAAAAAATACAACCGTTTATGCTTTATAAACAAAATATCGCATTGAACGTACTTTCCGCTTACGCATTCTTCATAACGCTTACGCTGAATGTCCTACGCCTTCCCTATTCAAGTTACGGAAAAAAGCGAAACTGGTGCCGCGTTCGTTACGTAAGTAGAATAGGGAAGGCGTTGAACATTCAGCGTAAGCGTTATGAAGAATGCGGAAGCGGAAAGTACGTTCAATGCGATATTTTGTTTATAAAGCATAAACGGTTGTATTTTTTTCGAAAATGACCGATCGATTCACTAGATAAGACCCTTATTTCTCATCTGGGATCGTTCAAAGCCCTTGAAGCTGCAATGAAACTGTAATTTTGACCTTCAATCTGTTGGTAGCCATTGAAATCCACTGTAAGGAGAAAAATCCTGGAATGTTTTCCTCAAAAACCTTCATTTCTTTTCGACTGACGAAAGAAAGACATGAACATCTTGGATGACAGGGGGGTGAGTAAATTTATCAGGAAAAGTGTATTTAAAAGTGGACTAATCCTTTAAATCCCGTGCTCTCCGCCCACAGAGCTCGCGCTTGCCTTAAACAGTGCCTTAACAAAGTTTACACAGCTAATATAACCCTCAAAATGGATCTTTACAAAGTGCTCGTCATGCATGCGTCGGATTATGTGAGTATTGTATACTGTTATATTGTTTACTTCTGATTATGAATGAGTTTGATTGTGCTCCATGGCTAACGGCTAATGCTACACTGTTGGAGAAATTTATAAAGAATGAAGTTGTGTTTATGAATTATACAGACTGCAAGTGTTTAAAAATGAAAATAGCGACAGCTCTCTTGTCTCCGTGAATACAGTAAGAAACGATGGTAACTTTAACCACATTTAACAGTACATTAGCAACATGCTAACGAAACATTTAGAAAGACAGTTTACAAATATCACTAAAAATATCATGTAATCATGGATCATGTCAGTTATTATTGCTCCATCTGCCATTTTTCGCTATTGTTCTTGCTTGCTTACCTAGTCTGATGATTTGGTTGTGCACATCCAGACGTTAATACTGGCTGCCCTTGTCTAATGCCTTTCATAATGTTGGAAACGTGGGCTGGCATATGCAAATATTGGGGGCGTACACCCCGACTGTTACGTAACAGTCGGTGTTATGTTGAGATTCGCCTGTTCTTCGGTCTTTTAAACAAATGAGATTTATATAAGAAGGAGGAAACAATGGAGTTTGAGACTCACTGTATGTCATTTCCATGTACTGAACTCTTGTTTAACTATGCCAAGATAAATTCAATTTTTCATTCGAGGGCACCTTTAATGTATTTTTTAATAAAATCCGAGGGTATCTGATCCAAACGTAACGGCATTGCACTGTTTGAGGTCCAGAAAGGTATTAAAGACATCATTAAAATACTCAATGTGACTATAGTGGTTCAACCTTAATATTATGAAGTGACAAGAAAATTTTTGTGCACAAAAACAAAACAAAAATAACGACTTTATTCAACTAAAAATGTGTCTGTCCCCTGTCATACTGCTACACTATTTTCATTGCAGAGCTTCCGTGTTTACGTCCGAACATAGGCTCAGTATTGGCTGTCTTGGTCACATGAGCACCATGGCGCATGCGCATTTTCAGTAGCGTAACTGTAGCAAAATCTTCAAATTTCCAACGGAAACAATTTTCAGATTTGCGCACCCCTGCACAGAAGTCTTGCATCTTTTTTTTTTTTAACAAAAAGTATTATGTCAAATACATTTCTTGGTAACTTGTTTTTTGAAGTCTCAAAGTAGCTTTCACAACACTGATAATGGGTGTGCTGTAGTATTATTGCATCGCCATCTAGCAGTGTAGACACAGATGGCGCTTTTCCATTGTGTGGAACGACTCGGCTCGGTTCGCTTACTTTCGGTTCGCTTTTCCACTGCAGTTTAGTACCGCTTCAAAGTGGGTGGGATTATAGACTGATATGTGAAGTTCCCAAACGTAATTCAGGGAGGAGCGAGCCCATCTAATCTTGCAATCAACAGCCAGAGTATATAAGCAGCTGCTTACCTCTCTTCAGTCTCAGCTGTTCCAGCATCCACCCACCTCCCCAAACTCCACCTTCATCTCAGGTACCTTGCCCTATGTAATCACATCCTATATTTATTCACTGGGGGGGTGTATCAGAGCTCGAGTTGAAGCTGCTTCATTGAGCCCCTCCTCAGTGGACAGCAAGCCAAATTAGCTAACCTAATATCCTAAATATTATATGGGCAAACGAACTCGTTAAAGTTGTGCCGCCTCTACTGCCGTGGATCTGCTCCTCGGCTACCAACGAGTCTGCACCTCATCTACTGACCACGATACAGCCATTTCTTTTTTCAAGTTGCATGCAATGCTCGTTTAAAGCAAGTCGTTTAAAAAAAAGTTGTGCGAATAAATGATACTGATGGCTGTTACTATATAAATCTAGCGGGTTTGGTGCAGGGTTGCCAGGTTTTCGCAACAAAACCTGCTCAATTTCCCCTCAAAACTAGTCCAATCACATTTCAGGGGGCTCCCACGGTAAAAATTGCATTCCGGGGGGGAAAATCCACGTTTTTGGTGGGGCTCCTCTGGTAAAATTTGCATTCAAGGTGCTAAATATCACATTATTTGGGATCGATTCAACCCGTGGACATGAAAAACAACCCTCGGCCACAGTGTAAAAGTAGCCACTGGTGTGGTGTCTCGTGTTTCAAATCCAATGACGCTGGTAGTGACGATTCTCTCTGACCAATCAGTGATCTGCAGTGTTTAGACGTCACATTTAGTATCGGTACGGCAATAGTACCAACCAAGGTGGTACTATTTAAGTGAGCCGTACCATTCCATACCGAGCCGTCCCGTGCAGTGGAAAAGCGCCAAAAAGTGAGCCGTACCAAGTTGTACCAAACCGTACTGTGCCATGGAAAAACGCCAAGAATGTAAGGTGTCTCAATATGCTCCCTAGTGGTTTGCTAAAGTAGTAGGAAACCATTTCTAGGGCTGTCTCATTGTCAACATCAAGTGCACTATAACATTTACTACCAAAAAATTTCCAGATGCAGAAATTCAATGCCCCATAAAACCAGTTTGCATCATCTGCTCACTATATTCACTTACTGGAAATGCCGCACTGACATCTCTGTACTTTTATAATACATAACAAAAGCTACAGTGTTACAATGATAAACAAAGCACGTGGGTTCAGAAAGATATGGTGTTATTTAGCAGCGTTTTTGATAAATACCAGCACCGTATAAATGCATAATCTAACAATCGTGTTGTTGGTTCTTGAGTTTAATGGATCTAGTCCCTTGCTAGTGCTCGAATTTGTGTACGTGGTATACTGATGTCTGGAATAATTCCTGAAGATTCAACCATGTGATGTGGACAGGTAATTCACATGAAGCTCATGCGAGTATGTGTCGTATGAAATAATAACCATTCACCCCATCTCTGTTCTGATCGTGTCTTCTTCTCTGGAAAATGACATGGAATAGAGTGTTCCAGGGAACCACAGCCAGTGGATGCACTGTTCGTTTCTTTTACAGGTCTGCTGCAGCTGTGCTGGAATCCTCTACCGTGTCAACTCCTGCCAGGACTCTGGAGACCGCCGCTCTGATCTGCTCCTGTTCAGAGCAAATGAACCCCCAGATTTTGCTTCCATGCTTCCAGCAAATGAGCTCTCAAGAGAGGGTCTTGACTAATTACTCTTGCATTTTTTTTTACCCTCAACCTGACATGCATTAACACCAGGTTGGTGTTTAATTCAGAACTGAACTGAGAATGACTTATAAATTCATGTTATTATATGATGTTATTAAGATGAATAAAATAAAATAAAAAATAAAGTGGGGGAAAAAACTGAAACTAAATTAAAATACTTTTTACATTTAAAATAAAATAAAATGGCCACAAATGTATTCACCCACTACTGTGCTGAGTAATTAAACACTGTTAAACATTTTTAAATGATATTAGTTATTAACAAAGCACATTAACTTTGGTAGCCCTAAAACTAAAACTAAATTTAAACCAACAATGATAGAATGAAAATGAACAAAAACTGACATCTAAAAATCATTTAGTCACATTTAGGTAATTTCGTGGATAATTGTGTTACATTTTTCATTTATTCTGTTTTAGTATGTAGTCATGTTGAGATAAAGGGAAAGACATCACAGAGAGTGTCACGTCAGTCTGCATTTTTTACTCAACACACAAAGACCGTTTCATGAGCCATGGTGATAAAAATAACTTCCTGATATCTATAGCAGGGAATGATCACAGACATCAGCCTTGTTGTAGCTCAACACCAAAGCTCTTATCCCCCCGATGTAGACGGATGACGTTGATTTTGGCGTCCACTGGGGTGGATAGTTTGGTTGTGAAATCACAATGTGGTAAAATTCAACCAAGATTTCGCCCCCCTCTCACACACACACGCTGATGTGTGCTGATGTAATGCTTGTCTCACAGCTACTAACCGGCATGTTTTCTTTAGCTACAATTTATGGCGACCTCACAGAGGTCACAGCACAGGAAGTTTTGTTGATGCTAACCGTGGCGGCTGCTGGTGACCGGGAGCCTTCGAGGGGCGGAAGGTTCAGTCTGTAAAATGCTTCTAAAATTCACACAAGCTAAATCAGGAAACAATTTTGGGCTTTAACCGACTCTCAGGTAGGTCAAGAGGAGCCCCGCGCTGCCTGTCAGCCTGACTGAATCCAGATGGAATGGTGACCGCAGTAGTCTGGTTTGGGTTGGCCTGGCTCTATCGGAACCCTCAGGCCGCCCTGAAACGTAAGGCCCCGAGACCGCCTGACTGCAGGCCGGCCACAGACGAGAGTCTTTCAACACCTTCCATGATGGTGCAATGGATCTGTCACAAGGGGTTTTCAAGCAGAAGTTAAAGTGGGATTTTGGAGGTGGGTGAACCCTACTGGTGCTGATTTTAGTGCTCACGGCAAGATATAACATGATCCCCCAAAAAAGCAAAATCACCTTTTTTCGTAGCTCCTTTGTATGTGTTTCTGCCTCAGAAAAACAAAATAGTAATAATTGCAACTGTTTCCCATAATTGAAACCTTATATCTCCCTATGTGACATCATATTTCACAACTGCAACTATTTCTCATAATTACAACTTTCTGCGACTCACTGTAATATTTCTTGTAATAGTGACATTTTCTAATAACTGCAAATTTATATCTCAGAAATTAATTTATATATGATTGAGAACATAGTCGGATTCAAGCGTTTACATGGTCATTTTTTTGCTGTTGGATCGGATTAGAAAAGGAATAAACCACCACTTCAAATCTGATCGAAATTTCATTCGGATCGATTAAGGTGTTTACATGAACGTTTTTCAATCCGATTGAAAAATGTAGCCAATGTGAGTTCTTATTTCACAATTGCAATTTTTTTCAGAACTGCAGCTATTTTTGCAACTCATAATTATGACATTTCTTGTAATTGCAAATTCATAAAGTCTTTAAAATTGTTAGTATCTCATAATTTTCGTAACTGCTTTTTCACCCAAACTGCAACAATTTCTAATAATTTCGACTTTTTGCTACTCAATTGCAAAACTTCTTATAATTGCAGAAATTGTGACTATTTCTCACAATGTTTCACAATCGCAACTTTTTTTCCCAGAACTGCAACTATTTCTCATAATTACAACTTTCTGCGACTCATAATAGTGACATTTCTTGTAATTGTGACTGTCTAATAATTGCAGTGGCGGTTTGTCAGGGTTAGGCACAGCCTAACCAAAATTTTGAGGAGAAAATGGGAGAAAGGATGATTTAATGTTAATAAAATTCCCAGTTATTCATTTCATTTCATCTCTCAGAATGTGTATTTTTTGTTTGTAATTTCACCACTTTGTAACACCATGACATGTTACTGAAATCGAAAGCACCGCTGTTCTTTCATGAATGTACCGAATCATTACAATCGCTACGGGGAGGGGAGGGGGAGGCACATGAGCCTGAGCTCATCTTGTGCCTCAGTTTGTAAAAAATTAGCCAATCACCATCGAGTGTTTTACATTTAGTGCTTAGGAGAGTTGAGAAAAGACTCATAGCAGGGGAGGCTAGCCTCCCTTGGTATATCAGCCAATCATCCGTAGAGATGTAAATTACGTAAATATCGTGATATTAGTTTTCAACTGCTACCACTGTGCTGATGATGTACCAAGTATCTTAATTATGGAGAGTAGCGATATTGAATATTTGATCGCCAACAAATTCACCAAGCTATCATTCAAGCATTCTACAAATTAAAAAGACTCCACACATAAGTTGCAAATATAGGCTACAGCAGCCAGCTTCACTAAACACACAATGCGCTCTTTTAACACAGACATATAAGGAGGGATGGAAGTTTGCTTCAAGTGATAGGTGAGTGAAATTATATTTGTAGTATCTTGCTGTATATGTAATTTTCTTTAAATTTTCTGTCTAAATTAGCAAAAAGACAATTTAAAGCAGTTAAGCTAACAATAGGCTAATAATAATCGGCAGGGGATCCCCATACCACTAGAATTTAGTGTGCCTCCTCTATTTTAAAACCCACAAGCCGCCACTGAATAACTGCACACTTATATCTCAGAAATTACTTAAAGGTGCTAAAGAGGATCTTTTCGTTGACTGAGAAACCAAAGACTGTTAGTGAGTTTTTGAAATGAGCGCATGCGTAAGAACAACCCCCCTCCTTCACAGCTCATTTCGAGGGAATGCCTCCCAAAACTCGTGCACGAGTATTGGAACACGAGTGTTTGTTTACCACCGGCATTCGCTGTGTCGTGTTAGTGGATTCATTATGTCGGACTCACCGCAGCTGATGTTTTTAAGGCCCTACCTCGTGCACAGATGATGTATATTAATATTATTCCTTTCAGTGCACCTAATAAATAGTCTTTTATCAGTTAGTAAAGACAGTTTCAAGTAATATTGCAAAAATGTATAAAACAAAACATCCTCTTTAGCACCTTTAATAGCGACATTTCTTGTAATTGTGACTATTTCTCTTAATTACAAATTTATATCTTAGAAATTGTGACTATCTCACAATGTTTCACAATTGCACCTTTTTTCTCAGAAGTGCAACTATGATTATGACTTTTTGCTACTCAATTGTGACATTTTTATAATTGCAAATGTATATCTCAGATATTGTTACTTTATAATAACCTGATTGCAACTTTATTTCTCACAATGTTTGTTTCTCATAATTGTGAATTTATTTCTCAAAAAATGATCTCACATTTCACAATTGGAACTTTTTTCCCAGAACTGCACCTATATATCATAATTATGACTTTTTGCTACTCAATTGCAACATTTCTTGTAATAGCGACTATTTCTAATAAATGCAATATTATATTGTATTGTGAGATCAAGCACCCTGCAATAAAGCAATAAAACTCATCTCAAAGAAATAGCATAGGACAATGCCTTGCCCTAAACTCTCCTCACACACACATACCCTCCTTCCTTTCTGAAGACAGTGTGTATATGCATTTCTTACTCTTAGAATCATCTTTGAGCAATTGATGTTATGCATTTATTATTTCTGAATTGGCTTCTAATTGTCTAACTATGTAATTGGCATGATACATTTTTACCTGACAAATAAAATATTATATTTGACTTACTCTGGATTCTTCTGAAATCATTATGACCAGTAGAATATTGGAGTCCATATTTCGGCAAATCTGCGTCAGGATAGGTTCAAACTAAAAGAGCCCCATGAAAGGAGCATGTAAGCACAATATTCGACTTTTTGATTTTGTCTATCAACTGGCTTAGCAAACTGCAGTATCATGACTAACAAAACTGTGTTTTTGTATGAAAAGCATGTGGCGGTTCTACTCAAATGCATTAGTAAACTCTGCACCCTCTGACTAAGAATCAGAAACTGGCGAATTTGTGTCGTGAGATTCGCGCAAACTCGGGGCGTGTGACTCTGAGCGATATGGGTCAGTAATGAACCAATAATTGAAAGTATGGGATACCCAGAATAATCAAATATCTAAATTGTGACCCGCTCTGGCGAAATGAGTCGGAAGTCGCAACGTTCTATTTTAAGATATGGGTCGATAATGTGGAAAAACAATGAAAAAATTTGCTTTCTCTATCTTTGCTATATATTGCTTTCTCCCCAAACTACAACTATTTCTCATAATTATGACTTTCTGCAACTCAAAATTGCAACATTTCTTGCAATTGTGACTATTTTTAATAATTGCAAATTTATATCTCAGAAATAGTTACTTCATATCTCACAATGTGACTTTATTTTTCACTATTGTGACTTTTTTCTTCTTAATTGTGACATTTCTTGTAATTGTGACTATTTCTCATAAAACAAGTGAAAAGTACAGGGTAAATCAGTCAAAAATTGAATGCACATATACATTATATGAATAAATATACAATATAATTCTTGTGTCTAAATTCCGGATAGCTATTCTTAAGCGTTCTTTAACCCCTTTTTATAAGAAAACCCCCAGAGCTACAGATGGGGTCAAACTCTCTACAGAAACAGCAAGATCAAAGATGTCCCACTGTTTTCATCATCACTTGCAGCAGGGCCTTGTCTCTTAAGAGAATTGGTTGAAGTTTGGCAAATGCCGACAGATGCTGAGAGCGGTAAATGCAAAGTTGTTTAAATCACAGTGATGCTTGTATGTAGTAAATACAGGATTAGAATCAGGATTTAGATGCATTAACTGCCACTTCACACTAGTGTAATTCATGTTCACATTTCGGACAAACCTTGGTGACGGCAATAGCGCACGCATGGCCCCATATTTCAATCAGCTGCTGCTGCCCAAAGCGATAGTCCCTCAGGAGCTCAGTCTCAACAGTCGCCACCTCTGCTTTACTATAAAAGACAGACAAAGAAACAAATTGCATTGACAAAGAGCTCATGACATGCATGGCATTAGTTTACCAGAGGGGACGATAAATAAATCATGTTCATGTTTCGACATAAACGGTAACAAGTGCCAAGATGGAAACTGGGTGGGTTTGATTACATGAGAAACCAAGGACTGCAATACACCACCTGACATTTACGTGTGTATTCTGAGCGCATTTTATTAGACATGCCATCCATTCCAGGCATGGTGCCTCGCTGCCTAATGCCTGTTTAGCCACACTTAGAGCTTATGTTACTGTGAGTTTAATGTGGGCTACAGGGAGCACAACGTATCTGTAAAACCCAGGACCCTTACTTCACAACTAAAACACGAAGAGCCTTTCAATAGCTTACTGTACGGTTGTGACATCAGAGCCCCCTGCTGGAAGTACACAGAAGTGCTGTCAAGATCTTGATAGCAAAGTTGTATAAATTAACATTAATGCATTATGAATGAACATGGATGAACAATACAGTATATTTATATATCCTATGCTAATAAATGCTGTAAAAAGTGTTTATTGTTAGTTTATGATACTTAATGCATTAATGTTAACAAATTTAATCTTTAAAGTGTTACCGATTTTTTTTTAATCAGAGCTACCAATTTTATTCATTTATTTATTGGATAGTATATACATCCATGCTGCTTATATTTTCAACATAAGAAAGGCAATAACGTCTTGGGGAACAAAAGCAGCCAAAGCAAAAAACAAACAAAAAAAACAACAAAAAACAACTATTATAACATATAAACTATTAAGAATTGTTTTGGTAATAAAAATAAAGCTGAAATAAATATAAATAATACATGAAAAACTAAAAATTAAAATAAATTAAACTGAAAATATAAATAAATTTAAGCTATACGGAAATATTAAAAAACTAAAAATAACTAAAAAAGCACAACAAAATTACTAACACAAACTAAAATTAAAATAAATCTGAAAATATAAAAAAATAAAACCTTATTTAAAGTATTAGTAAATAATGTAATAGTACATAAATAATACTAATCATTAGGGTTTTGCTGTTGATGGCTTTAATTTTCCTCAGAGCATAATGTTTTTGATGCCTTTCTATCTTTTGCAACTAGTTGTGTTAATGTTCTATTTCACCCCGAGGCATTTTCCGTTGTGTTTCCAGGACAACCGGTTCATTTGTGTTGTGTTTGTTGTCTGTTACTGCTTTAGGCACCAGAGGAACAGAACAAATAACCATTTATAAAAATTACACATTATTATTATAAGATTACACATTATTGAGTTCTCTCAGTTGTGTACATGAAGTACCTTGGCTGAATGAGGCATTTTTTATTTCAATTCAAAGCATTTATCTGCCACTCCCTAGTTCTCAAACTCACTTCAGAAAAAATAATACTGATTTTACTAACAAAATATAATGAGCATATATATATATATATATATATATATATATATATATATATATATGTGTGTGTGTGTGTGTGTGTGTGTGTGTGTGTGTGTGTGTATTGGGTCTGTACTACATCAGTCATATTTTTGTCTTTGGTCACTTAAAATGCAACAGGTCACCAAGTCTTTACTTGGGTCGGCGATGCGCTCTGATCATTGCCGTAACCCTCGGCATGGAGTTTTCCAGCGTTCTGGCATTTACCGTCTCCAAGAGAGCTCCACAGCCGTCAAGCCGAGTTTGCAGGGGGAGATTTCCTGGCGTACTGTGACACAGTGATATTTGTAAAGTTCAGCCGAGTCTAGCTCTTTTGATATTTCCGTCTGTATCGACCTATTCAGGGAAATCCTGATGGCCATATATTTCCAGGGTTCCATGTCGTAACATTTCCAGTATTTAAAAACTGTTTTCGGACTGCAAAGAAACCTTACTTCACTTAATATCTCTCAATCATTAAAACACTTTAAATGCATTCCTGAGCCTTATTTGTACAAGTTAGGCTTCTTTGTGGTGGGAAAACAGCAATGAGCAAATCTTACCACCAGGGGACAGCGTGGCTCAGACTGTTCTCCCAGTATCCACACCACACATCAATACAAATTGCATTATAATATTAGGTCACTTGACATATCAGCACATCTACACTCTTAAAAATAAAGTTTCAAAAAGGGGGTTTTCATAGCAGTGCCACAAAAGAACCATGTTTGGTTCCCCAAAGAACTTTAGGTGAACAGTTCTAAAAAGAACCATTTTTTTCATAGCGTGCAGAACATTTTAATAACCTAAAGAAACTTTCACTATAAAAAAGCCATGCAATGGGATGGTTCTACACTCTTAAAAATAAAGGTTCCAAAAGTTTTTTTTTACAGTGATGCCATAAAAGAACGATTCCCCAAGGAACCTTTCAGTAAACAGTTGTTAAAACCCTTTTTCTCTAAGTGTGAATAATAATCTAAAGAATCTTTAGTTTCTAAAAAATAAGTTTCTGAAAAAATTTGTTTCTTAAAAATAAAGGTTCCAAAAGTTTTTTTTTACAGTGATGCCATAAAAGAACAATTCCCCAAGGAACCTTTCAGTAAACAGTTGTTAAAACCCTTTTTCTCTAAGTGTGAATAATAATCTAAAGAATCTTTAGTTTCTAAGAAATAAGTTTCTGAAAAAATTAGTTTCTTAAAAATAAAGGTTCCAAAAGGTGGTTTTTATATAGCGATGCCATAAAAGAATAATTTTTGGTTAGTTAAAGCAGTGGTTCTCAACTGGTTTGGCCATGGGACCCACATTTTCCCATGGTCATTAATCCGCGACCCAATTTTTTTTAGGAATTTGACCTAATTCCTAAAAGAATCTAAAAATGTGCATGCATGTGTGTGTATATATATAAACGTTATTGATTTTTCTATTTTGGCTTCCAACGATTATGAAAACAAGATAATCGACATAAAACGATTATTGTGCCGCTGCCGCATTCTGCCCAGCGCACCTTCCTTTCCTTCACAGCGGTGTGCTTTTGTTCCTCCCTAAGCCAAACTTAAAATCCAAATCAGCCGAATAAGTGAGTGTTGTAAAATGCAGTCTACTGTTGCTAAACTGCAGGACGTGCTTAATATTAAACAGTGTTATTATAAGCGCATTAAGCCGAGCAAGAGATACTGTTCCCTAGGCTGCTTTCTGTATGCACTCCGAGATGGGTCAAATATAGACAAACCCAACTGTTGGTTTAAATTTAATCTATTTTATTTCTTCTGAATTCTTCTGTTAGTACATCTTCCTGAAAAACCTAAAGCACTGTTTATTTAAGTTATGTTTTTGTTCTTTCGTATTTATTTGTCTGTTTTGTATGTACAGTAATTAGTTCCTTTGTTCTTATTGCATTGCTGACTCTTTACTTGTCTTCTCTAACTGAACTTTTACTTACATTAGTTAAGTATTAGTTTTTGCTGAAGTATCGATAATTGTGAAATTTCACTGATATTTAAAATTACTCATATCATGAAATAAGACTTTGATCATATCACACACCAATAATTCGTGTTAAATAATCTTGATTTCAATATTGACCCAAATAATTGTGATTATGATTATGATTATCAAGTAATCAGTGGAGCCTCTTCAGCCCTGACGGGGCTTTTTCTTTTAGTAGAGGCTTCCTAATTCTATCAGGCTGGCAGGGCGAGGCACCTTGCCCTTTGAGGTTGTAAGTAAGGTCCTTGTTCCCAGCTTTCAAGCTCCCTCGAAGTAGCCGCCTCCATTGGGGTCTGCGGTTCCCTAAAAAAAGCACGTCAGTTCTGCGCCTGCGTGAGATGAAATGCCTTTCCGAAACAGCAGGCGGCAGTAGCTGAACAGAATGATGAATCAGAATGATCAGATGGCCCGACGGACCGACGAGCTCCAACGCCGATTCAACATTTCGAATCGGCCGAAAAAAGGCAGACGAGGACCAACTTCAGCCGACGGTGCGGTACACACTGAGAAAACTTAGACGGCCGACGAAGAAAAACTGCCCGACGACCGACCGTCGGCTTGGTGTGTTCCTGCCTTTAAGCAGGCGGCCCCTTCACGAGTCATTGCATTATACTAAGGTTGTAGCTGTCTCCCTCCTACATGGTCCTTCATGTAGATGGCTTCTTTAGGTCATGAAGTGTAACTTCCTTCCTTAAGTGGTTAATTAGGAAGTTCCTACATGGGTATTTAATGGAGTATCATCACCCCTGAGCTCCCTTCCTTTAAGTAGGAAGCTCCTTAATACCAACAAGGTGGTAGCCTCCTCCCCCTAGTGTTGGGTTCTATAAGTTGGAAGCTTCCTTGGGTTTACCAAGGTGTGCGCTTCCCCAAATTGTGTAAGTTTAACAGGAAGCCCCTCCTGAGGTTGGCAGAATGAGTTGCACCTTTCCCATTATTGGTTCTAAGCAAGTTCCTTGTCACAGCTATTGAGCACTTGCAATTTCCCTTATGTTAATCAAGGGGCAGCCGCTTCCTTCAAGCTTTAGTAGGCAGCTCCCTTTTGTGACATGTTGAAGCTTCAAAGTTGCAGCTGCCTCCCCCTGATTGGGGTCTGTGGCGACCAGGGCGGGCGAGAGCCGTGAGGGAACGGCACGAGGCCGGTGGCGAGAGTTAACGAGCTACACCTGGGAGGCGCACCGGCCTTGAGTCTCTCATGGAGGAGCTCCGGGAGCATAAAAGGAGGAGCGACGACCGTGGAGGACGAGAGAGGACCAGGCCTGGACTTTATGTTATGTTTTATTATGTTTGTGTTATGTTTTATTATGTTTGTTTTACTTTCGTTTTGTTCTTTGCTTATTTTGAATTAAACTTTTGTTGAACGTTCGCCGGTTCCCGCCTCCTTCTTCCCACATCTACTGACCTCGTTACATTGGTGGCGAAACCCGGGAGGAAGGAGGGACATGCTGTCGAAGAGCCCTCGCTGCTGAGGGGGATCGCGGTGCTGCGGAGTTCGGGCAGCGCGGGAGTGTGTGTAGACCGCGAGAGGCTGCCCGAGGCGGTGGTGCTGGAGCCTTGTGAAAGGTGGGACGGAGACCCGGATGCCGTGCTCCTGGGACGAGGTGGGGTGGCTGCCGTCCTGGACCTGGAGGGAGCGGAGGAGTCGCCGCCGTCCGCCGTGGGCCGGAGCCTGCTGCCGTCCGCCATGAAGGGGAGGAGCAGGGGACGGGGGACTCGCTGCCGGCTGCCCTCAGCCGGAGGAGCCATCGCCGGCCGCCAGGAGGCGGTCGAGGAACGGGCCGTCCACCGAGCGTCCAGTGCCACTGCATGGCACCACAAGAAAGAGCCTCTTAGCAGGCTGAGGACCGAGCGGCAGTGTGTCGGGGAACCGGACCAAGAATTTTTTTTTTTTCTCTTTTTCCTCTCTCCCCTCTCTCGTCCTGTCGCTCCCCTTGCTTCCGTCTCCTTTCTCTCGTCTCGTCTGTCCTTACCCCCAGGTGCTGCGGCTGCCGAGACAGGCCCCGGGGGGGAGTAGAGCGCAGTCTCGGAGGTACCCCCCGGCCTGCGAGGGGCGATGGGGGTATGTGGCGACCAGGGCGGGCGAGAGCCGTGAGGGAACGGCGCGAGGCCGGTGGCGCGAGAGTTAACGAGCTACACCTGGGAGGCGCACCGGCCTTGAGTCTCTCACGGAGGAGCTCCGGGAGCATAAAAGGAGGAGCGACGACCGTGGAGGACGAGAGAGGACCAGGCCTGGACTTTATGTTATGTTTTATTATGTTTGTGTGGCCGACAGACGTCCGCGAGGGTCTGTCGGCATTACTTTCGTTTTGTTCTTTGCTTATTTTGAATTAAACTTTTGTTGAACATTCGCCGGTTCCCGCCTCCTTTTTCCCACATCTACTGACCTCGTTACAGGGTCTTATAAGCAAGCAGCTCCCTTTTGGTAATGAAGTTGAAGTTGTGGCAGCATCGGGCTCCATCATGTATCTAGATGAAACTGCCTTCCTATTGCAGGTTCTTTAACAGGCAGTTTCCCTAAGAATGCAAACTTTGGCATATTAGCAAGGTCTTAGCTGCCTCTCCCACATGGGGCCCCCTAAGCAGGCAGTTTCCTTGTGTGCACTGGAGATCAATAATGTGGTCGAACCTGGGCCTCCCCTTCAGGGTCTGTAAGTAGGTCCTCTGCTCCCACAAGACAACTCGAGATGATCCCTAGACTGCAGGGGCTATCATGGAGTGTACCCTCCCTGTTACTGGGATACCTTGTCTTGGGTTCTCCATGATCTGTTCTGGCTCAAGCAGACTTCGAAGACCATAGCACAACTAACACTTTCTGTTAATAGTTTCCTCTAGTGGGCAATGTTCATCCTTCCCTTCTGGGGTTTCTTTATTAGGGTCTATCGTCCCTGGTTTTAGCCTTGTCAAAGTTGGGGATCGCAGTCTCAGAGGGTTGTTCTTTGTTGAGTCCTCAGCTTCCCAGAGAACCCATCTATGGGCCCTGGTGAGAAGTGGTTTTGCTTGTGCTTTGCACCCCTTCCCACTAGTTGAGCATCATTAAATTCAGGAGTTCTGACCTTGCAAGATGCTGACTCTAGGTCAGACATGGTTGAGAATTTTGCAACTGAAATGCTCCACTGTGGTGTATAGGTTTTGAAACAGATCCCCCTATATATAAGGTTGTGGCCTCCTAATGGCGGGTTTCTTAAATAGGCAGTTTCCTTATGTTTCACGAAGCCGCGGCTGCCTCCCCACAGGTTGGGTTTCCAAGCAGGCGGCCCCTTCATGATTCAATATTAAGGTTGAAGCTGTCTCCTCCTGATAACGGGTCCCTTAAGTAGACAGCTCCCTAAGGTCATGAGTGACAGGCAAGGGAGCCACTGTGTTCCTGT
This sequence comes from Megalobrama amblycephala, assembly GCF_018812025.1. Lineage (NCBI taxonomy): Eukaryota > Metazoa > Chordata > Actinopteri > Cypriniformes > Xenocyprididae > Megalobrama > Megalobrama amblycephala. The sequence continues at coordinate 19,926,420 of NC_063045.1, read as the reverse complement.
GAAAGTATTCCCTTAAAGATAATGTCTGGCGTAGAGGCTGACATTACCAGACCTTTGAGCTCCAAAGCGTCCGAAACACGCAGCGCAAAAAAATATACTTTCGCAGTCTTATGTGATTTGATAAGGGCACACAAAGCCTTATCATGCTTTTGCCTTATCATGAATTTGACAGATACTTTGCCAAAGCAATGGTGCAAAACAATGTTAGAGACATTTTATGTAATTATAAGAAGTTTTAAAATATGTTTGGTTCATCAAGCATAGATAGAGCAGAGTCTGCCACCATGGATGTTCAAGGCGGAGGGCTGGAGTGATTTGTTAGGGGGATGGACTAGCTCGCTGCCATCCACCTGGGTTGTGGAGGGGCGGCTGCCGTTCGAGAGGGAGTGGAGTCGCTGACATGAGACGAGTCGCTGAGTGAGTGACAGGAGGCGTGGCTATGCAGGACTGCTGTGTATGTGAACTTGCCGTAGGAGAGAAGAAAGATAAAGCGCAGCTGGTATCGGTGTATTAATACTGCGGAAAAATGGTATTGAACCATTTCAAATATTTCAATATAGACATTAGAGCCCGACCGATATGGATTTTTGGGGGCCGATGCCGATGCCGATATTAACTCGAAAAGAGCCGATTTATAAGCCGATATTTTGATTTTGAAAATAAACTGGATATTAGACCCATTTCCTATAAACTACACTTACACGACATTCAATAGCAAAATATCTGCCTGTTCTATGTATGTGGGCTGTATAAACCATTTTCCAGAAGGGATTATGTTAAAAAAAAAGCCTTAGATTACAGTCTCAATGACTAAACAATTGCACATCAAAAGTATATATTTTTTTAATGATCAAAAAACAGTCTGGTTTTAAACATTTAACAGTTTTACTTACTTCCAGTTGAAGCTGGTTTTAACAGTCTGTGTGTGTACTGTAAATAAATTATAATACTAAAGTTAAAGTAAAAGAGCTATACCAAACAAATTCAATATTCCACAAAACCATGTCAATGAATTGAAAATAAAATTAAAATAAGTTAAATGGGAAACACTGCAGATATATTTAGAATAAGTTAAACGCTAACGTTATAGTTTGACCTCTTATTAACGTTCGCGCTCTTCCACTGATAAACATGGTATTAGCTTTGTGGGTAATCTAATATAGCAATGCATTAGCGGCTGTAAGTGATGTTACAGAATATTTAGAAGTGATAATGATAGGACCGTTAGCTAGAACTACCACACTGTTTTTATATACAGTGTATGAACTAAATCTACAATCATTTCACATGACGAACGATAGACTCACCGTCAAAAGAGTACAACAATACTTTCTTCTGTAGTGGAATTCTGGCGCTGTTGTCAACTGGGGAGTTGCAGAGCTCCCTCTGGTGGGCAAACAATGCAACACTCATAACATGAGTGAAGCATGAGACTCTGTTTCTCATGTTTCATCGGCCGTTATAAACGCCGATGCCGATTTAAATGCAATTAGCTCATATCAGCCGATAATATCGGCCGGCCGATTTATCGGTCGGGCTCTAATAGACATGTATCGAAAAATGTATATTTTTGACAACATTTAAAAAACCTAAAATATTTGGGGAGTTTGAAAAAAAATTCAGGGCTGGAGCCCAAGAATCCACCTCTCACTTTGCCCCTGCACTACCCTAAAAAACCTTTCAGGGAACAGTTCTAAAAAGAACCACATTTTTCATAGTGTGAAGAACATTTTAATAATCTAAAGAACCTTTTGCTTAATGTAAATTTCCTTCACACTTAAAAATAAAAGTTCCAAAATGGTTTACTTTTGCAGTGATCCCATAAAAGAAACATTTTGGGTTCCCCTTTCATTCAACAGGGGAAGAGCCTTTCATTCAACAGTTCTCATAAGAACCTTTTTTTTTCTTTGTGTTAAGAACCTTTTTCCAATATATAGAGCCTTCTGTGTGATGGAAAGTTTCCATGGATGTTTTTATGTAACCATCAATGAAATAAAGAACCTTTAATTTTAAGAGTGTAGTGCCAATTTGTAACAGGCCTTGAAAATGACACAAGGTTTGCATTAGTGTCTCCTCTGGTATTGCTATTCCATAGAGCTATGGCTAATTGTTGTTGATCACCCTTACAGCAAATACACACATGAATGCACAGCCAAATGAACAACAGTATCAGCCAAGACAGTCTTCCTAATTTCCCCATGAGGAGCCCCGTTATCTGCGAGTCATGACTTGTGCTGATCAGCTATAATAACAACTCAGCTAATGAGGTTGTTTACCTCCAGCCCGCTAGCTTGTTTAACACAAAGGAGTGTTGAAACGGTTTCACCTGTTTGTGAGAGAATACACAGACGTTTGAGTTAAGCCTTGATTTACATAGCAGAAAATGGGTATACTTCTCACAAATCCCCCTTTCCTTAGTTTTCTTCATTTTCAACCACTGTAATTACCTCAGAACACCACGAGACAGCTAAATAACCACCTTTCTGGTATAAATCAGTGGGCTTGTTTTGGGGGACCAGCCGCTACTGATAAGGATCCGGTTTACAACTCAATGTTCTCAGTGAGGACCAATTTAACAAAGGAAATGAGTGGGTGAAAACAATACAAAAGAAAAGTAATGACTACAGGGAGGAGGAGAGTACACTGCTATTTGCATAGCCACCAAACTTAGCGCATGGCCCCATTGGGCTTCCAATAATGCGATTGGCGGAAAAGGGTTATAGATGGGGAGTGGATAGCCTTTGCGGCACGGTTGACATATGCTAATTTTTTCAGCACAAAATCATTTTCACACAGCGTAGCATGCACTATTTAATGACAGATGATATGCGCCCTGGTGTGAACACTGCTTTGAGCATTTGCTTACAATTTAATGTAACATTTGAAAAAAAAATCCCTAATAATCATGTTAAACTGCTCAGCTAGAACTTGAAAAAGCTGGCTCTGCACGCAAAGATTTAAAGAGGAATCAAATGTGAAAATATCCATAGTGACTTGCATGCATAAGTGTCAGAAAACTGCTTCCCACATAACAGAAGTGCATTGAAGATTATATATATTCTTGCTCATCATGTACCTTGCTCATCATGCGCTGGAAATGCGATCCATGCAGTCCAATAAATCATCGCCAAAACATGTTTTTTGTGGCTGCATTTCTTCAACTTCTTAATTTTTTACACATTTAACCTAGCAAGTTATTAAAGACATTATCATTATTATACTTAACTTTCCTGAACATATGTACACAGATCATAAAATAAATATCTTTCAGTGGTATGAGATGGGAGATCCCCCAAAAATGTCATAATATTTCACTATATAAGTAAAGACATTTGGCTTTCACAAGTATAGCCAAACCTTACACACATGCAAAAATAAGCTAAATAAACTAAATTAATTAATTAATTTAACACTTATTATATAATATAACATTTTTATTTTATTTTATTTTTTTTACTTTAAAAAGTAAGTTTTGGAAGACACACACATATACATACATACATATACATATATATACATGTATGCATGTATATGTAAATCTTTGCATACAGAGCTGGCTTTTTCTCATTGCAGCCACCTATGCGTGACATATAGTTTCCTCAGTTCTTTGTCTTATAATATAAAATGTTTGTGTTTATTTAATGTCCAAAAATGTCCAATTTTAGTAAAATGTATATTTAAGTCAGAATGTTGACAAAATTTTGTTCACTTTGACACTTTAAATCCTATTTGTAAGAATGGAAATGTACCAGTGAATCAAGTAAGGGATTACATCGAACTGTACTAGTTTAGACACAAGAATATTAACTTGGATCGTATTGAAAGCAGAGGAAAAGTCTAGGAAAAGTGTTCTTACATAGGAATTATTTTTGTCTAAGTGTTTAGAAACAATATGCACCATGGCAGCTACAGCATCTTCTGTACTGCAGCCTAGCATCTGGACCAATCAGACACACAATTATTCATTATATTTAATGAATAATCCAGCAAACCCATTCCCCCCAAAAAACTGTGTTAGAGTTCTGTGAACCATCCCCCATAGAGCAAAAAGGCAGAACAGGTCTCTGGTTACCATGGTTACCATTTGATAAGACTGGTTTATTGCTCAAAAGAATGTGAAAGTTGGCCACATGGAAAAGCACTGGCCAAAGACACATAAAGTTTGTAAAACAAAGTTTTCTGCATTAATTTATAGACTAACTATAAATGAACATGCATATCCCCAGGACAGTGTATCTATTATTACTGTATATTGTCTACTGTATATTGATTACTGTATATTGTCTGTATATAATGTAACCTTATCTATACCATGCTTCCTATCAAAATAATCCTCATTTAATGCCCTGCACCTTGCATCCCCTCTTCATAGCATGCATTGTATTCTTGTTATATTAATTCAGAGTATGAAGGGAAACAAACTGCTAATCCAGTTACATATGCAAAATACCATGTTTAAAGACAAAGGATCATAAACTTTCATAAACCAGATCATAAACCGTGCCGGCAGTCCTCCACACATCAAGCCATATGTAACTTCCTCAACAGTGACAGAGTCAAACTACCACCGCAAGTTCATAATTTCTTCATTCAACGCAAAAGAATTGCATCAAGACTTTCAAGACTTTTTCCTGAGACTGCATCCAAACGCTCGTTCAACAGGTAAGGCATCGCAAGTATCGTACAATTAACAAACTAAATAGAGTTTTAGTATAAGCGGTAGACACCTTTGTTAACAAAGATGCTTTGAAGTAAAAAAGTGATGGTTCTTTCAGATGGTTAAATGACTCCATAGCTTCATCCCCCTGTTTTGTTCCAGTTTCATTCACTTTCACTTTTCATTTTACCCATGTATCCGTGAGTGTTTATATGTATTTTTTTTTCAGATTATTAATGTGTTTGTTATTTAGTTAAAACTTTTGTGTTCATTCACTTGAGTTTGATTCTGGTCCCTGCTTGTAGATCAACGTCACTTTAATGATGCGATCACAGCTGCATGCTAAGAAAGTTATTTTTTGTGTGGCCACAAGAAATATCCTTTCTGAGAGTTTATAGACAATACTGTGTGTTCTCTGGACAAACAGATTAATTGATGGTAGTATTAATTCAGCTACATCAAATTAATACAATTACCTGATCCAAATATTTATAATTAATTATAAAAGTTATGATTAATTATTATTACTTTTTTGAGCTAATTTGCTACAGAATTTAATTGTATTCATCAGATATTTGAGTAATATGCTTTATAAGCATTTCATAATTACTGAAGTAAGAGCTATGGGTGTCATTTTTTTGGATATGGGATTTTTGGTACAGGTTTTATGTATGACGTTTTCCATATTAGATGAGCTGTGTGCATATCAATAGAAGCTTGAAAATATCAAAAATAGCTTGAAAATTTGGTTGCCACACTGGAGCCAGTTCATGTGCAAAATTCCTTATAAGGCCTGGACTACACCCATCTGGTCCTACAGTTTTTCTGATATTAGTAGGTCACATTATTATGTTGAAACATCTTCAACATAATAATAGCTATCTGCTGGGAAGGAGAAGATACAACTATATAAACAGGTATATGACATTTACCATAATTACTTGTGGATTCAAATCTAGTAAAAAAGGTATTTAATTCATTGGCAAAGCCAACTTCATTATCGCAATTTGAGGATGATAAGCCTGTCATTTTTTGTTGTCTTTATTTTTAGTCTAGTCCTTCCTAGCCTTATTTTTTGGTTTCTAACTTGGTTTAGACTTTGTTGCTATCTAGTCTTTTTCTCTCTAGTTCCCTGCAATGTTGGACTTTTGTATGCAAGTTCCAGTTATTTATTTCCAGAATTATTATTTTTTATTATTATTGTTCTCCTTTGCAATCTCTAGTTATATTTTTAGTTTCTTTTGTTTTCTCTAGTCATAGTTTTTTGTCAGTTTTTATTTTGATCTTGTTTTTATTTTTTGTTATCTCTTGTTGAGTCTTGTCTTGTGTGTTGTCAGTCTTAAGTTGGTTCCTGCCCTGCTTTCTGTCTTCCCTGGTCGCAGATTCTCCTGGCCTGGGAGCTAATCTGGTGCTACTTCAGTCACATCTCAAAGTGTCAAGCCTCTGGTTCCGTGAGCCGCTGCCTTGTCTCCATCATTGTCATCACGTCTGGTGCTGCCTCATCCTCGACCAGCCTGTCCTCTTGTTGTGTGCCCTGCCCTACTGTTTGGACTGTTCACACCTCAAACTTCTTGTGTCGTGTCAGTTATTGTTAATAAATATCACCCATTCTGCCTCTGGGTCCTCTCTCTCACAGAACTGTGACAGCTGCCTTTGCAACTAACTGAAATAAAATATTTTTTTTATATTCTATTGCATTTCAGGTTATTTTATTTAGTTTACGATAACAGATTTTGTTTAGCCATCTAAAAGTGACAGCATCTGCCACAATTATAAAATGGCTTTTACAGAAATCTCAAGATTGTAATCCCAGACAGTAAGTACAGAGGTTACTCAAACGGAAGTTTCAAATACCTCGAATGAGTCATGGAAAGGAAAGTGGAAAACAACATGTAATGATGCTGAAGATCCAGGAGTTGAACTCTCATGTTACTCTTAAAGCAATTAAAAACTTCTAAAAGGGGGCGATGCTTAAGCCCTTGCTGATTCCTTCCTAATGAGTGTCTTGACTTCCTGCTCGTTAATGACATAAAAGCCAGTCTGAGGCACTGGAGTGGAGGAATGGTCACCAGGGCCCTTTGAACAGCTTGCTCTAAGGGCGAAGTCCACATAAGTGACAGGGTGGCACTGGTCGCAACCACCGCCGCAATCAAATCTACCAGAGAATCACAAATGGTTTGGAAATAATGAGAAACACAAAACAAAATGGTCCATGAGACATTTGAAATTTTTGTCATGTGAGATAAAACTTAAGGGCGATGAATCAGAAATATATTTTTAATCGAGAAGAATCACAGAAGTACAGAGAACAGGAAGAGATTGTGAGGTAGATGTAGAGAAAAAGAGCAGGGTATGGCAAGACATGATGACACCTAGTGTAGCTGTGTCTGAGTCAGCGGACACGTTGGTTTCCAAAAGGTAATTTCAGAGCCAAAGAACAGAGCTGACACCAGCTTTCTGGAACAACTTCACAGTTCTTGGCAGCGAGGAGCCTGGCTTGCCTGACATATGTTTTGAAAGGAGATGAAATATGCATGAAACGTGACAATCTTATTCTAAGATTAGCCTGCGTTTGACATTAATCGAGCATGGAAGTGATATTTTACGAAGACAGAGAGCATATTTAACATGTCTTGTATTAACATCTGAAGAGGTACGTCTTTCCTGAGCCTATCCATGTTCAATGAACTACGTAATAAAGAGATAAACAAATGCCGGAACATGCCGTCTGTACTTCACATTGTTCCATGGTTGCGTTCCATTTATCCACTCATCATAAACGCACCATATTTCAGAAACACTTCCTCTATTCATCTTTGCCATTCTATCCAGCCCTGACCTTTCCAAACACATTTCCAGTGCAAAGTACAAACAGTACAAACCAAAATACAGACTGTTTAATAGATCAGCAGTTTACCAACTCAGCTGCCTTTGGGGAACCATAACATCCATTGGCTGCATAGAAAGTTATCAGCTCAACACAGATTTGTGCATCTACACTACAATTTCATCAACGACATTATGTTTGGCAGTGATAATGAGAAGAAAAATATATCATGACGATCATTTAACACTAGAATTACGACATACTGACAAAAAAATATATAGAAAAAAACAACCGCAAGATATTGACTGACAGTGTGCTAACAATGTTTTTTGAAGAACAAAAATCTAGAAAGAAGATGATTGTTTGAAATAATCCACTCATAGTCAATAATGTTGAATCTAAACAATGAATGAACATCATTAAACTAAACAGTTTTGCTAGCGGGTTAATTAACCCACTCAAACTCACCCAAATCCAATAAATATAAGCTATATAAGATATATAGACAACATAAACTTACCCAGGTGAAAAAAAGTACATTTCAATAATGTACTTAAAGTGCTCTATTTTCGTGCACTAATTTTGTACTTAATATACTAAAAATTCTTCTTTAGTTCTTCTTAAGATAATCTTAAAGGTGCCCTAGAATCAAAAATTGAATTTACCTCAGCATAGTTGAATAACAAGAGTTCAGTACATGGAAAAGACATACGTTGAGTTTCAAACTCCATTGCTTCCTCCTTCTTATATAAATCTCATTTGTTTAAAAGACCTCCGGAAAACAGGCGAATCTCAACATAACACCGACTGTTACGTAACAGTCGGGATCATTAATATGTATGACCCCAATATTTGCATATGCCAGCTCATGTTCAAGGCATTACACAAGGGCAGCCAGTATTAATGTCTGGATCTGTGCACAGCTGAATCATCAGACTAGGTAAGCAAGCAAGGACAATAGCGAAAAATGGCAGATGGAGCAATAATAACTGACATGATCCATGATTACATGATATTTTTAGTGATATTTGTAAATTGTCTTTCTAAATGTTTCGTTAGCATGTTGCTAATGTACTGTTAAATGTGGTTAAAGTTACCATCGTTTATTACTGTATTCGCGGAGACAAGAGCCATCACTATTTTCATTTTTAAACACTTGCAGTCTGTATAATTCATAAACACAACTTCATTCTTTATAAATCTCTCCAACAGTGTAGCATTAGCCCGTTAGCCACAGAGCATATAGCTTCAAACTCATTCAGAATCAAATGTAAACATCCAAATAAATACTATACTCACATGATCCGACGCATGCATGCAGCATGAATGACGAACATCTTGTAAAGATCCATTTGAGGGTTATATTAGCTGTGTGAACTTTGTTTATGCACTGTATGACTGCACTTATAGTCGAGAGCTCGGGAGGCCAGGGAGCGAGAGATTTAAAGGGGCCGCACAGCCTGAATCGGTGCATAGTTAATAGTTAATTATGCCCCAAAATAGGCAGTTAAAAAATTTAATTAAAAAAAATCTATGGGGTATTTTGAGCTGAAACTTCACAGACACATTCAGGGGACACCTTAGACTTATATTACATCTTTTGAAAAGACGTTCTACGGCACCTTTAAGAACATCTAAGTGTGCTCAACTGTGCTATTTTGAGACACCATGAAATATGAACTTAAATGTGCTTTTAATATACTATCTCTGTATTTAAAAATATATATTTAGTTACCACTTGTAGTACACTATGGGTTCAAATGTACTATAAGTAGCATCTAAATACATTTTTTAAATACAGAGATAGTATATTAAAAGCACATTTTAGTTCATATTTCATGGTGTCTCAAAATAGAACAGTTGAGCACACTTAGATGTTCTTAAGATTATCTTAAGAAGTACTAAAGAAGAATTTTTAGTATATTAAGTACAAAAGTGCACGAAAATAGAGCACTTTAAGTACATTATAGAAATGTAGTTTTTTCACCTGGGTAATACTACAACTTATATCTGCACAAACTAGCACAAATGCACAAGCGAACTTAAACTTAAACTTTTGCATGGTGTTTGGACATAAATGTGTGTTGGCAGTGTGTGTACACAACCACCCTATAATGATAAAAATCCAACCACTCCTTTTTTTTTAATCACCATAAATCATAAGCAGAGTCTCAGAACAAGCCGTTTGCAGGTTCCTGGCAATGTGACATCACATTAGCCACAGGCCCCGGCCACAAATGTTGACAGACACTGCCGTTTTAACATAGAACCGCCCTGTGTGATTAATCCACATAGCTCACTCCATTTACTCACCAAATCTGAGCCGCTGAAGACGAGGTGGATTGATTTGGTTTTGGAAGAAATTGCTCACTCAACTCTACCGAAATTCGTTTATGTCTGCAATTTATTGAATCATTTCACACCAGACTGCTTTGTGAACGAAAGTCAATACAAAGGGACAATACAAAACAGAGGTTGAGCTAAAAATTTGTTACTCAAGGATAGATCAGTACAAACTGTTCATTGTCCAGTTTACAGCCTCCAGAGTGATACTGGATACGGCAGTAATAAAGGTGAGACCACTTTATTACAGTTCATCAGAGTTGATTTACGAATATAAAGTTTACCAGTTTATTAAGCACTACCCGAAAAGGCATAAGGTCTTTATATATTTGTTTACTGTTAGTTGTAACAAGTGTTTCTGTGTACTTCGCTATGTATGTTGATGATAATGCAAGGGAGATATTTTAATGCACACTTGCACTGTGTTTTATTAAGCTCTTACAGTGATTTTCTAGAGTGAAAACAGACGCTTCATATTTTGTGTGAAGTACAATAAACTTTATAATACTCATCGGTAAACAGGCTTGTACTAATATAGTGGATAAAAACAAGAAGACAATATAAGTTATAACCGTAATTAAACTAAACTATACCTGTTCTATCTCCATGCAGCATATATTCAGTTTCTGACATTATAGTGCGTCCTGACAGACTCCTGACACCGGAGAATTAGCTCTTGAAGCTCCGCCCTCTTAGGCCGAGGACAGCAGCTCATTTGCATTTAAAGGTCACACACTAAAACGGCGTGTTTTTGCTCACCCCCAAAAGGTGGCAATTTTAACATGCTATAAAAAATTATCTGTGGTGTATTTTGAGCTAAAACTTCACATGCACACTCTGGGGACATCAGAGATTGATTTTACATCTTGTAAAAGAGGGCATAATAGGTCCCCTTTAAGGAACGTAGTCAGAATGTTGTGTCGTGAATACGCTCTTTCCGTCGTCATGAGCTAAAACACAGGCAATGAAAAACTAAAGCATGAAAAAGTCATAACATTTCCAACTATTTGGTAATGGTCTCAATTGTCGTGTAAATTGTTTGTAAAAAATGTGCACTACTGTTTTTTAGAAGTTGTATCATTCACATCATTGTTTGGGATGACCAGATGGTTTCAATAGTCCTGAAGAGCATTATCACCTTGGCTTGGTGCATGTAGCGGGAAGAGCATTTTCAGAGCCACAGTGCTAGATTTATGGTAGCAGTGGAGGCACAATAGACCTCAGGTGCTTGGACTGATGACAGGATGGCCAAAGAGACAATGAATAGACAGAAATTACAGGACTAATATTCCATAATGCTGGAGAATTATGATAAAAAATTCTTGCCAATAATGTAATGAGGCCCATATTGTAGGTTTCATCCTCCCCACTTTTGCATTATTATATGCTCACCTCTGCCTTTGGTCAAAGTCCAAATGTTTGACCCTCCCTGATTATGCATTTCAACTGTCCACTGGGGTGTAAAGGGATCTGGAAGACCAGGCACACCTGAAAATGGTATCAGGCCTCGGCCCAGCTGGCCAGTTCACTGCACAATAACTTTCATCTGGCCAGATGAACCGGTAAACAACAGCCGGCTACATCAGAGCTTAAATCGTTTTTTCCCCCCCGAAGGCATGAAAGCAAAGAGCTACTCTAATGCCTAGGAAAGGATCATGTTTCAGCCATTTCTCTGAGAAAAATCGATAAACGGGTCATGGGCATCATCTCAAGTCCTATCGTTGACCCATAAACTCATCTCCACAACACTTCAGATGGGCTTGTTAACTCAATTTTAATACCCATTGCTGAGGCGGCTCAACTTCCCCTCCAAAATGACAATAATACATCAACTGTTCCATTTTTGGAGCTCTGGGAATCTGGCGGAGAGCGTGCAGCGCATGGACCTCTTCAGGAACGGGCCTGTTCCGCAGCCAGTCAGCTCTGGGCTGGCTGCCCGTCTCCATGGAAGCATTTTAGGTGACACGGAGGCTTGATTTTGATGAACTGCATTTGGCACCAATGGAACGACTTCAGGAGATCTTCATTTGGAGGCTCGACTCAAACACCCAGTGGCCACATCCACTCGCCGTAAAATATGATCTCGTATGATAATGAATGTTCCATAGAGGGATGTTACTTTTAAACACAGGCCGTTTAGTTCAAGTAGACCAGACACTGAAATACTGAGCAGCAGTTCAGTTTGCCAAAGATGGAGAAACCACGAAATGTGATTAGCAACCACAATTCAGGGCTTAAATCCATTAGTTCCCTTCAGCGGCATTATATCAAAGTGGAACTTTTTCAACGGTCATATGCTTATGTAATTATGGCCTGTGCCAGTTGGCAGTTTCTCAAGTAACTGTGCCCAGCTAGATATAGCGAGAGGACCACAGGAGACTGTGCAAGTGAAGGAAACCATGGTAACGGAGCAAGTCAGGTCACCGAACCGACGATGCCAGCAGACAGGTTGAAGGATGTAGGTAAGACAGAGAGAGACTGAAAATAGCGCAGGTACAGTCCTTCAGGCCCAATTAAAACCGGAGTTCGGCAGCAAACCGAGCAAATGAAGAAAGTGAATATTCAAGCGTTAGTAACAGCTGCGTTTGGCCATAGATATGGTTGAATAAAATGCCATGTGATTATCTATAAGCATTGAAGTGTAATTTAAAAGGGCTAATTTAGGAAGATAAAACAACTGCGACTGCCATCTGGAATAATCCAGGATGTATGAAGTGTGAAAACACTGAATCATATTACATGAATTAAATGTGGAATCAATACAATTAAAAGGTTAAAGTGTTATCTTTTGGCATTTTGAAGTGAAATCTAATGACGAATATGCTTAGAATACAAATTATGTTTAACATTTCACTGCTTTCAGTGTTTGTAGCATGTGAGCGGTAAAGAGCAGAGTTGCTTGAGTATGCCTGAAGTGATGAGCATGCACTACAAGTAGTTATAATAATTTGTGCGATATGGAAATCATTTGGAAAAAAAATTATATATATATAAAATTATATATATAAACTATAAGTTGCATGAAGATATATGATTTTCTCAGTCTCGTACAAGTTAGTACGTTGTCATGAGAGAGTGTTGCATTACATTGCGTAGTTTAGATCCAGGGCAGGAAGCAGCACATATTCGACCTAAAGAATTACGCAATATATCTTCATTATTTAGGATGCTGCCTTTCTTATTCTCAGGGGATGTTTATTATTTCACTGATTTTATTTTACGGAAAATGAACTGGAACACAGTGCTCTGAATGGACTATAGAACATAAATAAAGGACAGCAGGAGCAGCTTCTGCATTTTCGCACAGACCTCAAGTGTTTCCTGAAGGAAATCTCAGATCCATGACAAGCTAGGCATGGCAATGTATTATAACTGACCCCAATCTGCCATTGCTATTTATGTAGTGATACTAATATGCTCTTTCCCCGGGCTTGCTCAAACAACAAATGTGTCATTACAATGCAAAACTTCTAAAGATCTCAAGTAGTCATATACAGGTGCTGGTCATATAATTAGAATATCATCAAAAAGTTAATTTATTTCACTAATTCCATTCAAAAAGTGAAACTTGTATATTATATTCATTCATTACACACAGACTGATATATTTCAAATGTTTATTTCTTTTAATTTTGATGATTATAACTGACAACTAAGGAAAATTCCAAATTCAGTATCTCAGAAAATTTGAATATTGTGAAAAGGTTCAATATTGAAGACACCTGGTGCCACACTCTAATCGGCTAATTAACTTAAAACACCTGCAAAGGCCTTTAAATGGTCTCTCAGTCTAGTTCTGTAGGCTACACAATCATGGGGAAGACTGCTGACTTGACAGTTGTCCAAAAGACGACCATTGACACCTTGCACAAGGAGGGCAAGACACAAAAGTTCATTGCAAAAGAGGCTGGCTGTTCACAGAGCTCTGTGTCCAAGCACATTAATAGAGAGGCGAAGGGAAAAAAACGCACCCTGGAGAGGATTGTGAAACAAAACCCATTCAAAAATGTGGGGGAGATTCACAAAGAGTGGACTGCAGCTGGAGTCAGTGCTTCAAGAACCACTACACACAGACGTATGTAAGACACGGGTTTCAGCTGTTGCATTCCTTGTGTCAAGCCACTCTTGAACAACAGACAGCATCAGATGCGTCTCGCCTGGGCTAAAGACAAAAAGGACTGGACTGCTGCTGAGTGGTCCAAAGTTATGTTCTCTGATGAAAGTAAATTTTGCATTTCCTTTGGAAATCAGGGTCCCAGAGTCTGGAGGAAGAGAGGAGAGGCACACAATCCACGTTGCTTGAGGTCCAGTGTAAAGTTTCCACAGTCAGTGATTGTTTGGGGTGCCATGTCATCTGCTGGTGTTGGTCCACTGTGTTTTCTGAGGTCCAAGGTCAACGCAGCCATATGCCATGAAGTTTTAGAGCACTTCATGCTTCCTATTGCTGACCAGCTTTATGGAGATGCAGATTTCATTTTCCAACAGGACTTGGCACCTGCACACAGTACCAAAGCTACCAGTACCTTGTTTAAGGACCATGGTGTCCCTGTTCTTAATTGGCCAGCAAACACGCCTGACCTTAACCCCATAGAAAATCTATGGGGTATTGTGAAGAGGAAGATGCGATATGCCAGACCCAACAATGAAGAGCTGAAGGCCACTATCAGAGCAACCTGGGCTCTCATAACACCTGAGCAGTGCCACAGACTGATCGACTCCATGCCATGCCGCATTGCTGCAGTAATTCAGGCAAAAGGAGCCCCAACTAAGTATTTAGTGCTGTACATGCTCATACTTTTCATGTTCATACTTTTTAGTTGGCCAAGATTTCTAAAAATCAAGGCTTTGTATTAAGTAATAATAAGTAATCTTAAGTAATATTCTAATTTTCTGAGATACTGAATTTGGGATTTTCCTTAGTTGTCAGTTATAATTATCAAAATTCAAAGAAATAAACATTTGAAATATATCAGTCTGTGTGTAATGAATGAATATATTATACAAGTTTCACCTTTTGAATGGAATTAGTGAAATAAATCAACTTTTTGATGATATTCTAATTATATGACCAGCACCTGTAATATGATATGAATGTCATGAAAAAAGCCCAACTCACATTTCAAAACAAAATCCAAAAGAAAAGAATAAGAAATTATTTTGCATAAAGAAAAAAACTTACTGTTAATCTCAGTGGTGATTCTAATTAGTAGGGCTGGGTAGAAAAAAAAAAAAAGATTTCTCAACAAAAGAAATTTGATTCTCATTTTAATGAACTGATATCAATTCTTAAATTCCAAAAATCTATCTTTTAGTCTATGCTGTTTTCAGTTGATGAATGAACAGAAAACTGTAGTGCACTTCCCATCCAATAAATTTATTATCAAAATCCATATCATTTTGCATATAATCGCTCAATCAGTATTTCAACCACGGAAAGACATCAATAAAAGAGGCTTGTAAACATTTACATTTACTTCAGAAAAGCCATTCAGTGGCCATAAACTCTAAAAAAAAGATTAAAATATGTGCTAAATATATGCACCATATTACATGTTCATTATATAGTCAATATTTAATGTATGCTTTTAAAATCTGTCAAGTTTTCAAAGTTTTTATTTTTCAAAAAACAAACTGAGGTAGAAAAAGTGATGTAATCATTAAGTTAGTATTATACATTTATTATTACAAAAAAACTTCCTTGTGTGTAATTTAAGTGTTTGTAGGCCTATACAAAGCAGTTAATTTTAACATTCAAAATTATAGTAATGTAATGTATAGTACCCAGCCCTACTAATTAGGTTGTCGTTAATGTAATACAGTATTATTTTACAGTAAAAATAGTAAAATAATAAATATTTTTTATTCAAACATAAAATTAGCATAAAGGCAATACAATGAATACTACCATAATATAGAAATATTTAAAACTATTTATTTAAAATCTAATATATTTTTGCACGACAGTAATGAGAATTAGATTTTTCTGTATTACGGCAATACTATGCTAAAAATGCTATCACAATGCCCAAAAAAACCTCAAATGGCCCTAAAACAGCCTTTATTTAAGCAAAATATAAATTCTTACTTTTTTCTTTTCATTTTGGAGAGAAACAGGACCTGGACATGTTTGATTTGATTTATTTAAATGTTTTATAAGGTATAATTGTAAACAAATTGCCAGTGTGTGTTTTATGCACTGACAAAGTGTCTTTTAACCTGTAAAAATGTTACTCACTGGAATAAGTGATTTTTTCAATCATCCTGACCAATAGTGTTGCTCCTTGTCCTGACCTGACCTGTCAACACGAGCCAATGGAAGTGCATCCTCTGAGATTCTCTCTCAAGTGACCTATCCTTGTTCTTTTCTCATCCTTTTCATCCAGCTCAGTGCTCTCTTGCTCAGAAAGCCCATAAACTACACTGCGACTATGCCAGAGCATTAAGGCAGGGGTCCATGTCCGCATCTGGCTGACCTGAGAATCACAATTTATCCTGAAAATAAGACAACTGTCAAAATAATACTCCAGGTTTATGTTGATAAGGCCATATGGCACATGTATAATGTCTTCTCAGATGTTCGCAATTCACAATTTGAATATCTATCAAGAAAAATGCGATAAAACATCTCGGTTTTGACAGTTTCATAGCTTGTTTGCCTATTCTGAAGTCTTTTATACAGGAAACAAGTACGCTACCAAGCTGTGCTGAATAAAAGCTTTGTTCCTCCTGTTGAAAGCATCTCAAAGGAAAACAAGCTTGCATTCATATTCCATCATCTGATTGCATCGTGTGCCCTGAGTCCAATTCATAACTTTTATAGACATCTTTAATGGAGATTGAAAACAGCGCTGGTACTAGAATGCCATCAAAGGGAGGGCATTTAGATGAAGGCAACTAAAGTCAGTATGATATTAAATAAATTAAGCCATGTTAAATCTACAAAGCACCTCCATCACAATGAAAAATAGTTTACCTGAGCATCTGGCAAGCAAAAGATGGAGATGGAGGACAGAAGTATTCTGGAATAAAAACATCTAATATACAAATCTAAGCTAATCTAAAATCCAATCTAAGCTAAAACCTTCTATGAAATAAAGATTAAATAAAATAAAATATAAATATTAGAGGAAAAACTTAGTTGGCATACTTAAAGAGGCATAAGCCAATCTTGTCTTTGTTTTATAAAGCCTATTGACAGATTCATACTTCATGCAGACAGTTTGGATATTTAAGAATGGCACCTACAAATACAATTTTTTTTTTTTTCACATGAAGCAATTCAAATTAACCATGAGCTGCACAGCTAAACACGTTGCAAAATGTTGCAGTGAGGAATAATGATCAAAAATAAAAAAAGATTAACACCTCTAACTAAGAAGGAAAAAAATCTAAACATACAAACAGAAAAGCAAAGTCTTTAAGACAGAATAGAAATGATATGACTAAAACCGAGGAATGATGGTATCAGTAGGAGACTGACAAGGAACGAATAAAAGAAAGAGGTGGGAAAGAAAGATAACATTATTATTCATTCAGGTGCCCTTGGTAACATTATTACAGAAATGTCAAATTTACTTTGTGCTTTCCTATCAAACAAAGCCCAAAAAATGAAGTACAAAAGAAGCTGAGTATATTTCATTGAAAGATGACATTCTCCATGATTTTGTTTTCAAACACTTTGGTGTCTCATTAAACTGTGCCAAGCAATAAAGTATCTCAATCTAAGTATCTCAATTTGTCCATTCTAGCACAACTAAAGTGTAATATCCCAAAGGTCATGGAGTGAGGCACTTTATCACTTTTATGGGATATTTATGTGCTGCTGTCAACCTTGTTTATTGTTGTTGTTTTTTTTAAAGGGCTCTAATAAAGAGAAAACAGGATGTAGCTGCTAGTTCATACAAGAACAATGAGTCTATTAACTGGAATTTTTACACACAGAGATGAGTTAAAAATGGCTGCCCAGAGCTGGCAAATCCCTGCTATGTTCCTTGTGTTCTGTCTTTCTTCCCCATTTTTGGAACATCACTGAGGAGACTCATTGTGGAAAATGTGTTGTGTGGGAAGCATAAGCAAGCCAGCTGCCAAGATTTCGCTACCAAAAATGTCATAATTAAACAGCAATGGATATTATTACTATCTCGTAAACACCTCGCAGTTCTCGTTTTGCAAGTTGCTGACAGCATGCCCAGCTAGTACAACTATGTTGTAAAAATGCTTTGTGAAAAGTTGTCATTATACTTTTATCCTATTGAATTAATACAAGATTTTTTTTTAACAATGTTGTAGAAAGGTTGTTAAAATGTTAGCATGTTCCCTTGCAACATTTTATGGACCTCATTACCATGTCCAA
This sequence comes from Megalobrama amblycephala, assembly GCF_018812025.1. NCBI lineage: Eukaryota > Metazoa > Chordata > Actinopteri > Cypriniformes > Xenocyprididae > Megalobrama > Megalobrama amblycephala. The sequence goes on along the minus strand of NC_063045.1, from coordinate 19,908,240 downwards.
CTTGCTACATTTGCCACCGAAAAAAAGTGTCTTTGTAAGCTTTGTTTGTTTTTCCACAAATGTAAATTAGCCAGGTTTTTATCCTCAATCCTGCAGCATAGCCTGGTTTTACCTTAATTTTCACTTTTCACTGGTTTACTTTTAAGTGTCATTTAATAAAACTAAAATGCAACATTAAATGCGTCAGTGTGATGTGCAAAGCACTGAAAAAAACAGGATTGATGCAAATGTTTGTGTAGTGTTTTATTTAGGTTTAAAAATAACACTAACAATAAAAAAGTCTCTTTGTAATCTTTGCTTGTTTGTAACTTAAGAAAAGGCCCTTTTTCCCCAAAAACATAAATTTGCCAGAATGTATTTTTTCTCAATAAGTAGCTGCAGTTCAGTCTAGTTTCTGTAGTAAAAATATGTTATATTAATGTTTTGAGGCTACCTCCACAACATTTCGGAAATGTTTTTGTCGATTACATTAATTTTTACATCTTACTTTCCAGTGTGGCTTACTAGAACCAAAATGCAACATTAAATGCTTCTGTGAGATGCTGCACCAGCAGCGGCGATAAACAGATCAATGACATCTGCTCTTAGACCTCCAGCAGGGTCATATAAATATATTCCTCCCAACACCAGGGCCGCCGAAGGCCGCCACATGTTGATTGTTGACTGTGATTAGCAAGAGCGCTAATCAGCAGAGACCGCTAGCGGCCTCGAGAGCAAGTCCCCTCTCACCCTTAGTCACGGTCGTTCAGATCACAAGACAGCAAGCTGCCTTGGGCTGTTCACATCAAAAAATGCAGATGATGAGATTTAAATGCCTGGTAAAGGTCAGTGATTCTCCTCTAAGTGCCTTTTTGTTCTGTCATTGCAAAAAAAAAAACCACTTACTATAACAACAAGACACTTTTTATCTTTTCACAGATGAACCATTTACAATGGTAAATACAGCATAGTTTGTCCATATACTAAGAGTCATAATGGGAATTGTCTGTTCTAAATTGTCAAAAAGGCAGAAGTATTGTAGATAAACAGACTTAAGATGTGCCAAAAAATGGCAACAGGTACTTCGATGTCTCTGAAGTGACAACAACAGTGTAGGTTCCAGTTATATATTTCCACTTGGTTGGTGCTGTTCGGTCAAGATTACAAACCGCTCTCGGCCTGGAATTCTCTGTGCTGGTAAAATGCGTGAAGTGACGTCGCCACTCAAGATTGGTCACTTGACTGTTGCCTGGCTACCAGTTTCTCTGTAGCTAGCCAAGGGCGCTATTTGAGCGAAGTAAACACAAGTTAATAACAGAAATATCTGATCATCCTTCATAATGTGGTAGCTATTTACATCTCACACTGTCTGTAAACTCTTCCTTTATCAAGGCAACGACTGACGTATGTGTATTACATTCCAAAGAGCTCTTATCAGCCTAAAAGTGAAAAAAGAAACCATCTCCGTACCGGCTGGGCTGGATCGGCATGGAATGGAAGCAGCAAGAATGGTTTGGCCTGATGGTGTAAAAGTGGCTAATGTAGGGTTGGGAACCGGTTCTGTTTTTTGAAAAATGCTGGAACCAATTGAAATTCATAACTTTTGGTTCAGAAAACAGTTCTGGTGCACGGCATGGGAAAAGCGCTGGGAGTGTATCAATTTTGTTTATTTGAAAAGTTTGATTACAGGTTTATGAATTTATTTATTTTTTATACATTTTTATTAGTCTCAGCCTCAGACGTTCATGCCCACGGACTGTTGGCTGAACGTCTGATGCATATGGCACACTTATCTGGAAACACTTCAGGAGTTTTGAAGTCGTCCTCTGGTTGGTTGAATTCTACAGGATGTCAGGGAGACGTGTGTCGCGTTCTTTAATAGTCCGCCTGGAAACAAATGCTGTAACGCTAAACCCCCTCGCAGAAGAAGAACGCAGTCGTGTTTACAACTGTGACAACGAGCGCTTACCAGGACCAACTAAACGCTGTATGTTCAAGTGTGTGAAGTTCGCAGCTTCATTAGCACGTTTCCATTAGCCTTTAAATTACTCAAAATGAAATTGCGAATTGAAAATACGCTCAATGGAAACACTTCAATTTTGCAAAAACTCCCATATATCGCAAAAAACAGTCCCACCTCAGACTCATGCCATTGGTTGAGTCACTGTTGCTATGTCAGACTAGTCAGGATGCTCAAACAAACAGAACAATGTTTTAAAAACACCAGTGTTTATGCTTTTGAGAAAAAAACAGCCTACAAATTGATTATCTATCCATCCATCCTTTTCCATGGCCACTTCCTCCAGGTCATCCTAAGGGATCCCAAAGCATTCCCAAGGAGCAATGGCTCTACACTCACTCGTGAACAAGACCCAGATGTACTTAAACTCCTCTACTAGGGGAAGCAACTCACTCCCTACCCGAAGCTGGCAATCCACCATTTTCCGGCTGAGAACCATGGCCTCGGATCTGCAGGTGCGGATCCTCATTCCCTCTGCTTCACACTCGGTGGTAAACCACCCAAGTAAAAGCTGAAGGTCAAAGCCTGATGAAGTCATCGGGACAACATCATCTGCAAAAAGCAGATATGCTTTAAATTAACTTTGATAAAAGTGCTGTATTTATTTTTTATAAACCCTACAAAAACTGAATGTAATTAATTAATTGAAAAAACAGCACCTACTCCCAAGAATGACCCACAGCTATACATTTACTAAAAGTAATAAATGTACATTAAAGGGATAGTTCACCCAAAAATTAAAATTCTGTCATTAATTAATCCCCCTCAAGTTGTTCCAAACCCGTAAGACTTTTGTTCATCTTCAAAACACAAATTAAGATCGTTTTGAAGAATGTCGAAACATCAACCAAACAGTTGATGGACCCCACTGACTTCCATAGTAATTTTTTTCCTACTATGTAAGTCAATGATGCCACATAAATGTCTGGTTACCAACATTATTCAAAATATCTTCTTCTGTGTTCAACAGAAGAAAGAAAATCATACAGGTTTGGAACAACCTGAGGGTGAGTAAATGATGACAAGATTTTCATTTTTGGGTGAACTATCCCTTTAAGCATTACAACACAAACAACATTTGAGAGCTATAAACCAAGTATGTTCGTGGAGCAGAGAACGACATGGCCAAATTATAACTCTGGGTTTCTAGACTGTCAGCTTTTGCCAGAACATAATGGCTTTGTAATAAGCCCAACCGAGCGAGACGGTGAACCCAATTACGCTGTCTCTGGCGAAACAAAAAGGGACAATTTAAGACAGGCACGGCAGCAGAAAACAGCTAAAATGTTGGCCATCCACATCCGTCAAACTTTACAAAGAATTTGAGCTGGAGCAGAACATTCTGGATGTTTAATCTGGACAAGGCTGCGGGACATCGTTCTGTCTGATGAAATTCCGAAATATAATTAATACAGCAGTTCAAGCGAATATTCACATTTCCCTCAGTTTGTGACTGGTCAACTGGTCCATTTTCATTCCTCATTTTCCCAGAAACTGCCATGCTGTCAAATATGTATGTGGACTTCATAGGAATATGTTGCAGTCCCACTGTTTCTATGGTGACTTGGCCATATATCAGTCTCTGACTCGCAGCTGTTCTCTGCTAATGGAAATTGTACCATGTGCTCGTGAAAACAGCTCCTATTGATTCTTTTAACAGTTGATGGTTCCCCACTTCATGCTGTAATCCATGCGTCTCGCCTCACTGATTATACATCACATACCTTATGCTTTTTTCTTTGTGTGATTACCTCTCGAATCCTAAAATTACCTCCTACTACTCTTATTTAAAAAACTCAAGTTTTTAGAGGGGGGACAAAGGAAAAGGACTCTACACAAAATTCCTTTCTAAATGCATTTTGCTTTCCTAATCAGATGTATTCTGAGTAATCTGAGTAAAACATGAAATGTAGGGCATTCTATGGCAGATCTTTGAGATTTTAGGAAGCAAAAATCATTCTTTTCATTTCTAACTTGACTGGATAAACAAATAGGAGCAGTGTGAATCAGAGAAAAAAAAATGGAGGACAATTCCTCAAGTAAATCTCAATCAAATTCTTGAGGACACTGTGTCTGCATGGAGGAAGGTGCTTCCTTACAAACAAACCGTCCTCCCCCATCTCCTACATCTCACCTAGTCTATCAGAAATAGAGGCACTTCATTATGCAGCAGCTTAGCAGTGAAGACACTCATTAAACACATCAGGAGGAGAAACACGAAACACTGTCAATCTTATCCAACAGTCCCCCCCTTCACAGCCCCAACCACAAGCAGTGATGACACTCATTATACACGTCAATGGGAGAAAAAGAAATACTGTCAATCTCATTCAACCCCTTGACTGAAGAACAGACAGATGAGAAAAATCAACCAATCTTTACCTCTGTAATCACTAAATTGGTGTGATATGGAGAGATTTGGACTTGATTAACATATATATGATAAACTATCTACAATAGAGATTTGATTTGATTTAACAAACTAACAATGAAAGCAGCTAGTCAATACTGAACTGAAGTGGTTGTGTTTTACTGTAGCCAGTTATTTTGCCTGTGATATATGCTTTAATCTACCCTCTTTATAGCTCAATAAATGAGGCTCCATATGAGCTGACGAGCTGGCAAGCTCACGGATGGATAAGCAAAAGTGGTTGCAATAAAACTGCTCCAAAAAGAGAAAAACAAGCACTCTATCTTCCTTTGCGTCCTTTTAGTATCTTAATAATAAAAAAAGGCTCTATTCAATTCTGTTCTAAGAGATATTAGCAATTATGACTCATTTTATCTTTAATTATAATCAAAATTGACTGTATAATTGACTTTCATAATACGTCTGGTGTTATTGTGAACGATACACGGTACACATTATTCCATTAAAAACTGTCTGTTTTCATATTCTGTTATAAAATGTAACTTGCTCCATTCTGAAATGGCTATCCTTTTTGGCTGGCGTCAACAAACCCTTTGAGTGCACACCAGTGTACTAACCAAGCTTGATGTCCTTAAGCAATTTGTCTGCCAAGAGCGTGAAAATATAGCTTCAAGTGACGCGATCCAGCACAAAACACGCCAATCAAAAAAGTTCTCTCTGTTTGCGCGTTCACTCTAAGGCCCTGTTTCCACCTGGTATTAAGAAGCATTTTGGTCTATCGGATCACAACGATGCTAAATACAGGTGTAAATGGGGTGTAAAATGTTTTGAGCTTGTCCACTTTCAACCACTTCCAGAGGTAGTAGAAAACGCATTAGACCGGATTGCTTTTGTAGTGTAGACGCTCATGTGGTTGAATGCGTTCGAACAGCCACAAAAGATTGCCTACTCTCCGCCTACTGACCTAATGCATAAACATTATCGAAAGCGCGCTAACCAGACAGGATTTAAACTTTGTCGGCTGAAGACCCAAGTTTGGTTTGAAGATGAAAAATGTACCAAGCACAGTGTTCTCTCCCCACTCCTGATTTCTAACACGCACTCACTAAGTTTAGAGGATGTCAGAGCAGAAACGAAAGCATTTTTTCCGTTGTCATGGTATTACAATCCATCTAGGTTAAATCGCAATAAATAAAAAAAGAAAGAAAAATGCCTCCCCCACACAGAAAAAAGAGAAGTGGTTAAAAAAAAGCTGTACAAGCAAGCGTGGTAATATGTAACATATACAAGATGGTGCTACATTAAGCCAATGTCGGCTGACTCCCAGGGGTGGAAAAAAACCCCTAGGAGAAAAACCCAGCGTGCTAACACTGGGAAAAAAGTCCTAGGAGGGAAAAAACCCCTTGGAAGATATATATAATATATGTATTATAGAACACCATCACTGTAAAGAAAAGAAAATAACAGAATCGAAAATAATGCACAATGTGTAATGGCGATCTGGCGGCTGGAGAGGAGACAGGAGAAGTGCGACCAGCGCGGAATCGCAACAGCTCAACTTCAGGAAGCGGAAAAGATGGTTTTAAACCCTCAATCAATCGTCATAATCCAATCCCGCAAGAGAGAGGTGGAGCCATCCTGCAACTGATTACGGGATATCCTACTTAACACCAGCAGAGCAAAGAGAACACACACACAGAAATAGCAATAACAGAAAAACAACATAAACCAAATAAACAAAATATACAGAATCAAAACATAACATACAGAATTACACAATTCCGCAACACATGGGCATGTTCATATGTCAATTGCACAAGCTTATTTTGTCCATTAGATTGAAAGATCTAAAAAAAAACGTACATTTGCCCACCCATAGACCCTCTCCTTGAAGAAATCGAAAGAGATGGATTAAAATACTAGGTGTAAATGGGTATGTGTCTCCCTAGTTCATTTGTGATCTGATTGACCAAAACGCATCTTAATACCAGGTGGAAACAGGGCTTAACTCGCAAAGCAGGGAAGTGTAAAAGAGAGTAAAATTAAGAAGATACCTCATGTTTTCATGACTTCAGTGATGCTTCACCTGACTGCAATTTTTTTTTAATGTTTTTCACTGTGAAATGTGATATACTGTTTCTTAGTTAAAAATTGGACATGAACACCCTCTCAAGTCATATTTACCACTGGGAAGCTCTGGGATAATTCTGATACCCAAGTTCATGATTTGGGCGCACCACAAACTTTAAGCATTTCAGAGGGGAGGACGATTGCTGCTGTGACTGGGGTTCTTTATTAGTTTTTCCACGACAGCTATATTGCCTGCCTTGTCTTGTAGGTAAAGTTGTCCATTTTTACATATATGAATAACCATTTGAAGTGTACTACTGTTTTATTCACAGCGAAAACAGCCTGTAATTGACGGAAATTCCAGAATTGTCAGATCTAGATAGTACAGTGTGTGTTTAGATGGTTGTCATTGAATGGGACCCTAATCACGACTTCAGTGGGAAGTAGGAAATTTCCGTTAGCACTAGGGGTGTAACGATACCCTCATGTCACGATTCAATACATATCACGATACTGAACTCACGATACAATATTATTGTGCATCGCGATACTGATACTCCAAGACATATGGTAAAAGGATAACAAAAAATGCACTGTTGATTAAAATGTTAAATTTGGTATTACACTGGGGGTGGAAATAAAAAGGCTTGGACTTGGTGCTGGTAATGGGTAATGCACAGGACAATGTTGATACCAGCATAAAAATATTCATGATTCTAACGCTGATTTATTTTAGAAGAATATGTTTGCACTCTGTCACACACAGTAATTTTCATTTTGGCTGAACTATGCACAACACATTTTGTCACTATCCACGATACATTATTGTTGCATGTTTGCATTGCGATATATTGTGACAAGATTTATTGTTACACCCCTCGTTAGCAGCATTAATCTCCAAGAGGAGCAGTACTTCAGTGCGGGTGGGGCTACCTGGAGCAACCCGGCAGAAATAAAACCGTCAAAATGCTTGTTGTAATTGGCTAGGACAAACAAACTCTGCAATGCCTGAAACCACCAAGTGGCACATTTTCTGTTTTCCGTAGTGATGTCTGCACAGTGTTTGCTTTATTTTTTGCTTAAGCGGATTAGATGTAATATTTACAGACGTTTGAATTTAACACCCAGAAACACTTATCGAATAGCTAAGGTATATGCTGTTAACACAGTGTCTTATAGGCCTATACAAGAAGAAAGATACAAGCCTACAGTATATTATTTAAATCAATTTTAATGTGTATATTTAAAGGTGCTAAAGAGGAAGTTTTGTTTTATACATTTTTGCAATATTACTTGAAACTGTCTTCACTAACTGATAAAAGAGTATTTATTAGGTGCACTGAAAGGAATAATATTAAATGTCCCGTTCTTCGTGATCCCATGTTTCAAACTTTAGTTAGTGTGTAATGTTGTTGTTAGAGTATAAATAAAATCTGTAAAATTTTAAAGCTCAAAGTTCAATGCCAAGTGAGATATTTTATTTAACAGAAGTCGCCTACATCGAACGGCCAGTTTGGACTACATCCCTCTATTTCCTTCTTTAATGACGTCACTAAAACAGTTTTTTGACTAACCTCCGCCCACAGGAATACACAAGAGTTGCGTTTGTAGAGTGTGTTTGTCGCCATGTCGTCGAAACGCTGTTATTTTCATCCCGCAGTCCAATCACCGGGTCTGATTCCGGCTCAAATTGATAGGGTAAAATTAAAGACATGTTTACAATAACACTGAGCGCATGCATCTCCACGTTATGGTAAGAGGCGTGACTTTTCCGGGCAAGATGCGCTCAGAGCTGTCGAATCACAACACAGGAACCGCTGGCACAATCAGAACTCGTTACGTATTTCTGAAGGAGGGACTTCATAGAACAAGGAAGTCATCAGCCCGTTTTTATGACAGTGGAAACAGCGGTATACAGATAAGTAAATTATGTGAAAAATACTGTGTTTTTTTTACACACGAAACATGAACACATGTTATATTGCACACTATAAACACAATCAAAGCTTCAAAAAACCACGAAAAACGGGACCTTTAATATACATCATCTGTGCACGAGGTAGGGCCTTAAAAACATCAGCCAATCGTTTATGCGATCATCGCGTAAACGATTGGCCCTCTGGCTTGTCAATCACTGCCGTGACGTTCCTTGTGAGAGACGAGCGCGGCTGCGCGCTCCAGTAACTTTCCACACTCCACAGGCGCTGCATGCAATGTTTTTGTCAGGAGACGGGAGTAACAACTGCAGATTATGAGTTACCTGCGGTGAGTCCGACATAATGAATCCACTAACACGACACAGCGAATGCCGGTGGTAAACACTCATGTTCCAATACTCGTGCACGAGTTTTGGGAGGCGTTCTCTCGAAATGAGCTGTGAAGGAGGGGGGTTGTTCTTACGCATGCGCTCATTTCAAAAACTCACTAACGGTCTTTGGTTTCTCAGTCGACGAAAAGATCCTCTTTAGCACCTTTAAGTCTATATTTTTAACATTTCTTAAATGACAGAAATATTAAGATAACATTAAGTTTACAGGAAAAGATATATTTTTATAAAAAACAGATTTGTGAGAGAGAATAAACATGAAACTTCATTGTTGTCAGCAAAACTCTGGCCAATAACAGATAAGCTGTGTTGTTTGACAAAATTTCCAACTGACATGCACTGCATCAAGGCTGGTGCCAATCAGTCAGTGCTGCATAAAAGTTGAACACATCTAGTTTGAATTTGGAATAGCACACTATCATACTACTCTTACTTGTTCTGTCATATCTTTATGTCTATAAGAAGTACAGCTTCAATCAGCCTTAGTTTCAATGTTTAGTTCATTATTCACCTAGCAAATTTAAGAGGAATTTTGGCTCTTAAAATATTGGTCAGAGCCATAACCCAGTGGTTACATTGAGTAGTGGTGATCATGTGGGCTTTGAGTCTAGCTGGATCATGTTTGATAGATCTGGATTGATGCCGCATCAAACAATTTCTGGCATCAAAGCTGAAGAGACAGATGGTGTGTGACAGTATTCTTCTTCACCAGCTGAGAACAATGACGGTGGACCTACTCCATGATCTTACAAATCAGTGGATTATTAGACATCAATACAGGAGGACCCAGAAGGGTCAGCATATATTCCTAATAAACTGATTGAAAATATTCAGCCAGTCACACCTGTATCACACCCCCGCAACACTTAGCAAAAGTGCACACACCTCTGTTGCACTCTTGACAAACTGAGTAAATCGAGACCTTGCCTCTGTAATCTAACTATCACCATTAGAAGTCATACATTTCCTGGTAACAAACCACAAATCATGCAGGCCACTCCATTATTCCTTTTTAGTCTAGGCCTATAAAAATACCCAGCGCCCGGCAGAAAAGAAACAGAGCTGCACACAGCTGTGAAGAACAACAGGGTGGACACGCTATCAGGTAGAAGTTCCACACCACAATAACACCTGTTAACAACTATCCATTCACAAAAACGTTTTTCTTCATGTGACGCAACTGTTGGGTTGAAAAGGTGTGCAATTTTGAATAAACAATTAACAAGAATCAAGTTCAACATAATATGTGAGGAAAACTAGCCGTTAGCATCCCTTTCATCTCAATGTGAGTTGTTAGGTTAGCGCAGGATACCTCGGAAGTAGGAGGTTTGAAATCTGCTGTGTTTTTGAGGCTATCACCTGAGACACTATCTCACGACCAATTCGTACGTATTTTACGAGGTGGCTAAGTCGTACGACCACACTCGTATGAATTCATACAATTTATCTAAAGCCCAGTGACGGGTAGGTTTAGGGGCGGGGTTAGGGGTAGGTAATTCGTACGAAATCATACAAATTTGGCAACTCGTAAAAACGTACGATTTAGCCAAAAACGTACTAATTCGTATGAGTGAGTTCGAAAGAAATCATATGAATTAGCCACCTCGTAAAATACGTACGAATTGCTGTGAGATCGGGTTGTAAATACCACAACTAACCATTCTGAAACAGGAAATGATGTCATGATGGCGCTGATTGGTTGAATCGCCCCTAAAAACCATGCACACTCGCACTTCACTAGCGACTATCCTGGGCTGTGATGTCAAAGGAAGCAGACAGAAAAATGATAAGTACATTTTTACACTTTTAACAGTCCAACAAAAACATTATCTACTATAATATAACAAAATAGTAGAAATTTATCCAGCTTATTTTTAACATAAAAGTGGGCGCGGCCATTTGTAACTTGAATATGTGTAATATAAACTGTACAAAAACAGCACTTAATGCTACTTGATGTCATAAGATGGTATTTGTTATATTATTTTAATTTATTAACAATCAACGCACTGGTTTATAGTTTTGTGGTTTACTTCACTTTGTTATTCTTAGTTATTTACCAATAGCGGCTAATGAATCTGAAGTCTCACACATTTACAGGAAATCGATTACTTCCGCATTGAAAAATTATGGTATATTAATTAATTAATTAATTAATTATTTATACTGTATGTACCCAAAAAATATTTCAATCCATGGCTAGTTTTGAATGGCCATCAATGAAGATCCTGTGCAAGGCCATGCTAACTAGCAAAACAGCATCACAACTCAAAAATCAATCTTTTTGTGACCCAGTGTTGTCCGTCTTGGTTTCGGCGTCAATAAAAGAACGCAGGGGCCATTAACACGCATGAATCCCAGGATACACATTTCGAACCCACAAATAAATCTGTTTAAAAAAATAATAATAATAGAAAAGCCAATTGTTTGCATTCACACTGTGTGGTTTCCATGTAAAACCAACATTATTAGCTATGAGGGTTTTAAGTTACAGCAGGAACATTAATCTCCCCAGAATTCACGCCGTTAAACCTCAAATCCTTAAATCCTATTATTCCATCCTCCCTTAAAGTGTACAATTTGCCTCGTCTCTTGCCGACCAGCGTATTTAAACGCAGTGGGCTGGTGTGAAGAGCTTCAAGGGCCTCTCTTGCCAGGAAAACCCAGTATGGAAAACAAACCTCGTGCCACTTGGGCTTCTGATCAAAACACCATTTGTTCTGTGTCACTTGGTACAATATTTTAAAGATATTCTCTTGTTACACTCTGTAGTATCTGCTAAATCTAAATCTCACAAGAACATGAGGCAATTTGTCAGATGTTAGACTGAATTAGACACTTTTATATACTGATAATGCTTTAGAAAGCTCTCTGACACATACCATATTTCACTCAGATCAGGAAACAGGCGACCCCCTGCTTGTTTAAAGAGCAAATCGCTGGCCATGATGTTGCCATCACAACGTCCAGCAGCTAAAATGTCACATCACCTTTGCCGACATGCCTAAATCACCAACAAACTGCTGTAGAGAGAGCTGAAGTGTATTGTTACTTCCACCTGTTTGCCTACAAGCCACATTTCCAGGTTATTAAAGCACGTTGATCATAATCAGTGTGCCTTATTTTTGTAAACAGGAAAGCTGGGAGGAAATTAAGTTAGAAGCATTTTCTTTAGATAGTGAGGGATATTACAGCCATCCTTCTGTGTCACAAATCACATTCACCTAAAAGACAGACTGAAAAGATGGTGCAAATATTACCCACCCTTACTTAACAGGGTCCCTACATTGACGCATTTAAACACAACCCTGTCTTAAAAGGTTCACTATGTCTATTTATGAGGCTTAATACCAAACAAAATACAGCATACCTGAGATAACGCAGTGGCTCTATGGTCTCAGGTTCTTTCTCGTTGGAGCTGTGATTCATCTTGATTGATTCAGTAGCACTTATCTCTGGCAACAGTCACCCCGTTATTGCTCTTTCTTTTCTCACTGTGTGCCCTGCTTCTGCCTACTGGCTGATAAACCCAGGCTCCACGCGTAGATCAGCTACTCTTGCTGGAAGTGTCAGCCAATTAAGAGCCAGGGAGACACCGGGAGTGCCGTCTGATTGGCTGAGCACCCCTGATGCTGGAGAGCTCAGTCAAGCATAAACCGCATCCCTTTCAGATGTAGCATCCTCAGTGCGAGAGTGTGAATCTGTCTATTTCAGTTCAAACACTTATTCATCACGGTGCTGTTTTGGCATATTATCCATGTAATACTACTGATCATGCTATTCATGCATTGAGGTATTAATATTCAAAGGTTTTACCATTTAGAATGATTCTGGAGAACAATATAAGACTAATTCATATTAGTAGTAATTAGTATTAGTAGTATTAGTAATTCATATTGGTGATGCTACTAACAAATAAACAAAACAATGTTACATTTTAATGTGCTTAATCTTAGTATAAATATGTATGAATTAGTTCATTTACATTTAACATGAGCAATAAGCAATGTTTTTAAATAATATGTGTTCTAATAAAAGGAAGAAAACCTGGATTCATGGAGATGCCACACTGCCGTTTAGAGGTCATATCGCGTCATTGCAGGCACAAAGTTCTCCTATTAAAAGTCTGGGGAAATAAAGTGTAAATTGAGCTGGAGTTCATAGAAAACTAATGAGACTAATGTGTGGTTATGCAATTAGAAACAACTTGATGCATTCCAGAACTCACCAGACGGTCATAAACCTGATGTAGCCTAAGCGTAACGTAGGGCGTCGAAATAATATGTTGAAGGCTGAACAAAAAGTATTTTTGGTTAGTGGATTGGATGTTTCCGTGAAACAAACTGCTCCTGAGACATATTGATATCTCGAATATCCAACGCTGGTCTCTCCTTGCACAACTTTAAATTATGGTTGCAGAATCATTAATGAATTGCATCGACATTTTGGTGGCGCGAGGTGTTCACTGTGTGTGTGGGGGTCTATTTCCCGCCTCAGAGTGAAAAATAAAAACGTAATTGTGAAATAGTGTTTAAAGTTAGTCACATTTTAGATATTATTCGAAGATTACGAGATAACGAGAAGAAAATGACATTTATGACATATAAAGTCACAGTTACCTTTATATTTTACTCTTGATTCGGGAACTGCCGTCCATAATTGGTCGACTTTTTTTTTTTTTTTTTTTGGTAAGGTCGATTCAGAACAAACCAAAACGATTTAAAGGTTGCCGTTTTTATGACTTTGGACAATTTTGACAACAGTCAACAATGGACAAAAAAAACAGGCACCTTTTTTTAAATGATCATGGAGTTCTCAACAGTCAGTCAGGATTTCTTAAGAAAAATTATGCAAATACAAAATACTATATCAGGCACTAATGGGGATATAATTGGATAAAGGTAAAAATCAGAGGGCTAAATGAGTTTTTTCTTAATGGCATGTGTATCCATCAATTGTTCTTATTAGACACCATGTGGTGTTCTATTATGATATCACAGAATAGAATGCTAATTTCTCTCAGAATACAGTAGAATGCAAATGCCTGCTAAAAGATACTTCGCAGCAAAGGTGAGGAATATGATCCAACTCAAGAAAAGGTGTTTATGCGGTTGATGCTGTAAACTCCTGTGAGATATAGGCTACCACAATGTCCATTAATAACATTTTGAAAGGCATGGGCTACAAGTTCATCTCCTCACTTGGTGAAGGCAGTTTTTCCCAAGTCAAGCTCGCCACTTCGCAGAAACACCACTGTAACGTGGCCATCAAAATCGTGGACCGCGTAAAGGCCCCTGAGGATTTCGTCCAGAAGTTTCTCCCAAGGGAAATAGCGGTTTTAAGACGAGTGAACCACGTCCACATTGTCCAAATGTATGAATTCATCGAGGTGGCTGGTAGGCGACTCTGTATTGTGATGGAAGCTGCTGCCAAAGATCTCCTTCAGAAGATACATGAAGTGAATTGCATCCCAGAAGACCAAAGCAAAACCTTGCTCTCTCAGATGGTCAGTGCCGTCAACTACCTCCACCAGATGGACATCGTCCATCGGGACCTCAAGTGTGAAAATATACTGTTGACAGCAGAAGAACAAGTTAAGATCACAGACTTTGGTTTCGCCCGCTGCATTCAAGATTCATCAGAGCTCAGTCACACCTTCTGCGGTTCTGCAGCCTATACTCCACCGGAAGTCATCATGGGAACGCCTTATGACCCAAAGAAGTATGACGTATGGAGCCTTGGGGTGATTCTATACATCATGGTGACTGGAAAGATGCCATTCGATGACACCAATGTGAGACGACTTTACCGCCTTCAGCGGAAGCCTTTGGTTTTCACAGATGATGCTGGTTTTGATGAACCATGCCGGGTCTTCATCCGTACTCTGCTCCAGTTCAGTCCTTCCACACGTCCAACCATTCAACAGGTGGCAGAACATCCATGGCTGCAGATAAGACAAGGCTAAAGAACAAGAGCTAATAAAACAATGTGTGCAAATGCAGAGAAAGAGTCACAAATTCATTCAGCTCAGAGAGTTTAGATAGTGTCATAATCTCGGAATTTCATGGACATCAGTCGTGACTGAGGAAAATTACCAGTTTTATTGTTTTGGGAGAACAGTCTAGGGGCTGTATAGTAATAAAGCAATGGAGAATCTCATAAATTACTCTAATAAGAATGGTTAGGATAGGCAAGTGGGTGACCGGTGCCGAATCGTTTTAATGGCCCATGAAGACAGTGATATCTAGAACAAGGTGGCCAAAGGACAATATAATACCATTTAATGATAGCAATTAAGATTACACAAAATTTCTGTAACTTATTTTACACAATATTTATTCATACAGTGGGGATCGAAAGTTTGGGAACCCCTTTCAGAATCTGTGAAAATGTGAACATTTTTAACAAAACAAGAGAGATCATACAAAATGCATGTTATTTTTTGTTTAGTATTGTCCTGAGTAAGATATTTTACATAAAAGATGTTTACATATAGTCCACAAGACAAAAAAATAGCTGAATTTATTAAAATAACCCCGTTCAAAAGTTTGGTAACCCTTGGATCTTAATACTGTGTGTGGTTACCTGATGATCCACGACTGTTTTTATGTTTTGTGATGGTTGTTCATGAGTCTCTTGTTTGTTCTGAGCAGTTAAACTGAACTCTGTTCTTGAGAAAAATCCTCCAGGTCCTGCAAATTCTTCAGTTTTCCAGCATCTTTTGCATATTTGAACCCTTTCCAGCAGTTACTGTATGATTTTGAGATTCATCTTTTCACACTGAGGACAACTGAGGGACTCAAACACAACTGTTAAAAAGGGTTTAAACGTTCACTGATGCTCCAGAAGGAAACATGACGCATTAAGATCTGGGGGGTGAAAACTTTTGAACAGGATGAAGATGTCCACATTTTTCTTATTTTGTTGAAATATTTTTTTTTTTTCATTTAGTACTGCCCATCAGAAGCAACAGAAGATACTTGCATGTTTCCCAGAAGAAAAATTAAGTACAATTTACCTTAATCTTCAAATTCAAAAAGTTTTCACCCCTGGCTCTTAATGTGTTGTGTTTCCTTCTGGAGCATCAGTGAATGTTTGAACCTTTTTTAATAGTTGTGTTTGAGTCCCTCAGTTGTCTTCAATGTGAAAAGATGAATCTCAAAATCATACAGCCACTGCTGGAAAGGGTTCAAATATGCAAAAGATGCTGGAAAACTGAAGAATTTGCAGGACCTGGAGGATTTTTCTGAAGAACAGAGCTTATATTTAAACATCTTTTATGTAAAATATCTTACTCATGACAGTACTAAACAAAAAATAACATGCATTTTGTATGATCTCTCTTGTTTTGTTAATTTTCACAGATTCTGAAAGGGGTTCCCAAACTTTCGATCCCCACTGTATATGCAATTTTATTGTATTGTATGTTCAATTGTATATAAAAAAATTTCACTTATACAACAATTCAACTGCTAAAAACCATATTTAATTTATTTAAAAAATAATTTCCAACTTTTTTTTTTTTTTGGACCTTCGACTCATTGGTCTATGAATTTGTATTGCTAGAGCTATCAAAATGTATTTAAAAATTCTACTTGAAACTAACCGCAATCATGAGATGTAATTTTCATTTTATTCCTTTGAAACTGACTTCTATAACCTTCGTAGCCCTTTCACTCATATATTCTCCACCCTGACTAAAAGCTTTCACACTGACCCTCAAACACTTGAAAGCTGATTAAATTAATTCAAATTAGATTAAAAAAAAAAAAATCACTCAAAATACACCCACACAACAGATGAAACTGGTTAAAATTAGTTTTTATTATAATTATTAGCTGATAGAGCAGAAACAGATGAAAAAAAAAAGTTTATTTTTTTTTGACAATTCATAAAAGAGATGCCACACAATGGCAGCATCCCAGGGGGAAATGGAATGGTGTTAGTTGTCAGCAGCAGGCAGTAGTCAGAACAACAGTCAGAAACGGGGGCATTTGTGTCCGAAACTCCACAGGCATTCGAGATCACTGAATGGATCATCCCGAGAAATGTAAAAAAAAGGAATCGACTGAAGCAGAACTTTGATGTGTTCTTGGACTGCGATGACTAAGGACCCAAGCTGTAGTATATAACATACAAAATTGTTTAGCTAAAATACCGAGCGTACTCCTAGCAAATCAAATCAGATGAAAGGAAAATAAGAGATGGTAAAAATAACATGACCACCACCTAACAGGTAGGACTCAATATCATTTAGCTAAGATTGTGTGCTACATTCAATAAGCAGAAATGCTTTCAACCCAAACATTTCCTTTAAGGAAAGATAAAGCCGTGACTTAAGCGGTATGACTTCCAACAGGATCTAAAATGGTAGAAGGGACACAAACGAATTGTGCTTTAGACAAAAAAAATTGCATTTAAACACCCTAAATACAGTCCAATCTTAAAATTCACAACCCTTTGAAGCTATCTGGGAAGGAGCTAACAGGATATCCTTCATCTAAAGTGACATTTATAAATAACACAACCTCCAAATATTACCTAGATGCTGTTACAAGAAAGTCTAAGGGGGAGCACATCACAATGGTAACAAAGTGTAACGTAATATATCAACTGTTCCTGTAAGAAAAATAAAAATGAGCTACCGTCAGACTCATCTGATAAACAAATCGCACAAACATGAAGGTCTAGAAGTAGTCCTGTTGCGGCTGCTGCTTTTTGTTAGTTACGTCCATCTCTGTAACCATCCCTGATGCGAAACTCTTGGTTAAATGTCTTTTATAAGAATACAAAAGAAAAAAAAGAAACAACCCAAAGTATTTAAAAACACACACTACACCAGCAGATGTATAACCACCTCAACAGTATAACAATTCCTTAAACTTGTAGCCTTTAAAAAAAGGCCATTTTGAAAAGGGTGGAATGAGTCCACAGTGAAGCTAAAAAACAAAAAAAAGCAATGTATTGACATCAAATACACAAACATACACTCCCATATCCGTTCAAGAGACGCTGTGGGTCAGAAAACTTAGCTAAAGTGATTTTATAGCATGTAGATGGTCCACAAAAAAAGTCATTAAACAATCCCTGGCGTCACGCAGGAACTCTCTAGTCCTGTTTCCTCCACTTCCTGTGGGTAAGTGTGTCCATGAGCCTCTAAAATGCTGAACGGAGGCTTTAGTTTCAAATAATAGAGCAATTTCACCACCTGGAGGGCCGTAAATTGAGAGCTGTGGGTGATATCACCACCGTGGATGTGTATTAGTTCACTAAAGCCCACTGGGTAATGGAGGGATTCAGTAGATGGATACAAAGGCCTGTAGAAAAGGTCCTTGTGTCTCCTTGATCACTGATCCCAGTACAGTTCTTCTCTAGGACAACTGTTGGCCTATGGGGTCTTAGACTGTACAACTAAGGGTCTCGGAACAAAGGAGAAATAGAGAGAAAATATAATATTTTATTTTATTTTATTATTGCTTAAGGGCTGGTTGTCTGATACTGATAACCGACCAAATGTTCAAAAGACAGGATTATAATTGTGTGAAACTTTAGGGTGATTTAATCAGGGCACTACTTCCATGTATTTGCTGTTTGGGAAATGGAGCGGGAAGGGATCATGTCCAAAAGGTACTCTCGCTGACGGTCCACGGGAGACGTCGTCCGGTGCACAGACAGACTGGGGTTGACGTAAGCCATGGTGACACCTGTCGGGGGAGAATGAAAAGTGGTTAATGATCGTTCATTTTGAAAGGATGACCAAGTACATTTCTATACAGTTTGTTTGAACAAAGAACTTTTGAAGAGTGTTAAGGAACTGCACCTTAAGCTAAATTAGCGTTGCCTTTAAAAACAAGGTTGTGAGGTAACAGTGTTGAAAGTTTGATAGTTACCTAGCAATTACTAGCCTTGTGCTAACAGTTATGACACTAAAGTTGTTTATTAGGAAAAAAAACTGGTGATATTTTTACAAATACTAATTTTTCAATAATCAATTGTTTACTATGCAAAAATCACGATAACAGGGTTAAGGGATTTAAGATTTTCTGTTTGACATACCTAATAACACAAGATAAAGTTACAGAAAGGAATCATTTACATATCCACAGAGTGGAAAGGGTGATGCCATATGAGTTATTAATCAAACAGTACCGAATTTTAATAATCGGCAATAATCGGTTATGATGGTAACAGGGTTGACAATTTAAGATTGTCCGTTTCTTACACTCTTTATAATGTAAGAAAATGATTTTAAAAAAGACGTTTACTAGTCCATAGAGTTAAAAAAATGACGACATCATAACAGTTTTTTTTTATGTCATATGAAGGTTTTTGATGAATGGAATAGTACAGAATTTAATAACTGATAGTTACGATGGTAACAGGGTTGACAATTAGTGATAAAAAGATAAGAGACATTTACTTGTCCATGCAGAGTTGAAAGGATGATGTCATATGACTCTTTATGAATAATGAATAATCAAATACAGAATTTAATAAATCAATAGTTACGATGGTAACGGGGTTGACAACTTAAAATGGTTCATTGTTTACGTACCTTAAAATGTAAAACTAATAATAATGATAATAAGACTAAGTGAAAAAAGAGGACGTTTACTTATTAAAAGGATGATCATTGTTAAAATTCTGTACTATTCCATTCATCAAAATACAAAAATTAAAAAAAAAAAGATAGATAGATAGAGAGAGAGAGAGTGTAAAACAAACTAACTTTTGTTCCATAAAGTTTTGGACAACTTTGAAACCCAAGGCCAAAATTCTGTCTCAACTAACATTTAAAAATAAAATATTATGGATTTTTGTGTTAAGGGGGCACTTTTTTACCCATTTTTGCATGTTTGCCCTTTGCAGCATAAATCAGCTTGAAATACACAAAAAAAAAAAAAAAAAAGGTGTGCAGACACAGGAAAAGAGGAGACAGGAAGGGGCAGACATTTTTCTTTTTTTTTTTTTTTAAGTAGGCATCATCTACCTGTGGTGCCGCTGTTCTGTTTCCTCCAGGTATTGGTGGTGGGGTTGCTGCTGCTGGTGCCCTTTTCCCCTGCCCTCACGGCATGCTTACCTGGCCTGCTGACCAGCGCGGCGGCCGTGACAGCGTTCTGGAGCTGAGAGGACGTGGAGAAGCTGTGGCTCACCCCGCGTGCACCTGCGCTCACCACCTGCTGTATGCTGCGGGACAGCTGGCCTGGAGTCTGAGGGGAAGGGGAAAAGCATGTTAAAAATCAGAAAAAAAGGCTGTTATGGACACATACCAGCTGAGCTAGGAGTATCCATTACCTGCTTGGTGGTGATGGTGTGGTAGCGACCGACCGACGTCCCTCTGTTAGTCTGCTGGGGCAGCGACGTGCGCACCTGCTTATACTGTGGCGACACCAGCACGTGTTCGGATTTAATCACCGGCGAGGATGAGGAGGATGAAGAGGAAGTGGTGGTGGTCTTGGAGACGGGCGAGGCGGCCTGCTGCAGGATGCGCTGCTCAATCTCTTGCTCCTGCTGCAGGGCTTTGACAAATGCGGCCTTCAGGCGGCTGGTGTGCTCAGCCTTTAGCGACTTCTTCTGGTTGGAGCTCATGCACTGCTCACACAGGATGGAGCCGCTGCTTTTCTCTTGCCTCCAGCGAGAGGTGAAGTCTGTCTGGCACTGGGCACACATGAAGGGCTCCTTGGGTGCCGGGGTGGATGCAGATTCAGTCTGCGGCTGCTTACCTAGAAAATAACATGTGACATTAGTATGGTAAACTTTCACACCTCATGCATGTGCTTTACTAGGCTGTACCCACTTTTAGCTAGTGTATCTAGCAGGTTCTGCACCACCATCTCCAGCCCCACCAGGTAGATGAACTCATTATTGGCTGCCGAAGGCAGGAAATTGAGCTCTGGTGCTGGAGGTTTAGGTGGTGGAATCTCAAGGAGGGTTTTCTCCAGCTGTTTCCGTAACGCAAGCTTGGCGGCAGCCTGCCGGCTGGCGGGAGAGTCATTGGAGTTGACAGTTGAGGTGCTGCTGCCCAGACCAGACTGAGAGGTCTTCAAACCAGTTGAAGAGGCCTGGACATGTGAAAACATGATGGTGAGATGATTTCTATAATATAAGTTTATCAAGACAAATTTGATATTGTACACAGAAATATAAAACATATCTTCCATATTGCAAGCATTATAAAACCTAATAAAACCTTTTGTTCATTGCGTACTTTGTAAAGTATATTACTTTTTATTATGGTATTTATATGAAAAAATATATAGTTCATATAATATAGCTACTCTAAACATAATAGCAAAAAAGTAAAATGATAAACTTTTATACGCTTACAAGTTAGTAGTTTTTAATGCTATAAATACAGTAATATAAAATGTATATATCACATATATACATACAATAAAATATTTACTACTACTACTACTACTACTACTACTAACAATAATAATATAATACATCTATATAATATAAATATTTATATATAATAAAATATGTATAATACAGCTACTGTACCAAGTTAATTTGAGCATATGATATCAAAAATTAAAAATTTTTACTAGTTTTTAACATTATTAGTGTAATGTTATAAAATGTATACAAATTATAAAATGTAAATGTTCAAATTCTATAATTGGAAAGTTTATCTTATAAACTGTATATGCTTATAGTTAGTAGTTTAAAATACAATATTATTAAAAATGCATAAAATTATTACAAATGTATAAAACTAAAAAGTTAATACTAAAATATTACTAAATATTAAATTCATATGCTCATTAGTAGCTTTAATTGTAAAAATACAATATAAAATATGTATAAATATAATACACCTATATAAAATATATATATAAATAATAATATATATAACTGTAATTATATAGCAAATGACAGCGACCTGTGAGACCAGGACGTTTGTGCCGGATACACTTGCCACGCGGATCAGGCCCTGCTGAATGATCCTCTGGCCCTGCACCTGCACGGTGGGTACGGAGGTGCGCGCGCCCAGAAGAAGAGGAGGGGGACCAGAACCCGAGTGCTGCTGCTGCTGCTGCCGTAGGGTCGCAATCTGCTGCGGGGTCACGGCAATGGGCTATAACACACAAACGTCGAAAAAAGGGATTCATTTCAAAACTAAAATACGTTTTTTATGAGTAAAAGAACAGCTTAAGCAGTGCATACCTGTGAGCCTCTGACTAAGGGTGGCATGACTACGGTATTATGAGAGCCGTGCTTGGAGACCTGCGCTCCACCTCGTACCAAAGGAGGAGGAATGACTGTCCCTGAGTTTCGGTTGGAGACCTGAAATCAACCCACGTATTTAAGTCTCAATAGCTCTTCACAGTTCAACTTGTAAAAACACATGTCCTGCGTGAACGGCCCCTTACAGACCGAATGGCACTGACCTGTAGGGGTCCTTTAGTGGATGAGATGCTGCCCCTGACGAGAGGTGGAGGAGCAGCCACAGAATTGGTTGACTGCAAAACAAAAGGAGTTAGTTTGAACCTCAAGCGTAGAGTCAGATTTGACATTATTTGTTGTTGTGTTATGTTCATCTTACATTTTTTTTAAACCCGTTACCTTTTGCACAACGTCTTTTTGGGTCTGACTCTGCCGGAGTTTCTTCAGCAGGACGAGTTTGGCCTCCTGCAGACGCAGTTCTTCTTGCAGCTGCTTTATGATGTGCTCACGTTCGGCCGGGCTGCTTTTCTGCACGTGCCATGGAGAAGAAAAGTCACGTTAGCAAATGACCGGGACATTTAAAGCAAGAAGTCTGTGTGAAAAATTTGACAAACTACCTTATGCAAACGATCTGTAAATATAATGTCCTAATACGTGACATTACCATTAGCATCTCAGTATCCGTCTTCTTAAAACTGTAGCTGACCCCATTCATACAAGGACTAGAAGGCTCATTGTCCGACAAAACAATGACATCATCATCTGGCGTCGGAGGTCGCTCTTTCTTTATGTCGCTGAGAGAGACAGACGGGGAAACATGAGTCAAGGCTAAAAAATACAATGTTAATCACTGGAATATTCAGAATTGTATACTACTCATGCATTATATAGTATGTGTATGGGAATTTTCTGTATGAATGAAATACCCGGATGACCTACTAGGCAATTTGCTAAAATACGAAAATGTGAAGTACATAACAGAGCACACTGCAGTACTTTATCCCACAATGCAATAAACTCTCTCAAGACTCATTATTTGATCATACTACCAAAGATTTGTACACAAAGCTAGATTAAAAATGCAAAAAAAAAAAAAAGAAAAGAAAGAAAGAAAGAAAAAATATATATATATATATATATATATATATATATATATATATATATATATATATATATATATATATATATATATATATGTAAAAAATCATCATCATCATCATTATCAATTTCTGATTTTTTTTTTATTTGATCATACCACCAAGGATTTTTACACAAAACTGGATTTAAAAAATGAATTTTATATAATAATAATAATAATAATTATTATTATTATTATAATTAATTATTAATTAATATTAATGAGTTATAATAATAATTATAACAACTATTTCTTTATTCATTTTTTTTTATACTAAAAGATTTTTAAACAAAACTACACTGCTATTTTTTTTTTTAATTTTATATCATAATAGTAATAACAACGATTACTATTATATAAAATAAAAGGAAATATTTTGCATTTATAATCAATGTATCATTATAATTATAAACATTTTGTGTTTATTATTATTTTTCTTTATTCATTATTTCTGATTGTATGTATTGATTTATTTTCAGATACAACTACTGGATGTAACATGCTGATTTACATCATGACAATGTAGTGTACTGCTGTTTGAAATGTTTAGCATTATTTGAAATTACTTACATCTTAGAAAAAAACCCCTGCATACTTTAAGTATGCAGTATTTACTATATCCTAGTGGCCCACTGCTCCTTGCCTAAAGCTGCATTTCATGCACTGCCCACTAGAGGTTGTCCTATGACCGCTGTTTGCACATTTGGTAAACAAAAACACTTCAAGGAGTTGCTCTTCAAGGAAGAGGCGCAAGAAGTTTTAAAAGGTCTCTTAACATGAAAATAAAACATTTTTACAGTTAGATTAAACATAAGCCGCTCCCAATTAAAATCAGCCCTAACAAGAGAATCACAAGAGCAGTGTCACGTTGACGACTTCTAAGGACAGTAGTGCTGTACCCTGAGTGGGTCTACAGCCCCTCCTAAGGGAAGGAGAAGGGGGATGGGATGGCTAGCGTCCAGGCTATTGTGTGTACTCCGTCCTCAACTTTCACTGCAGACAGGGTGCTCGCATATCAACAAAGACACCCTCTTTCATGCTTCTGCTCCAGCCGCTGATGGGAAATCTTTCGCTTATAGGATAAAGGTCAAATACTTAACATCTCCAAACAACCCACTCGTCTGTAGTGAAATTGGCTTCTTGGGAGCAACTGTAGCAGCTACATTTTCTAAAGACGACGAGTTATATTTGCCCGCGGACAACGCTAGGGTGTTAATGTGTTGCTATGGCATTTCAGGTTGTTGTTAGGCCTTTGTTTAGGTTTTCTGAATGGACACATACTGGTCTAAGGTCTGAAGAGTTTATTCCCAAGGCATTCTGGTCCCTAGATATGCAAGAAGTTCCTTCATACTGAATTTTGTTTGTGCATTTTACCGCTTGTGAAAGCTAAAATTGTAATTAAGATTGCCTCGAGAAGTAATAGTCACACACTTACGTTTACTTGCTGACGTGATGCTAATGTGTTATGTGGTTGCTATAGTGTTCTAGGTTGTTGTTAGGGCGTTGCTAGAGTTTTCTCAGAGGATGCATACTGATCGAAGACTAAAAAAATCATTCTGGTCACTAGATATTGATACTGAAGTTCCTTAGTACTTACATTTTTATGCATTTTATCACCCTCTAAGCTCAAATGTGCAATTCCAAATTGCCTCAAGAAGTAATAACACACAAAAAGACGCACATTTTGTGTCACCGCCATTCACAAATCCTCTCCCGTGGCCTAATGGGATATTAAAGTGTCCATCGTATGCGCACTCCAGAATCTCAAGTAGGTCATCCTGGGACTTTTTGCCTACTCTGTGAATACGGACATACTTCTTTTGTCACAGACTGTTTTCCGCCTACTATATAGTAGGGAAGTATGCGCTTTCAGATGTAGCCTAATTCTAAAGAATTTATTCCCAAGTCATTCTGGTCCCTAGATAGATCCCTTGAAGTTCCTTCATATTTTGAGTGTGTGTGTGTATTTTATTGCCCACTAAGCTAAAACTGAGATTGCCTCAAAGTAATAGCACACAAAAAGCTGCGCATTTTGACGCATCTCAACAAGTGTGGCAACAAGTATGGTACCCTTTTCATCAGGCAACAGACGAGATGAGGAAGAAGGGTCAAGTAAACGGCCCATTCAAGTAAATGGACAGGAATAAACATAACATATCCCTGGACAGCACTTCAGTTTCCTTAAAAGCAATCTGTCAAAACACAACATGCCCAAGTTTACTGGAATCACTGCGGTCCTTCATGGGAATTTATCTTATGACGTGCACAACCAGAAATTCACCAGAAGTGACTTTATATCACTTCCTGTGTATTAACCAGCACCAACAAGATCACATGATGTAAGAATTTCCCTCTGGTCACATGACTCACACCCTCCCTTTTCTTTAACTGTTCCTGCCAATGTGGAAACCATGGCAACGGCCGGTTCAAACCAGTTTGTGACATAGTCCTCGTTTTGCAAAGTCAGGCAGGGTTCAGGTATGACGGAAAGTGCTTCGGACTGCTGCTTCTTTCTTTTTTGAAGTGGGGCAGCGTGCCACCCGAGGGAAGACTGACGTGCTGAGCAAGCACATACTCGAGTGTGGCCTTTGGGAAGAGTTGAGCATACGACGGTCGTGTTTGTGGAGTGTGACATCTTTCAACTCAACTTTCTGCCCCTCCCCCATCCCACATGGCATCAGGCCACCTCCTTTGTCCTTTATCATGAGCTCAACTCTGGTTCATCACTACTTCTGTTTGGTTTTTACATTAATCATGCAATCACAAACAAACAGGAATTGCCTTCAGTTTAACATGCAATAAGTTTAACATTCAAACAAACATTTTGATATTAACTATCATGGTGTATATGTTTTATTAGCATTTCAAGATCTTTTTTATTATTAATGGAATCGTGGAATCTTTTGAATAGCAAACACCCAGAACACCCTAGCAACCGCACAGCAATATGATAAAAACAAATAAGAACAGCTTTGCAACTACATTGCAATGGCCCTGGCAAGTTTTATTTAGAAAATGCAAGATATCTACTTATACTTTTCTGCCAGTATCGATACAATAATAGAGAATGGACAGGAACAAGAATGTAATGTCCAAGTGTAATTATGTTAATATTAATTGTAAAACTTTCACAGTACAGTTCAATTTGTTAAGGTTAATTTCTTGGTATACTAATTAATTCAAGTTGTATAGCTTAACATTATTTTATGCATTACAAATGAACATGAAATATATATATATATATATATATATATACACGGGGGGGCTGGGAGGGATTTCCCCCCTTCTGGTCTATGTATCCCTGCCTCTGCTGAATTATTTTTATAACATATATTTTTATTTTTATATTTTATATTTTAATAAAATATCCCTAACGGGTGATGCTACTCCACAAACCAGCAACAGAGCATATCAAATACCAAAAATAAAAATCTTTTTTTAAAACATCACCAAGTAAAACACTGCGTTTATATAGAACTGTGTCTTTACGACCACAACAAACGGGACACTTTTCAGACGCGCATTCCGGCTTCGCCTCAGAGCCAGGCGCAAGAGCACGAGCACGGTGAGGACGAGGGACCTTCAGTTGAACAACAGTGAACTGCGGTCAGATGAGATGTTGTCAGGCTATGTCGGTAAAACTCAGAAAAATTAACATGACTGTCCAATCAGCCGTTACACTGTGCTCGTGGCGCGCACTCAAGAATTGTATGCTCAAATGCGCCGGCGCGCTCTGCATAATTACTTTATTATAGCTTAAATAAAGCGCAAAAGAAACTACGAGCAATGACCGTCGTTGTTCTGTTGTAAGTTAAGTCAAGAAATTACCAAACATGCGATTAAATCTGCCTCAAAACTGTGCATGCATGTATTTGTTGACATGGTTTTAAAGCTATCGTTATCAAATTTGTTGGCCTTAAAACGTCTTAAAAATGCACATATGTACACCAGCGAAATCTAAATTTTCTCGGGGGAGCATGTCCCCGTACCCCCCTAGCAAACAACATTTTCTGACCTCGGTAATTATGAAACCCTGCGTACGGCCCAGCTTATATTCTATCTAATGAAATCTGAGGTAAATGTGCATTTCTCCAAATGTGCGCACTTTTGGACTTAAAAGTTTGTACGTGTATGCACTGTGATCAAAAATAAATGGGACCAAACGCAATTGAATGTAAAGGTTTGTGTCTCATTATTCTATTAATAACTACCGATTGATTTTGCATTTCTATCAGAAATTAAGAATTACTGTCATTGTAGTGGTGCAAATATCTAAGCTATCTAATAGTTCAAATCTCAAGGTCAAATCAGAAGATTTTTTTGTAAAAATGTTTCTGTAACAGCTGCCAAAAATACATGGACAAGCCACGCAAAATCGCGCTCAGTATCGAAGTCGATTCATCTTCGATACTGAACCCGATTTTGCGTGGCTTGTCCGTGAACTACGGCTCTGTCTATTAAAAGGCGCTCCATTTGAAAGCAGGTGATGGCGATTTAGCGGTAATCAGGGAACCGGCTTTACTGACGAAATGCGCTTTACTGATAAATTACACTTTAAAATATATTAAAATACTTTTAAAAAAAAATTGTAGTCGTATTCAAAATATTACTTTTATACTGTATTTTTGATCAAATAAATGCAGCCTTAAGCCATAAGACTTCTTTAAAAAAACATTGGAAATTGACCTGAACCTAAGCTTTTGAAAGGTAGTGTTTATTATTAAACTAGAATAATAAATTCTGCAAAGGTTGTTAGATCTTATTCAATTAACTAATGTTATTTAATTGAACCTTGCTGTAAAATGGTACCAAATTAATATTCAAATGCTGTCACTCGTTTATGCACTCAGTTCTTTTTCTGTGCATTACTAAACTTCATTGGAAAAAATCAAGTAAAAAAGCTCACATGCTTTTTGGCATGGTTTCTGACTTTCTACAATCCCAAAGTGTTGTTATTTTTAAACGATGGACCAAATTTGTGGAATTTAAGTTAAACTCGAATCGTACGCAAGGTATATAAAAAAGGCCTAAAAACAGCAAAGAAAAAAGCACCACCAGACCAAACTCAGGCTGTCCTCTTTTGCATCTACTTGATACCTTGTTTACTTTGCATTCAGCAGATGCTTTATATTCAAAGCTACTAGCAGGAAGTCTCAGCGGAGCAGCCTGAGGTTAAGTGCCCTCAACACAAACACAAAAGTGAAACGGCAGGACCAAGATCACGCTAATTCTTCAGTTCACAGGTCACTACTACCTGAGATCAGCGTTGGTGTTAGCAGCTCTGTTATTTTATTAAAAGGAGTTTTGGGAATAAAAATACGTTATGTTCGACCTGTGATCTACCTCTTAGATGTGCTCATGTCCACAGGCTCGTCACTGGTCTGCACCTCCACCTTGATGGTGGCCTTCACCTCCCCGCCCCGCAGGATGTTAGCCACCTTGTTGGCCTGTTCGCTTTTAGTCTTCAGTCCATCTACAGCTCCCAACTCTCCTCTTTCCAACTTGACCCTCTTCAAGTCGCCTTCCGAAGCAGGGGCATCTCGCTCCAGCGCCCGCTTCTGACTACGAGTCTGACGCCCCGCGTCTTCCGACATCTTCTCACCTGTAAAACATCATCACAGAGTCAAGCATATTCAGGCAGATAGACTGTTATAGTATATAGTGTAATTTGTCTTCATGACAAATATGTACACACAAGTGTTAAAACCAAATGAATACTTAACACATTTAGTCAATTCACACAAAAATATTTTTCAACAAAGTTGATAAACTTTGGAAATGAAAAAATGTAGAGAGCATGAACAGATGTTTTTAGGTGGTGTTCACACGGGATCTGGATCATCTGATGCCAATAATCTCGAATTGGCTAAATCTGATAAACTGATCTATCACTAATTCAACATTATACAATATCAAGGACCCAGATTTTATTTTGGTCATCAAGTGGTGACCTAAAACAATACCAAAATTATATATAATTTATGATTTTCCCATTTGTTGAGATTAAGATTGAACTCACAATTTATAGGTGGGAAGAAAAAAAAAAAGAAAAAAAAAATTATATTTCAAATAAATGCTGTTCTTTTAAACTCTGAAATCTATCAACTAATACAACATACAATATCAAGAACCCAGATTTTACTTAAGAAATCAAGTGGCGACCCAAAATAATACCAAAATTATTTATTGTCCAAGAGTAAACAAAAATGTGTAAAAATAAATAAATAAATAATATAAACCATAAAAAAAACAATTAAAAATAGTTTTATTAAATAATTTGTTGTGATGTTTGTTTATTGTAGAAAAAAATAAAATAATTAACACTGAATATGGTTTCATTTTTTTACTCCAAGAGTAAAAAAAAATGTGTAAAAATAAATAAATAAAATAAACAATAAAAAAACAATTAAAAATATTTTTATTAAATAATTTGTTGTGATGTTTGTTTATTGTAGAAAAATAAATAAAAAAATAATAATAATAATAACATTGAATATTTTTTTAAACACTGAATGTTGTTACTACTACTACTAAAAAAAAATATATATATATATATATATATATATATATATATATATATATATATATATATATATATATATATATATATATATATATATATATATATATAAAAAAAAAAAAATTTGTTGTGCTTTTGAACAAATCAAGAATTGTCTGTATAGTTTGAGTGTTTAGTTTCTAAATGTCTCTTGGTTTGCCACAGCCAATAGTTCAACACACGAAACATTGCAGATGATACAAACCATGTTCATCTCACTGATCCCATATTTAAAAACAGAATAAAGTTACATAAAAAGAATAAATAGGCCTATGTGCAAAAATTATTTCATTTAACAGATTAACAAAACAAAAACTGACTAGTATACGCTGAGTTTTGGTTCATTTTTGTGACGCGCTCCACAAAAAAGCAAAACGAGATGGCACATGCTTGTTTTCTTTATTTTACAAAAGCATAATGTTTTGAATTTGCGTGTACACAAATAAATGTATGAAGAAAAAAAAAATCTTACTTCAGTTCTAGCATTTCTAACTAGACATCGCAGCCTGTTTATCAAAATAAAACAATCAACTAAACAAAAAAAAAAGTTACACTGCTCAATTTAAATAGTCCATAGTACAATCTGTGGTGTTCAGCGAGACCACCACCCCACTGTGGTGTGATGCTAAACACATTTCTGTGCGTGTGAAGGATTATGTTTTACGTCGATACTAATACACAAGAGAAGTACAAAGCCTAGTTTACACAATAAATAATAGATTAGCATCCAAATACATTGTGAATATGGAATATGGAGAGAGGTAGGCTACTTGAGCCCAATGCCAGTTTCTGTTTCAGTTCGCTTTGGCTTGACGCATATAGCTAGGCTACTTATACTTTCATGTTTACAACTGTGACAATGAGCGCTTACCAGGATCAACTAAACGCTGGATTTTCAAAAGTATGTGAATTTCTTGGCTCCACTGTTGCAGTAAACTTGCACAACTTTCTTAAATGTATAATTTATTAGATGCACGCCGGTCTGTTATTGTAGGGACATCGACTTTACATTTCACGCCCCTAAACATGACGCAGAACAAAGCGAACTCTGATTGATTGAGTTACATGTTAGTCAAACGTCCTCTTGGGTGGTCCTTGGCCAATGAAAGCTGCAATAGAGTCCAGACCTTCTGCAGTCAGTCAGAAGGTCTGGCTTCGTGAGACTAGTTTAAGGTTGTTAATCATGAACATCCCTAACTTCGAACGATTAGCTGCATTTGACATGGTTTTTCCTTGTTAATCCTTTCAGAACAGATCTGCACGCTTTTTTGGGTCACGACCCACCGGTCCAGAACTACAGGTATATGATGTTTGTACCTGAACAAGACAACTAAAACAACAGTTTTTAAAAGTCATAAATTGGCATTTCTTAAACGAGAGTCGACAGAGGCCCACAAACAGGAAAGACAATCACACCAAGCAGAAGCCTGAATTGTGCCAGGCTTTGAGCTTTAAAATACGCATGCAAAGCCACTTAACAGGAAGCAAATCCATCATTTGGGCACATCAAGGCACATATGAGACGTGCCGACCTACCTGTCTTACAAATGATATCAGCCATCTGATAGCAAGACAGCTGACTCAACACCCAGGCCTGCACTCATCTGCCATGACATCACTGGGGCTCCACATGACCCTTCCCAAGATTCCATGGGACACATAAAGCATTTCCCCTGAAAACCAGTTTGAACCGGTCGGTGGACGCAGCCGAGAGACTGAAGCAGGTTTTTAACCCCTTGAGAGACTGACTGGCAGCGAATGCGGCCACACAGACGCAGGAGTTTTGCCAGTGGGGGGAAGGGCCGCATGCATTCCAAAACACAAGTCTTTCAGAGATGAGGAGGAAGTGTCCGCCCCTTTGTTGCTCACAAAATAACAACCACCACAGTGGTCTGGACAATAAAGGTAGTCAATACACCAAACGACAAAACAGAAGCAAATTTGATCATGCTGATCCAAAAAAGCTAATGCAAATTGTATTTGATCACCATAAAATTCATGACACTGAGAGTTTGTCTCTTTTGATCCATGACACATTTATTTTTGGTTATCAAATAAGGATTTTTAAAGATTGCACTCACAACTTATAGGTAATGAAATATTTATTAGAAACGTGTAATAATAAATCCTAATAAAGCCTTGGAAAAAGTACCTATAGTGGGGAAAAAAAAAATAAAAAAAAAAATATATATATATATATATATATATATATATATATATATATATATATATATATATATATATATATATATATATATATATATATATATATATATATATATATATATATATATATATAGAGAGAGAGAGAGAGAGAGAGAGAATTTTTTTTTTTCCCCACTATAGGTACTTTTTCCAAGGCTTTATTAGGCCTGGAAACCACTATTTCCAAGATTCTGAAGAACATGAAAGCTAAGTATGTAACAATTTTTTTTTCTTGATGCATCAACTTCAAACAGCTTTCTCATAATAAATTGTTTGAATTGGCCTGTAATTGAATAATCCAATACTTAAAATACTAATAAACCCTAATGCTAATAAATAGTAAAGCGACTTCACTATCACACAAGTAAATGACACTTTTCTCACAACCTACTCGAAACCTACTCAAAACTAATTAAATAACTGACAGCAAGATATTTATAATTTTACAAAAGATTTCTATATTAAATGTTTTTTTTTTTACTTTCTTTTCATAAAAAAATACAAAAATAAATAAAAACTTAAAATGTATCATGTTTTCCACAAAAATATTAAGCAGCACAACTGTTTTCAGCATTGATAATAAGAAGTTTTTTGTTGATCAGCAAACCAGCATATTGATTTCTGAAGGATCATGTGACACTGAAGACTAGGGATGTGCCGATCCGATACTCGGTATCGGTTCTGATTCTGCCATATTTGCCGGATCGGGTATCAGTCAGACGAGACCGATCCAAATCTGATATTGTGTTTAAACTATTCTGTGTTATTGTTAAGCCCCACAAAAGACACCAAAACATTATAAAGCACCATACATTTTTCATGCACTATATTTCAAGTGTTCTGAAGCCATTCCATAGTTTAATGTGAGGCACAGAAGAACATTTAAGTTGTTAAATTCAAGTTCACTTAAACTAAACTCTCCACTGCGGCTGTCAATCATTCAGCATTCAAGCTGTGTGACTCGTTCAGTTACGACATTCCAAGATTATTCAATGATTTTATTATTATACTTGATCTGTAGATAAAGGTCTATGGTTTTGCATTAAAGGACTTTACCTTGCTGCCGTTTATTGCCGTTTCTAAATCATGTCATCTTTCTCCCAGGTGTCTGACAGATCACAACACTGGAGTAGAGAGCACTATGAATTGTTCTACACGCGCACGGGATGCGCATAAGCCCTTTGTGCCACTTTGTATTAGAGCCTTTCATTTTATAATACTTTTGCACAATGAAAGAGTATTAATAGCCTTTCTTGTTCTGTCCTATCTATCATATGTTGCTGCCTCATTAAAAAAGCTGCACTATACATTAAAAAAAAAAAAAAAAAAAGTCTTTTCATTTCATAATATATTTATTAGGGCTGTCGATTTAACAACTTAATTAGATTAATTACGGTAAAAAATAACCCGATAAAAATTTTAATGAGTGCAATATCACACAAGTGCTGTTTTTGTCCTGTAGCCTATATAATGAGAGCAAATGCAATACTGATTTTATAAAACAATAAGTTAATATTGTGATATTTTAGACAATACTGTCTATTTTGATATATAATATCTTTATATATAAATATATTAACTTGTTTTTTTAACATATTAACATATTTTACAACAATACAAAGAGCAAGTTTAGTTTAGCTGATTTAGTGCTACACTTATACACTTATTCATATTTGTTCCCCACTAAATGTTTTTTTACTAAATGTTTAGATTTTATACAATTATTGTGCACTCATGATTTTTCTAGAGTAACTTTTGCTGCTGAATTATCCACTAACAATTTATAATGGTACTGTGTCATAGATTATGATCACGTATTAATCACAATGAAGTTTAATCACAATGAAGTTGTCTGTATTTAGTAGACTGTGTTTAACACACAAAAGAGTGATTATCAGTTCAATGCACAGAGGTCTAGAAATTCTACATTGATTTAAAAAAAACTGCACTGTATCGGATCTGTATCAGACTGGAGTAATGATACTGGAAATCATCACAGGAATAAATTACATTTTAAATATATTAAAATAGAAAAGAGTTATTTTAAATGGTAATCATTTTTCACAATATTACTGTATTTTTGATCAAATAAATGCAGCCTTCAATGGTGGGCTGAAGAGAAAGTAGACAAATTATGCTACAACCATACTAAGTAACCATACGGTTTCCCATCAAGTTATTTTTGGTGAAAAACAGTAGTTTGTCTTGAAAGTTATACTGACGAAAGTTCCTATTAATGCATTTTTAAAAAATACTGAATTAGCTAATTTCACAATTCACAAATCTTAAATCTCATCTGTAAGATCTATACCCCTGTGAATCACAATTATCTAAATTAAATTATCTTAACAGTTGGCTTAAATGTTGTTCTAATGTTTACACCAACTTCTGGTCAATTTTTTTGTAGGGTTACAGATATAATCGTCAACGTAAATGAACACTGGACAGGGCTCTTGAAAGTAGGTCACCAAACCTGTCAATGTAAACTGACAGTTAGAAATGCAGTCAGCCGAGTCCATTGCACAATCACATGTCCACCAGCAAGAAAATCATTAGATAAAAGGAGTCTTTTCTGTACATAAATGACATTAAACAATGTGACATTTAACATATGACACTAAAGAGACTTTTTAAAAGTACACATACTACATCACAAATGATCTCCAACTAAGACAAAGCGAAGCTTTAAGAAAAACTTCATTTCACCTCTTAATGTCATACTGAGAACAGGGCTGCCATGTTTTCATACTGAGCGACCAGTTTAGTTATACACAAGCCACTTGTTCTGGTTAGGAAATGGATGCTTGTTGCTAAAGCTGCAGACACGTGGCTTGCACAGCCTCATGGGAAGCGGATGGCATCAGATATACGCAACACTCATGCCTCTACAACACCAGGGTTTGAAATGATGAATCCAAACACTACACATTTTCGTCACTTTCATATAACCGAAGCTTCAAACAGGCCACAGTGTGACGCAAGACAGGAAGCTTAATATTTTAATATATGCAGAGGATTATTTATACATCAGTGTTTGTGTTTTACTAATCAGATTGAGACGTCATTTAAACCACATGCCACATAAAAGGTCGAGCATTTGTTTGTTTACTAACAATTACACTGAGGTAATACTCAAATCTTAGTGACGTCTGTATTCGATAAAGCGTTAACAGCGGTGTATTGGATTGTCTTGAACTGTGTGAAAAACATGTCTGTTCATGCCACGCCAGGGCGAGCTGGGTGTGCGGTGACTATCCTCATGGGGCCTGCTGAAGAAGAGTCGTCTGATGTAATGACCGCCCTTAGGGTGCAAACCGAGCAAGACAATAGGGGGCATCGCTAGTGCTATACAACAACACAGCATGATGGCAATACAACCCAAACTGGATTGGTACATTCAGCTGGTCAACAATAAGGAAAGACGAAATGGTCACTTTACCATTTGGTTTTCTGTGACAAATTCTGCTAGTAGACTCAAACTTGTCATCTAGGTAAAATGATCAAGCTGATTGACACAAATGAGATTTAGTTGAAAATCGCAAGAATGACCTGTGATAGTATCAATAAGAATGGATTGAGAATTTTAAACCAATCAGAAAAGTCCAAAAGAAGTGTTTATGCATTTATGTCTTTGAAGTTTTCTGTAAAATTATAACAATAATTTTCAGCTATTGTTGGAAATGTTCTTTGTACAGAAAACTAAAAAAAATATATGTATATTTGAAAAAGGTAAAATAATATTTTATATATATGAAAACTTGTGTTATTTGACTGAAAATCATGAAATGCAAAGCAATTCAAGTGCATTTTACTTAATCTAGGGCTGTCACTAACAATTATTTTGGTAATCGAGCAACTGGTCAATTATTTTGACAATTAATTGAGTAATCAGATATATTATAATTTTTAAAAAAATTTTGTGAAATAAAAATAGTCCCTAGATAATACTCATTAAAATGACTGAAAATACATAATAACAACAAGACAATAATAATTGGTTTACAAATTGGCCCTCAACTAAGTTGATTAGTAGTCGTTCATTTAAGTGATTAGTCGACTAATCTCGCGTTTATATTAATAAACCACATAAGTCATTATAATGAGCCTTTAATCGCCTATATAATACATAACCTAAACAGCGTTCAACCTCATGCAATAAAGCTTGCTGCAGTGGATGACTTTCGGTTCATTTAAATGTAGAAATTTCAAGCTTTCCATACATGTAGTTGTCATGTCTGTGAGGCAAGTATACGCTGAGTTTCGGTTCATTTTTGTGATGCGATCAAGTTCACTGAGACCAAGACAGTAGAAAGCGCATCCTGTTTGTTTTCATTATTTTACAAAAGCACAACGCTTTGTTGTTATTGTGAATTTAAACAAATAAAAGCAAACATTCACAATTTCGAATGTTGCATTACTCTTATCTGTATGACCAAAATTATTTTTTTAAGTTAAATGCGAGTAAACCGGCACCTCCATGTCATGCAGTAAGTGCGGTCTTCATACAAACTCTTAGATACGTGGCAAATAATAGCGCACATTTATGTAGGACTAAGCTAACAGCGAGCGGACTTGTAAAGTTGCTACTACTTGCATGTTTCAACTGATAAGCCATATTTGAGGTCGATGGATGAAAAGTGAATGTTTGGATTTCCTGCCATTAACGATCTGTCCGTCAAAGACTGCGTGGTTTCGCCACTTCCTGTTTATTTATTTTTTTCCTGCTTTCTGCGGTTTTTCAATTCATGGATTCAGTTCAATGCAGTTTATGTATTCTTGTCCATGGAATGCCCCACTTCCGGTATTTAATTTAACCTGATATTTAATCAAGGAATCATGACAGCCCTAAACTAATCATCCTGTAATGAATGTATTAATCATTCTACGATGATTGGGGTGATTTTGTAAGTGAGTGAATACGCATAATGAACAAATTACAAGCATAGATAAATACAATGGAACAAAGATACAAATTAAATAAATAGTGCTTTATATATTTCAGGTAAGCCTAACAGTATTCAGGTACAGAAATTGTATAATCAATTAACAATCCATACTAGACATCGCACATCCTGCGGAAAACAATATATCGTGCAGCCCTAATATGCAGTGAAAGACGATTTAATGCAATCACTGTAAAAGATTTTGCCATAAACTCAACTCAGTCAAGCTGATTTTGTAAAACAGCTTATCACCTCGACGAGAAATATCGTCGTGTTTTAATATTGCGAGATCTTGTGGCAAGAGATCTCATCACAAAGGTTTGCAAAGTGGTTGTTAGGTGGTTACTAACAGACCAAGGTGAAATGAGCCCCTAAGTATTGATATTCTTCAGGGTTAGTTATACTTTCAAGTTTAACACAGTATTAGGGGTTTCGAGAAACCGTACGGGCGATATAATCGATGCTCATCTTAGCAAACACCACTTTTTTGCACATTACCACAGGTCACCTTAAACAGAGAGGAGAACCAAGACACAGGCCAAACTGCACAGGACTATCATGTCCAAGTCTAAGTGTTTCCTGAGAAGGACAGAAGAGTTGCTTTAACAGAGATTGTCCAGTTCAGAAGGACTTCCTGATTGAGTCACCAACAAATTTCTGAAACAATCAGATAAGTGTTGAAAAACAAAGTTCCAGGTAAGTCTAACATACTACAGATGTTCCTCTGGATCTCTAACAACTAGCTCATCTTGTCATCCAACAATGGCGAAGTGGCTGCCAAGAGGGTTGAGCCAAAGGTGCCCCTGCCGTCTCCAGTCCTGCATATCAAGGGTTAAGCCCTGCCATTTTAACACCACAGACAGATCAGGCCACGAGGGTGTTACCTAACAAAATGGACGTTGTTAACCCTGTATCTGCCGGAAGATCCACCTGGTGTGCCCCCTAGCAACAGGACGACACAGAAAGAAAGTACAGACGATTGCTTTTCATGTGGGCACAAAGAATAACTTGTGCTGTAAGAACAGTCACGAGCAGCCACCCCCTCTCCACACACACACACACACACACACACACACACACACACACGACACACACACGCACGCACACGCACGCACACACACACGCACACACACACGCACACACACACACACGCGCATCTACCCATCCCCCACTGTGATCTCAAACAGACTAGAGTGCAAATGTACACTGACGCATACACATTTACAATACTGGTCTTCAAATCAGTTATAGTCAAATTGGTAGATAAGAATAACCAGCATCATGGCACCAAAGTGAGTTTAATTTACAGTAATTACTAGGGACTGTCAAGACGAATTACTTGTTGATTAGTGAGGTCAACTTGTATTTTTTCAACTTCGATATTTTAAATTAGCATGCTAAAAGATGATAGTAAAACGATTTCAGAGAAGTCATCTTTGAGGTTAAATCCCTTTAAAGCACGACTGCCATAGACGAACACATTCAAACAGATTGAACATCATGTCACAAGTGTTGCATTTTTAAGTAAAAAATAATCCTTTTAAAAATGTTTTAAAAAGGCACTGATCTTGTAAACGCCTAAGAAACACATCCAATTAGCCTAATTATATTGTGTGGTTTAATTAGCATGCAAAAAGACCCCTCTTGAAAAAGTTGTGTCTAAATTCATTCCCTTTTAAACGCTGTTGCTGCCGTTTTTTTTAACACCCCGCATGAATGTTGCATTTTTAAAATGGTGTGGCAACTTTACAAATGCAAACCAGCTCAATTATATACAAGTATTAAGATTGGTTAAAGTAACCAATCAGCTAGTTGACTGTAAAAATCACATACCTACTCAAAAATTGTAGGTCTATGAGAGCTATTTGATTGTTACAAATCCAGGATGTATGAACAAATCCATACGGACAGTTCACCTTCATAATCCCGTTGTCAAACTTAACTAATCGGCTGAAGACTTAATTTAGATTGAAGAACTTATTTTGAATGGCAGCCGGATTCTGCAGTTAATCTCTCTGGTGTGTCGGGCTGAGAGCCAGATCAACAAGAACTGACAGAGGAAACAAGTGGATTGGCTTGGTCTGATCTTGGAAACTTCTGCATTTTGATCAAATATTGAAGCGTATTACCCCAGACATGATTCTGAACTTTGCAACGACATCTTATTTTACTCATTTGTGGTGTACACTAGTGTGTACCATACAATAAATCATGCAGTTTGTTGAGGAGAGGTGTGCTATTACTTTACCAAGCGATCAGATTTACGATTTGCACATGGCGGACAATAAGACGGGCAACAAAAAAAATCAAGCCGTATCTAGGACCTGAATACCATCACAAACATCTCTTCTATGCTGGAGCAAAATGGACATATAGGGAAAAACAAATAAGCCCCAATGTGTCCAAAGTGTGCGAGGGCCCATAAGTCTTCGCTCCTGGATGAATACCTTAACGGTGTATTCATGTCACTACGGCACACAGAGAGTTCCAGAGTTGCCGCGTCAGCAAAGTCCAGCTTTGACACACAGCGGAAAATACTGCTGGAGAAACTCTAGAAAAACACAGAATTAGCTTCTTGGTTCATAACAAGCCCCCTTCCAACACAACTCAATGCATTGGTTAAAACAAACAAACAAACAAACAAACAAAAACGT
Source organism: Megalobrama amblycephala (assembly GCF_018812025.1). Taxonomy (NCBI): domain Eukaryota; kingdom Metazoa; phylum Chordata; class Actinopteri; order Cypriniformes; family Xenocyprididae; genus Megalobrama; species Megalobrama amblycephala. The sequence goes on along the minus strand of NC_063045.1, from coordinate 19,868,802 downwards.
ATGAAGTATAAATATGCAGTTTATTACTCAAGACAACTTAATTTTCCTCTCCTCTTCCAACCATGATTACAACTTGAAATTCAAGAACTTGAATTCACTAGCCTTGATTTACAATCAAAGACTGTTTTACCATTATCATGGGCTCTACTAAACCTGTCTTTGGTGGTAGTAGTAGAAATTTTAATGCCATGTCAGCAGCGGAAGCTATTTTCATGGCAAGAGCAGAGTTAAAAGTTATACAAGAGTTGCATAAAAAAAAGAGAAATTCGGCAGTTTAAAATTACACAATATGTTTTACATTAGAGAAGATTAAAAAAAAAAAAAATCGAAACCTGGCAAAATCTTACTAAACAAGTGAGCTTAACCCGCCTACAATACAACTAAATGAACAGAAGCAAAACTAGTTAATTAAATTCTTAGCATTTATAGTTAATATGTGGGAATAAAAAAAAACTTATTCTGCTGTTTTTTGTTTTTTTTTAAATAACAACATGAACATACATTTTAACAAATCTATGAAATTAAGGGTGTTACAATTTTTTTTAGAAATTGATTTTTACATCAATTTTCATGCTTTTGCTTGGGCAACAGTATGCTATTTTAAAAAGTTAACCTAATTTCTGCACCACCAAACCATTATCTTTGATCATTTAAACAACTCTATACATGAAACTTTGAATTATCAGGTTTTGGCAAACATTCGTAAACGAAATAAGCCCCAAGTACTCTTGTTTCTGCATATTAAATTAAGATACTAGAAAGTATTTTAACTTAAAATATTTAAGAAAAATAGTTAATTTTTAAGTTAATTTTTTTTAAGTATTTAAAAAAAAATTACACACCTGTTGACAAAGAAGAGTGATATACATTAACAGTATACTGTATATGATATTAAATTTACAGCTTAATATAATACACGACAAAACAAATCGTCAGCAACTCAAAATTGTTTTGTTAAATTCAAAAGCAAGTCACCGTTTGATTTTGATCTTCAGGAAATTATAATGATTAATTATGCCCAATAATAATAATAATAATAATAATAATAACAACAACCATTTCCCCCCCAATAACAATAACCAAATAATAAAATATGCACAAAGGACACTATTTTACATTTCCAAACTGTGCCAATTCAAAACTAATATCTGTGAAACGAAAAAGAGATCTATTTACTATTTAATTAACAAGTAATAAACAGTTTATAGTAACAGTAAGTAATAGTTTATTTCATAATTCCATTTTTATGAACCCCACAAAATGGTGGTGATTTCCAAGAAAACCAATGAGCAATAAATATTTTTTTATCTGGCAGGATTCCCTCCACATAAAACCACACCTTACTGATAATGACAGTCAGCTGAAAGTGAAACACACAAACTCTAATACAATGGCATGTACTTTTGGTCTACAGCCAAGACAGAAGCGTCTTTCAAAAAACATTGCATTGTATTCCTATTGTAGTCGGTTTAAAAGTCCAATCCGAATGAAAATGCTCTATGTAAACTAGGGATGTTAACGATTAACCGACCATTGATTAATTGTCGATAATACATTTAATCAATAAAACTTAGCGATCGTCGATTAAGCAGGTTCATTTGCGTGCGTGCGTGCTGCTCAACCTCGAAACACGTAAAGCAGACAAGAGGGAAAATGAAGCAAGCACGCCGGAGTTATGTTTGGGACCACTTTACAGTCAGAGTTACACCTTCATCATGACTAGTTTGCATGTGCATTCACAGCCTTTTGTTTTGTGCAAATGTAAGTTTTAATATTGTGTTTATTTTGTGTAGGCCTATCTATATTTGATGTATCTCTTATAGGATGCATTTGGTTAAAAATTAACGCTGTAGTAAAGCATGCCGGTGATCATCTTTAGCTTCAGCGCATGCAGCTCAAACAGAAATGCACAACTAATAATGACTATGATTGGGACTGTCATATTGCATAACATTATAAAGGGAACAATATTGTAATAAAACATTGTGAATTATTTGGGTTTATTTGTTGTTTAGTCGTTTCATCTCGTTGCTCCAGGAAGAGTGCGTTCACTACATGACATTCAGAATAGCACTTAAGTTCAAGTTCACTATTACATTTGCGTCATTTTGTGCAGATACAAGTTGTAATATTATGTTTATTAGGGCTGGGCGATATATCGCATGCGATTGTCACGCGCATTTCGTCAGTAAAGCCGGTTCCCTGATTACCACTAAATCGCCATCACCTGCTTTCAAATGGAGCGGCATTTAATAGACAGAGCCGTAGTTCACTGACAAGCTACGCAATATCGCGTTCATTATCGAAGGCGATTCATCTGTGATAATGAACGCGATATTGCGTAGCTTGTCAGTGATATACGGCTCTGTCTATTAAATGCCGCTCCATTTGAAAGCAGGTGATGGCGATTTAGCGGTAATCAGGGAACCGGCTTTACTGACGAAATGCGCGTGACAATCACATGCGATATATCGCCCAGCCCTAATGTTTATTTTGTATATAAATGATTAATCTGCGTTTAAAGGATGCGTTTCTTTGAGTTAATTAACGCACAAGCAAAGTGCTCCAGTTTACCGGTGTTCATCCAGCGCGCGGCTCTCGCAGCTCAAACAGCAATGCACGACTAATAATAACTATGGGACTGTCATATTACGTAACATTAATGAGAACATTTAATGAATTCGTTTTCAGCGCGTTGTTCCAGGAAGTGCACGTTCACAACAGGAGTACATTCTGACAAGCACGCATCTGAGGTGGCATTGGTGACACGTTGCATTAGTTGTTATATTTGATTATTAAATAAGTAATTTGATAAATTATCAATCACATCAACTCATTTTACAATCCTACTAGCCCTTTTTTTAAATTAAAACCCTTCTCATTCATTTGGTGAGGAACATGGTGTTTTGAGCAGCATTTGCACACCCTGTCATGCTGTTGACTATAAGCCACTGCAGTAGACGCATATTGCAGTATTAAGGCAAACGATTAATCAATTAATTGATCATTAATTTAAACGACGATCGATCATGGGAATTTGTTTAAATTGACATTCCTAATGTAAAAACCTCAATCAGAATAATAAATGCCCAAACAAATTGAAATTTCTTTCAAGATTGAGAGGGGTAGGACAAACCTTTTCTAATCTGATTGTGAGAACATGTCAACGCTTGATCGGATTGCAAAACGAAATGGGAAGTTTTGCGCATCTGTAATGACGTAGGAATGGCGTAATGATGCACTGACGGAACGAGCTGCTGTTGTTGAATATAATAAATGATTGTAGTGTCAGTCTAAAATTCTCTTTCGAATCATCGTCTGTGAATTGGTAGAGGACAGCGATGTCCCACAAGTGCTTGCTGCTTCTGACTCCAATCTGCAGACACCTTGTTTTAGGCACGGGAATGGACGTCTTTACTGCTTGATTAATATAAGCTTCTCGTGTGCTCATCATCTCCTAATTAGGACCCGAAATAGATAAACACCAAGTCTGCTTTTTAAAAAAAAAAGAAAATGGGGATGGTTAGCGCATGTCAAACGATTCAATCCGATTTTAAGCTTGTGACAACATGGCTCCAGACTGCGCCTAAAATGGTTGCATTTGCAACTAAAAATATTAATTTGCAAGTGATATATTTGTTGAGGTCGCTACCATACAAATTCACACGTTATGACTGTAAAATTTGCACGTTATTTGCATGTTCCATGACCAGTAGCCTATCACGTCATTTGCTGTGTTGACGTAATTAAATGAGATGCTGCGTAAGAATGTTTCACTGAGTTAGAGTGCCGAAATATGAACAGGTAGGGAAAAATTTCACATGCCAAAGAACTAGGGCTGATGAAAGCCGTCTGTGTTGTTGCCTCGCGTCGCCTGCAAAACAGCTGCATTTGAACACGCCGGTCTGCTCCTGCGTAAAGGAGACAACTGCCTATTTCTTCATATAAATTCATCATTCAAAAGGGGAAACCGGCTCTACAGACTGCAGATACACACACAATGCAATATTAATATTCTAAAGCGACGAGAATATTTTTGGTGCACCAAAAAATAAAAATAAATAAATAAATAAATAAATAATGATAATTAATAAATAATTAATAAAATAATTTAGTAATGGCCGATTTTAAAACACTGCTTCAGGAAGCTTCGGAGCATTATGAATCAGCGTGTCGAATCATGATTCTGCTGAAATCACGTGACTTTGGCGCTCCGAACCGCTGATTCGACATGCTGATTCATTATGCTCCGAAGCTCCGAACACAACAGGATGACTAAAAGTAAGTCATTTAAAATTTTAAGTTCATTAGCCGCTTTTCCACTGTCGGGCCAGTGCGAGCCAGGGCTAACAGCGTGCCGGGCTGGGCCTGTGGCCACAGACCTTAGGCATCGAGGCCAAAATCAAGTTGCATTTCCACTGTCAGTCTGCTAGCTCCACAGCGCTGATCTAAAAACCGCCCTTAAACACACCTCCCTTGATCAAACGTCACACAACCCAACCCATTTCAGCGTGTAGACCATCACCTGACTACGATTAGCTCCTCCTTTCACCTCGACCGCGCCTCAAGCCCCAGCTGGCCAATGGCTCCTTAATGAGTTTTTTTGTCTGGAGCCCTGGACAAACTCCTACATCAACCCGATTACTTTTTTCAGCATTCATATAAACACTATGTTGAGATTCATCAATCCCAATCATCGATTGAAACAAAAAGTGTACATGTAAATGTGGCTAGTATTAGGTCCTAATAATCCAACTGTAATCAAACTAGCAGCACAGTCAGAATAAAAAAAGTCACATAATGGGACGTTTTATTAATTTCTTTCAGATTGTAAGGGGTGGTTTAAAACTTTTCTAATCCAATCTAATGTAAACACTTGATCGGACTGAAAAACCAAAACTGGGAAGTTCTGAGCATGTGTAAAGATGTAGAAATGGCTTAATGACGTATGACACACAGAACGAGCTGTTGTTGTTGTTGAATGAAGTGTCAGAAATGACTCATGTCAATCTAAATTTCCCCTTCCACTCATCATCTGTGAAGTGGTGCAGGACATCGTTCCACTAGTCCTTCTGATTCTCATTCACAGATACCTTGTTTTGGGCGCAGAAATGGCCATTTTTACTGCTTGATAAATATAAGCAGAGTCATACAACAATTCATGTGCTTGTCGTCTCCTAATTAGGACCCAAAATAGATAAATATTAAGTCTGCTTTTTAAAAAACAAAAGAAACAATGGTAAAAGGATGATTAGTATGCGCAAACAGCAGGTAACTCTGTATATTCGTGCATTGAGCGCATGTCAAAAAATCAATTCCGATTTGAAGCTTGTGACAGCTTGTGCCAAGCGGCTTAGCTGGTTACCTAGTGATTGGGCACACATCAACCCAATCACTTTATTTAGCTTTTACGTAAACACTAAGTTCAGAATCATCAATCGGAATGATTTCAACAAAAGGAGTCCATGTAAACGAGCTTCCCCTGACTTTTCTCATCTGACGTTATCAGGAAGTTGAGATAGAACACTAAAAAGATCTTGCTAGATTGCAGTGACCATGTATCAGTCTCCAGCCCTTCCTGTTTACCAGCAGCCACCATCTCAGATACAGCGGCTCTGGTGTGTTTCTCAGGTACAGATTAATGCATCTCTGACAATCCTAAATATGACACCCAGCCCTCATTTATACTTGAAAACAAAACTATTATTCATTAACAAGTCTCATGGAGAACCCCACTGGTATTCAGGCTTGTCCTTGGCGTGGCATGAGACTGAGAGACATGCCCACTACGACTCACATGAGTGGTGCCAAGTGGCTTAGCTGGTTGCCTAATAGACGCTCAACATGGTACGCCAGGATTCGACAACACCCGGCACATACCGACAGGAGCATGTTGGGAAATTCTTTGTGGTAGGGCGGAAATCAAAGAGTTTGCAAGTCATTTTTTATGTAGTATGATTATATTTGGTGGTTTCTAGTGACACTAAATTGGTCCCACCCAATTTATTTACAAAAAGCCACCTCAAGTTATCCTTCAGACAAAACAACTTAAGCCACCACACCCGTGCAGACCAACCTCTAACTACACCTCTGCTCCACCATGAGAAACGGCACAAGTATTTCAGCAGGATCATGATATCATCTGATATCATACATCATCAGAGCTGACAAACAGCGGACGGTCAGTTACACTGACACCAAGTCCAAAGTCTCAGAATTGAAACAACTGGCATTTCATAACCAACACAGATGCTAAATTCTTCTTTGGTCCATTTGTATATGTTTACAGAGTTCAAACATTAGAACACTATTAACCAGAACATAATTATAAAACAATCAAGCATGCACATAAACGACACAAAATCCTTTTGGAAAGTTGACATCAGAAACTATTTAAAACACTACTATTCAAAAGTTTGGGGTTAGTACAATTTTTGTATTGTCTGGCTATCACCAGACCAAGCTCAATTTAAAATTGAACATTGATCTGGGGTGTCTGTATGTATTTTCTACTGCACAAGAGGCATGATCAACAGAGCATTATTCACGCAATTGGATAGCCCTTCAACCAATCAGATCAATGGCATCGAGCGATTTTTGCAGGCTGTGCAAAAAAAAAAAAAAAAAAAAAAACATGAAAGTGAGTGGTATTTACACCCACTTGAGCGATTTGTTTGCTAAACTAAAGAAGTCATTCAGCATTGTCAAGAGGTTAAAAGGAATTGGATTGACGGTCGTGCTTGCCGTCGTTTCTCTATCGTCATCGTGTTATACCCGCCAATAGCGAGCAAGGTGGACAAGCCAGTCTGGGATTGGTTCCCGCAAAAGTGTAACAGAAGCAGTAGAAATGAATGTACGGGTTTCCAGACTGAGTTGCCGGGAGAAATCAAATCGCCGGCAGATCAGGCTAGGTTTACCCAGTCTAATTTTTTTATGTTTTTGAAAAAAAGTCTCTTCTGCTCACCAAGGCTGCATTTAATTGATCAAAAATTAAGTAAAAATTGTAAAAATTGTGAAATATTATTACAATTTAAAATAACTGTTTACTATTTTAATATATTTTGAAATGTAATTTATTCCTGTGATAAAAAGCTGAATTTTCAGCATCATTACTCCAGTCTTCAGTGTCACATGATCCATGAGAAATCATTCTAATATGCTGATTTGCTGCTCAAAAAAACATTTCTTACTGTTGAAGCAGATGTGCAGCGTAATATTTCCAAGGAAACTGTGATACCTTTTTTCAAGATACTTTGTTGATTAGAAAGTTCAAAAGAACAGCATTTATTAGAAACAGAAGTCTTTTGTAACATTATCAATGTCTTTAGTGTCACTTTTGATCAATTTAATGTATCTTTCTGACCCAAACCTTTTGAACAGTAGTGTTGTAAATATTGTCAAAAACATCAAATTAAGATACACTACATGAAATATCAACAGTAGGACAACTAGCCTAAACTAGTGAAACTCTGAACTCTGCCCTTAGTCTCAACCTCTGAACAGACGGCTTACATGTTATTAGCCACAAATCTAATAGCGTAAACCAGACAACAATTTTTAAAAATGGTACTATGATAGAACCTAATATGACCATAATAAGCAGACCGACTCTTAATCTTTAACCCATTTGGACCCATTTAAACGTCTAATAGCAGTGGACACTGTAAATGAAAGTTCAGACTGCCTTGGTTTCACATGAACACTTCTACATGGCTGGTGTAAATATCACATGACCAGTTTGCCCTCTCTGAAAAATGAAGTCTGTGTCAAAGGTCCAGAAAAGAAAGCATGTAAAACATGTCATAACACAGATACCACCACCACATTTGGTATATATATATTTAAAGGGTCTATTATTAAAATAGTATTACGACAGCTCTGTCTCATATAAATCATAATCGCAACACATAATGTAAGCAGACATTTGTGAGCAGTGGGAAACCCAGAGACTCATTTTGACAAACTTAATAAAACTGCAGATTTCAGTGTACTGTTCAATTAAGTCAAAAGGGAAAGTTAAATTGCCTTACAGTATGTGTATCTATGCTTTACTGTTTTTCAACTTCTTGGGTCTTATTGACCAACAGTGCCATTTTAACTCTGTAGATTCCCATTGGTTTCAATTGTGAGCAGGAATAAAACACATACTTTCATAACTTTAAAAAAAATAATAATAAAGTTTGTTTCACTGGGCTTTTCAAGGAGTAAAATACACGTGCCCACTTATCTGGGAGAATATCGGATTAAATGGGTCAGTTTAACTACCCATATCCCTTAAACTGTTAACACTTCTCTGCATTACCCCAATTCAATACAATGGTCATAAACACATCAATTTCTGACAGATAATCTAATGATAAAATCCAACATTTCTTAACTTGTGTTTAAAAAGGAGTTTGAGTTTGGTAAAGCTCAGTGGCAACAAACCACTTCTTAAATAAATAAAACCCCGGTGAGTTTAGTGCTGAGGAAGCAAAACTAGTTAGCTAACCCGGCTAACATCAGCTAATGCTGACTTACTCATCAACTCCAATTAGCAGGCGAGCTAAATGACTAGTTTATTTTCCTCAAAAAGAAAACAACTGAGAAGTTTCTTCTCTAAAGTTGATTATTATATCGCATTGTATCGGTATCAATATATTTAGATGGAATCTGTCAAATTAATTTGATGTAATTGATGGTTAAGTTTGTAAATCCTCTGTTTAACTCAACAGTCCAGTTGCTAGCAAAGCTAATGTGAAGTCAAAACACTCTGAAAGCCTCCAGTATCACTCAATCTCTCTTAATAAGAACTTACTGAGAAGATGAAACGCTTATTGGTCTTCTGAGGGCCCTCCACGCGTATAGTTGTTGTTATTTACCCTAGTATTTTGGTGTAAAACTATCCTGGGGATCCCCTCACTGTCTATCTGCCCTGCCCGCTGCCGCTCCGGTCGCCAAATAAAGATCCTCGCTGCTGCCTACACATGGACCCGAGTCACCGCAACGCGCATGCGCAGTGGCGCACTGGCCCATATGAAGAGGGCACTTATATGAGGAAGAGCATCCAAACATTTTAATTTTGACCCCAAAGTCACCCTTACAAGTATTTACTAAGGTAACCATAGTTTCTGACTAAATACCCGTTTACTACAGTTACTGTTGTATTCTGTTGACAGTCAGTCAAATTGGATATTTATCAATGAAATGGTCAGACAACAAACAAAATGTTCATTTCTTATAAAACAAAAATAGGTAATGACTATAAAAATGCAAAAGCAAAAAAACTATTAAAATATAATAATCTGGATTGTTCCAAAAATGTTGTTTCAATAAAAGGAATCACCAAAATATTACAAAGCGGCGAATTACTCAAAATTAAATCAATAAATAAATGTTAGAATTTTTTAATAAAAAAACATTAATAAAAATATCTCCAAAATTTCCTCTTCCTATGATTGCTGTGATTGTAAATAAGAATCTTGATTTTAAGTGACTTTCTTAGTAAAAAAAACAAAACAAAAAAAAAACACTTGCATTCAGAATATTTTTCTCCATACAAGTAATGACATTAATTTGAAAATACTTGAGTCCTTTTGAAAATCAGTCTTATTTAAAATGTCAAGATACAAATTTCACTCACGTAAATTAAATTGATTCATGTCCAGTTCCGTTGTGGCAAAAGTTTTAAAGAATTGTACAGTGATTTAGATATTTGCAACTGAATCTTAAACATAATTCTAGAACACTTCAACATATTCTGGCCAATTTTACCAGACTTTATCCTATAACTTTTATTTTATTCATTTTCAACTATTTTGTTTTATAGACATCACATTCCAAACTGCATTAATTCCAACAGGGGGCGCTCTACGGCTCACAACAGTGAATTCTCCAATGCCTCTTCATTAAGAAACATGATTGATTTGTGATATAAGATACAGAATCTTGATTTAATTGTTTTATAGATTCAAATGTCTTTGTATTCCCCTACTGTTGTTTCAATAAATAAAATAAAATAAAAATAATTTATTAAAATAAAATGCCTCTTCATTAAACTCTCATGAAACTTTTGTCTTATTGTAGACGTGTGTATACTAAAAAGTATTTGTTTTAATCTATTCAGCTTCAAATATTAATAACTGGCGTGAAAATGGAAATCGTTCAAATATCAATAAAAAATATTAATTAAATACAAACTCGTCCTGTAGCTAATCACAAACGACTCTAATTTGTCCATCCTGACAAGCGCTGAGAAAAGTAACAGAAACCACGCTGCAACTTCCGTCTGTGAAAAGCATCTTCAAACTTATACTAACACCATAATAACAGTCTTATACATCATGTCTTATAAAAGATCAATAAGATGACTGAATTTCATAAACATACCAAGTCCGTCAGCTTCCTGAATCAGTTTCCGTTTGCCTTGTTGAGGTCGGCTGTGACCCAGGTACAGCTCAGGGTCCGGGTGCAGCTCCGTGGGCTTTTTATCGACAAAATGAAACGAACACACATAAACTCTCTTCGGAGGATTTTTTAATTTCAGAGCCGCAAGCCAAGCCTGTTTCCTCTCCTCTTTCGCCGGCATACAGTGTAACGCATACGGCGCCGGACACGGACATTCATTCCTGATTTTCTGGTGTTCAATACAGATGTTTTCTTGAAAACCCTTGAGTTTTTTAGAGTTGTTGTAGCAACCAGATACAGCACAGGTCGAACCGGAGCTCATTTTAAACTCTAGTTAACTGTTTGCAAAAAGATTTTTAAGACAGACCGGAAGCAGAACACCGGCAAACGGAAACAGGGAGACGTCGCATTGTTTTCCAAACCAAACTTTATTTGTATTTTCAGTAGTACAAACATATTATAGTTATTTAGAGCGTAAAAATTAAAATGTATTAATATTAAAAGCATTTGAAAAGTTTTAGAAGAGGTTTATAAGTTGTTTACTACACTTTCATGTCGTGATCAGCTGTGGTTTAGACTTACACTAAATTTTAGGCTATTTTTAATGTGACTCCATAGTATGATATCATCAAAAATGATTTTTCTAGTTTCACATTTCAATGTCTACAATTTTTATCATGAAGTAAAACGATCACATAAACTGTCGGCCATATGAGATTATATTATATTGCTAAAAGAAATAACTCAGGATCAGAATCCATCCATATAGCTTGATTGGATATCCGGTGACATCTATTGGTTGATTTGAGGTATGACAGCTCATGGAGCACAATACTATTATAATCAACAAACTCATATTTCCAGGCCAATACATTTTAGAAAATGAATATTTCTAATAATAATAGGCTACCATACTATTTAACTAGTGATGTAATTTCTAAGACATAATTAGGGTATTAAATTATACATATATAAAAATATGCATTTTCTTAAGAAACACAAGAGAGGCAAGTTCAAATATCAGCTTTTTTCCTCCCTTTTTCAAAGTAGTAAACCATTAACCTGTAATTAGAGGGCAGTAATAGGCTAATCTTAATCTAACTTCATCAGTTATTATCCTAAATTAAGTTTATGTTTACATTATGTGGGGTTATTAAAGGCGTGGGTTACGTCTTCAAGTGACATTGACAAAATAAAAGATTAACAAACAAATAGTCAAACATTATCAATTAATAAAAATAAATATGTTTATTTTATCGCTCTATATATTATTTTATTATGCATAAAATAATACAATAATTCTGGTAATAATAATTATTATTAATATTAATTTTAGAAAATAGAAAATAGCTACAGAAATTTAATATGAAAAAGCCTACCTACCACTGGAAACAAACAAATATACGTGCAATTACCACGATTCCCAGTTTAATTATTTATAGAAGCACTAATTTGCTTTAATAAGTTGTTAATTCTCGAAAAAGATTTTATTTGGGTTTTTAAATAATTTTCTGAATGATGACGTGCTTTAACCCCCATTTTCACACCACTAGGTGGCAGCATAGGCTAAGGTATCCTTACATTGATTATCAAAGATATTAATTCTGTGCGTATTAAAAGAGTCTGATAAATGATTGTAGTTGTAAAAAATCATTCTCATCTAATTTTAACCTAATTTTAGATCTTACAATATCATAGAGTTAATTAGCCTAATATTTCTCCAGCTAAAAGGACACGTCAGATCATAGTGAGTTTGGCCACTACCACTAGGTGGCGGTATTATAAAGCAATTCAATGTGTTGACAAAAACCCTAAATAGATTCTGGCCTGAACTTGACCTTGGTAGTACAATATGTGTGCCCTTGTAACATAAATTCCTAATTTTTATATATATATATATATATATATATATATATATATATATATATATATATATATATATATATATATACATATATTATTCAACATGCTTAAAGGTTTTTGGAGGGTCAATATAAGTTCCTGGGGAAAAAAATCAGGATGATTTTTTTTTTTTTTTTCTTACAAGGCTTTCAACACTAACAAATGAATTAAACAATACCAAAACATATATATGTAAATACAATATAGAATAATATCTAAAATTCAAAATAAAAATCATTTGGTCCCCAAACCTCCTTAGATATTGTGTGTGTTGAAACGTACAGTTTATCTTGAATTCTTTGCCTGTTAATTAATCAGCTCAGTGATTGTTAAAGATGAGAAACTTCTGTCTTTCCTCAACTTCCAGGCTGCTTTTCTTCCCAAACCCGCGGTTGTTTCTACAGAACAGGGTCCCAGGGATGGGGTGAAATCTCATTTGCATGCATTTAAATGACGCATGAATAATTTACACATGGCTTGAAGAAGGCAACCAGAAAATCAGTGCCAAAAAGAGAAAACGGTCCTAAAAACACAATCAGCTTCCTTCAGGTTAAAACAAATGCGGCACTCTGTGTTATTTGTGAGCGACGTCCCATTATGCCATTTTTGCATCCACTCTCTGGAATCTTCAATAAATTACCGCCACATTAAAATGCCTCACATGACATTATGGAAAGGCTTGTAAAAAAACCTCAAAAACGTAAAATTATTATCACACAATACAAATGTCATTTTCTGATGGAAAAAAAATATCTCTATTTACACGGCTCGTATTTTTACACTTACACACTAACCTGCATCTAGCCCTGTTTTCGCCTTTCCCGCGTTTCTACAGTCTTGTTAATTTCATATGAAAGAGCATGATGCTACTTATCAGCGGGTGGTGCAGTGAAAGCGTTCAGGGTCAAAGCATTACTGAACCCTGATTGGTTCTTCCATTAGAAGAAGCGTGCAGCCCGAGTTTCCTCTTAGCCAATCAGATGCTGTCACCGTACTATTGTTCCAAGAGTAAGTCTGCATTCTCTCATGTGATTTGAAAATAAATGACACATAATTGAAGTGACCCTTCCTCTACAATTTGAAGATTATAGACTGCGAAAAATGCACGGCTGTTTGATTCAAACAAGCCATTTGATGTACTATCAAGAGACAGACAGAAGAAATTCACAAATAAACTGGTTAGGTGAACAGAATAAAAGCAAAAACACAATAGGTGTTTACCTATTTAAAAAATGCTGATAATAAAAATGTTCCCTGAAACTAAAATAATCGTGCTTTAAATGTCAAAATATCTGATATTTTCAAGTTCAACTGCAGGTTGAAATAAATTTAACAATCGTATTTAATTAATAAATCGTTATAATTTTATGGTTAGCTAGGCTTTCCGTTCCTGACATCTGATTGGTCAATACAGATTTGACGCGAAATAACACATCATCTTGCAGATCTATTTTACAATGTTCTAGCGGCAGAATTCTATTTAATTTGTAAATAATAAAAATGACATTTTATTTAAAAAGTATACTTAACATTTTTAATATGAATGTTTTGTTAAAGCAATTAAGGCACTCGGGGCCTGCTGAGCCTAAATATGCCTCGCTACCTCGCTGTAATCGTTACTAATCGCACGATATTATATATCGTGGCCTCTCTTATCTTATGCTTAAAGGAAATGTATTTCTATACATTAATCTGCAATGGTGCTTCATTATTCCACTTGTAAATTATAAAACGAGTTACTGAAACCCTTTGCACAGGGATTATTAACTAGCGTGATCAAGTTTCCCAGAAAAAAATATGGTAGCCCCCCAAGTGCACTGAGCGGAGGGCCATACAGACACATATATGAACCCAGGGGGTGCGGGGTCTCACTGGTTTTGCATTAAAAAAGACGAGGTCCTGTGAAAGTTCTGCTCCCTGTGTGTCAATTCAATAGCTCCAGCATGGTTAGCATGACAAACTGCTCTTCAAGTTCACAGAGTAGCCTAACCTCCCCGTCCCGCCCGCGCGCGCGCGCGCGCGCACACACACACACATACACACACACGCACACACACTGTTGACCCTCGTTCATTCTCAAGTCTATTTCAGGAAAGTCAAAGGGCATTTTACTTCTGAAATTTCAATAATGCTATCTGCTTGGGAGGAAATGTTTTTAAGGTCATGATTTTGTTTGATTTATGTAGTAAGAACAAACGAAGCAATTCTCACATGGCAATTCAAACTGAAAACGCAACACTATTTATCCATTTGAAATGTATTAGGAAAATGTATTGTGGAGTCGTGTGGGTTTTTGTGTTGTGTATGTAATGTGTGTGTTTGGCTTTTAATGTAAAGTAGCTACAATTTTAAGACGTGCACAAAATATATCATATTTACATTCACAATAATCTTCAATCTAAAAAAAAAACATTTAAATTTAAATAATGACTTTATTATTTGACGTTTGTAAAACTATTGTATTTTTTCCATTAGTTGTTTTCTGTATTTGTTTATTTTATCCCTTTTTTATCCCTGATTTATGATATATAATTTTATAATTTGACAGTTTTATGCAATTCAACTCAAAATCGACATTCACTCTTTGATCTGCCTATTTCTTCAAACCTATTTATTTGAGAGATTTTCATCATCATTACAGACTGCATTACAAACAAACACTTTTGTATATAAATAATGGGTTTTTCCAATAAATAAATATTTCTCAAATCCGTTTGTTTTGATAAATAACAATTATTTATATTTTAAACCACCATAAAGATGAAAGAAGTCAAGACAAAAATGTAAAACAGATTTTCAAAGTAAAAATGTTTTTTCTTTGTGTCTTTTCATCTTGTTATGAGGAAGAGTGATCAACATTAAATATTTCAACAATCAACAATAAACATTTTATAATGGTTACCATTTATAAAAAATAATTCATTTGACAATAAAATATAAATATTTATTATTATTTTTATTATTATTATTATTATTATTATTAAAACAAGAACCAACATCCAGTGAATTCCAAAACAATTTTGAACATTATTTTGACTTTCATAAAATAGTGACAGAAAAAGTGGGAATTTGATGACAAAGTCATTTTCAACTTATTTTTTAACAGGTAAAAGGAGATCATGTCCAGGAATTAAATACACTAAAACATCAAAATTATATTTATTCTTATTGTTATACCTTGGTGTTTGTATTCAGTATTTAACATGCAGACGAATAAACAATTTCTTTTCTCTCATCTGATGTTACAAGAACCCTAAACGTAATACGGCGTAACAGCCAGAGGTTGCTGGACTTCATGGCCAAACTCACTCCTCACCTCTTATGGCAAAGACAATGAACGTCTTGGCAGACCACCAAGAACTGTTTCACTGGAGCTTTTGAGCCCTGTCTCTGGGCAGAGGATGGGGGTGAACAAGGGGACAAGAGCTGCCACCCTAATCTCTCTGAAAGAGGCTTGTTCACTGTGGGTTTATCCCGTTGAGAGTAAGGGAATCTGCCATGCTCAGTAAGCATGTATATCAGACCATCTCATGGCTCAATGGACGCTCCATGGGTGGCCCCTCCTGGTCAATACCACCGTACCCTCCGTCGGACCGGCCCAGAATAGGATAATCTCTCCTTCTCGCTTTCTTTCAGGCCAAAGTCTGGCCTCCTGGTGGCTGAGTCATGGCCAGGGTGGCTTGGCCCTGATCCCGGGTCAGTGTGGCCGGGTGACCGCAGGCGCTTTGAGAAGAGGGGCAGATTTCAGTAGGTGCACTGGAGCGCACTGGACCAGTGCTTGAGCTGACAGTTAAAGGAAAACAATAGGAAGCAGGACTGCCACCGGAGAAGCCTGATGTGTGTGTGTGTTTGAGTCAACTGGATTCCTTTTCTGGTAATGAACACTTTCTGGCTGAGCGAAACTCACTGTTTCTGACTCAGTTCATCCTAATAGCTGACAAAAGACACTTTCCATGAATAAGATACAAAATGAAATTCAAATCTCCCCCTTTTTTTTTTTCTTTTTGGTAAGGTGGTTTAATCTTCCGAAAATGCTGATTGTCAATTTAAGGTCAGGTCAAAGTAAATATTAGCAAGTTTTGCAACCCTGTTACCAAAAACATTTCTAAACAGTTACAATCCTGATTTGTGTGATTTTTTTCTGAATCCTGTATATATATATATATATAACTTTCTAGCAGTAATAAAAAAATTAAATAGGTAATTTATATCATTTAAAAATAATTCCACCCCAGAATCATGCAGTAACAGGGTTGAGAAATATTACACTGTTGGGAAAGAAAATTAGTCAATAACTTAATTACTTTATTTAATAACTTATTACCTCAATAATTATTGTTTAATAGCAATTCAACAGTTTCTGACAAAAATGTTAAAGTTGTGTGATTTTAATTGCTAAACGCAGTCAAGAAAATCATGACCTTAATCACCAATGTGGGACCATTTTCATTGTGGGATAATTATGTAATATAGTAGTTCATCAAACGTGTTTAATATTATTCTCACAACAAAACAATATGGGATTTGTACAAAGTGCTGGGTAGATTACTTACAAATTGTAAGTAGTTGGTTGGTCGGTTTCTGATTCCAAATTACATGACAAAAATTGTAGTTAGTAATCCACTACATTACACATTTAAGGTAATGTAATCAGATTACTTTTAGATTACTTTTGACCTAACTTGTGCATCACATTGATTTGAATAGGATAATCTTGTACCATATTGATATAAAAATACAAAGAGAAAGAAAATATATTCCATTCTTTGTGAAACATGAAGTGCATTAAATACTACATTAATCTAACCTAATACATATGTTTCCCAAACTGGGGTTTGTGATGGGTTCGTGAAAAGCTGTTAAGTAATTAAATCATAAAAATTTTAAATTAAAATAAATAATTTTGAAATAAAAACAATCAAAATAAAACACTTACTAAAAGTAAAAAAAAAAAAAAAAACTGCATGTCATGTGACCATTAACCAACATCAGAGAATCGTGAACTTAATTTTATTTAATACTATTATTATTATTGACTTAATTTTATTATTAACCTAACTTAGGTCAATGAGGTTCAGCTGACAAAAAAAATTAGGGAATTGCATTGCATGTAAATATGAAATAATGTGAATTTTTACATTTTAATATGTTTAAGACAAAAACCTTACAAAGACAGTAATACATGGTTAAATGACTCAATGAGTGAAAATTCAAATAATAATGAATGTGTTTGTCAGGAGTTGATCGGACTTTCTGTGTTGCAATGTTGAGAAAACACTTCTTAAAAGTGAGCTGATTTCTGTAAATCCAGTGATCAAATGCTGTGTGGGTCTCAGTGTTCAGTGGCTGGTCTGTGTGTGTAATTCCACAAACCTGGAAGACCTTCTGAACTTATATAGGCTATATATTTTTAGAAAGGAAAATTTAAAAGATAAAAAAGTAGAAGTATGGAGAATAATTTATGAATAATTTACTGCCATTGTGAGAGTAATCTAATTACTAATTACGATACTTTAATTTTTGGAACACTACTCATAGAACACCAAAATGTTCCTTATGAAAAGAGCCAAAAACAATCCAAGACACAGAAAAAAATAATCACAAAGATAACAATGAAGGTTTTTTTTTTTCTGCCAGAATTTATTGGAAGTAATTTTCTATTTTTAATACAAGGCAATTAGGCACAAATTAGTGAAATGGAAATCTATCTATCTATCTATCTATCTATCTATCTATCTATCTGTCTGTCTGTCTGTCTGTCTGTCGTATCTACCTGTCTATCTATCATATCATATCTATCTCTCTGTCTGTCTGTCTATCTGTACAATTTTCAAGTTAGCAGTAATTCAAAGTCTCAGTATCCTTAACTGTCCATTGTACTGTAGATTTCAAAAATCTTTATTCAAATAATGAACTTACCTTTATTGTCCAAAAATACTTACTTGATGAAGAAAGAGATCCCACAAAAACTTTATTAAAACAATTATATACAGTAATTAAATAATAGAAAAATAAATAGAAGGGGAAAAAGAGGAAAAATATTTCTTCTTGATGGTCTGTGGTGGTCCCGGGATCAAGAATTAGTCAGTTTCTCTTGTGGTCCCACAAAACCTGAGGAGACACAAGAAAATATGACAGAATTAGTACCAGTTTCAATCACAACATCCTATCGTGAACAGTTTGTATAGGTGTCTTTTAGCGAATCGTCAAGCCATTCACTGTACGCCGTCTGAACGAGGTGTGGCCTGAGCGCAGACTCGGATGAGAAGGGAGGGGGGTCGAGAATTGATTGACATGGCAGGGATGCCGGGATGCTGAGAGTCACGTGTGCGGGGATGACGCTGCGTGTGTGCTGCTCTCCCGCCGCCACGCCATGGCATGAGTGTGTTTACCAGCACGCAGGTTGAAGGGGCGGGGAAGCAGACTTTATCAGCTGTGATGTTTGACCCCGAGCCTAGAGCCAGACAGAGGTCAGGGGAAGGACTGTCTGGGCACTGGGATTGACCTCAGGGCTGTGGGGGTGGGGGTGCTTGTTGGTTCCAGTCTAGGGTGCTTAATATCACCTCTGGGGATTGAGGTGCAGACAGCTCAACGACTGACCCTACGTAATCATCAATGCGCAACGTCTAGTCTGCTTGGTCATGGTACAAAGTCATGCGTTATGGAAATCAAACATGGCTGCCATAATTGTGTTTATATATATATATATATATATATATATATATATATATATATATACATACACACACACACACACACACACACAATGTACAATATTATGGTACTGAATTAAAGAAAAGATTAAAAAGATTTTTAAAGTCTAGTCTGAAGTTATTTCACCTTCATCTTACACTACAGAGATGCAAGGTTCATTATCCAACTAGGGTCTGAAACAGGACGTTTTTACAGGACATTTTTATGGGACGATGTGATTTATTTGAATTCTCCTTCTGTAAACAAACAGCTAGCTTGATGCTAGGCTAGCAACCACAGGAAACAGGTTAGGAGTTGGGAGCCGCCAGGAGATGGTCTAATGTACCCAGCGTTTGGATGGGGGCAGGAATCGCCCATCTGGGACCCCCTCCACAGAGAAGGAAGGTGCCTACGATGCAGGCAGGGATTTTGTGCATGTGTGTGTGTGTTGGGGGGGGGGGGGGGCTAGTCCTCGATTCAGACAGTCTTGTCTGATGTCCTATTAAGATTTGAATCCAGGACTGGAGGGTGAGGGGCAGAGCGCTGGTTAACCCCCCTGGACTTCTGCTACCGCTCCTGGGTCCTATTATTTGAGGCAAGCTGTTGGCTGCATACTAATTCTGCATCACTCAGTCATGAATCGGGTTTGTACGAGAAGCAGCGTTTGAAATAAAGGTGGCGCAGAAGGGAGGCCCTGTATGGAAGGAAGGAAGCATATGCTCACTAAATACGCTCGTACTGGCAAACGTCCAGCGCACTGAATAAAAAATGGTTTGCTCGGTTAACACGGCTTGCTAACTGGTTAGTTGCATCATTCTGCAGGGAAGAGGAGGAGCCTGGAATCATTCAGCTGAAATGACCTGCATTCGTTTTCATTTAGTTTAGGCCTCTTTGCCTAATGATACATACTGTCAAGAGAGGGGAAAAGAAGTGATGGGGAGCAGCAATGGCAGGAAATGTTGTGAGCCAGACTTGAACTTGCATCATCCACTGGAGTGCCACAGATTTATGTGTCAGAGCTCATGCACTACACACTAGACCATTTAAATAGAACGGTTATCTTATTTATTATTGAAATGATTAAGAAAAAATTAAATATTTTAAATATTTACTATTAAAATTAAATATAGTTTAATATATTTTAAAAGCACAGTAAATATAAATAAAAATTGCATTATTTATACATTATTTTATAATAAATAGTAAATAAATAAAGCTTTTTAAAATATATTTTCAAAATCAGAAGGCAAAATTATTACTTTATTATCAAATTAAAATAAATATTTTATTAAAATATAATATTACTAAACATATTTATTAATTTCTTTTATTTAAAAATATTTTCAATTAAAATATTTCTTATTCATTTTTTTATTAAAATAACAAAAATTTATAATGAAAGAACTGTCTTGACATGCACGCTAAAGTAAAACTAAAATTACATTTGATTAAAATACTGTTTAAGAAATAGTAAAAATATTAGATATTTAATTTTTATTTATCTTTATATTAAAATATTTAAAATAAAAATATAAAGTATAAAAATAAAAAGAATAAAATATCTTACATTTAATATCTTAAAGATAAGATGTTAAATATATGTTAAATATTATATATTGTATTCATTTTTTTAATTTAATAATTAGTGCTTTTAAAATATTCTCTTTATTTAAAAATGTAATAAAATTTAACACTTAATAATATTATATTTTTACTAAATTTAACTTCAATTTGATATTACAGTAATAATTCTGCCATCTGATGATATTATCATAGTAAGTGCACACTATGATTTTTTAAAAGTTGTAGAAAGACATTAAAATACAAGCCACTGGATCACTGTTTGCTTCAGTCGGGTATTCTGCTGGGCTATAAATAACAAGGGGAATGAGGGACAGACACCAGGCAAGGCCAGTGTCCAATAAGACCCTCTCTCTCTCTATAAAAGAGAGCTCAACCTTTAAGCAAAACTTTAAGAAAAACAGTGACAGCAGAAATGCACAGAAATGGAAAGAGAGGATATAGACTTCCCTAGGGTTTCCATTTACATCCTGTGTTGCAGTAATAATTGTGCCCCTATTTGCCAGTCAAATTTGTTTCAGGGTGTAGCAAGAAGACAAACCCCCTGACCTTGACCTCTAGGGTCCTTCCTCACCTGCAGCTGAATAGAGCAGCTGGGCCGTCTAGCCAGCGAATGACTGAATATTTGACACTTTTACTCATTCCCACGCTCAACCGTGGGGGAGAGTAATGTTTACTGTGCTAGTTGTACTATGGCATTATCTGCTATATTTCTCCTCGTTCAGTCATATATATGACATTGTAAGCTATATTCCGACAACAAGCAGTGAAAATCTGTTTGTGTGTGTGAGGGTGTGTGAAACCAGATTCAAATTTGTCAGTGTGAATGCTCATATTTTTTATGGATTAACAAAAGCATTGTAGTCACTTGATATTTGCTCATTTGTTTAAGATCATTAGACATGATTTTATGGTCCCTTAAAAGCTTATCTGAAACAACTACAAAGTAGCTCCATACACAAAATGCTGCCTGTTTAGTCATTCCCTTTAGATTTCGGATACAGCCAGTACTGTACTGTAGACCATCACGCTCCCTCCCTTGCCCATCTCTCTCCACTGACAGCATGAGGACCCCTGGATACTTCCTTATGGCTGCCTGCAACGTGCCTGTCTGAAATGCAGAACAACGGCATGGACGTATCGTGAGATGAACATAAAAACTCATTATTCAGTGTGGATCACAGAGCATTAGGTGAATGTAATTACTTTCAGATGCGATTTATTGGGGGTTTATGTGACCCGTTCTGGCAATACAGGCATTTTCTTCTTCTCATAATCTACTGCTGGGATGCGACTCATTTTTACAGACACCTGTATTCTGGTACACAAGATTCAGCAAAGCTGGTGGTCTCCCTGCTTGCCTTCATCTGAATACATTTACATGCAAATTGTGCTACGCTGGCAGATACTAAGCACCGCTGAGACTTCACTGAGCGAGACAGTGTCCAAAAAATCATAATATACAGGCAGATCAGACAGCTTCTCGACAGAATCAGCCACATATTTACCACAGTGTCACGATCTTACTGCAATCCCATAATTACGTAATCATAACAGAACAATCCAGATGAGAAAAGAGCTGCTAAGCAGGACAGGATGTGGCAAACGCATTAGAATATTATAAAACAGCAAAGTCAAATATAATGCAAATACACAAAAAGGCAAATGAACATGACATGCACTGTAAAAAGTGTTTTGGTCAGGTAAATAAAATAATATAATAATAACAACAATAATAATAATAGTAAAAATTATTTCTAAGTATAAACCGAACACCAGAGTAACACCAATGGAAGGGATTTTAGGGGACAGATTAGGTATAAATATGTCCATATGCCTAATTATTTCTACAATGCACATAAACATACTGTACATAAATACACAAAAGGACATCCACATGTGTAAAAATAAATAGATAACGCAATATTCTGCTTATACTTGCCTAATATTTTATATATATATATATATATATATATATATATACACACACACACACACACACACATATTAGTAGTAGTAGTATTGGTGGTTTTTGTTAATAATAATAATACTTCCTTAATAGTCCTTAATAGTTCACATAAGACTTTAGTAACAAAATAATTAGAAAATATATATATTTTTTAAAAATATATAGTTATATTATTTTAAAATATTAAATATAAGATAATATTATACATATATATTATACATTTTTTCATAAAAATCTAACACTAACATTTTAACAACACTACAATAACAATAATTGTCTAATTTGAGTCGTTTTTTAGTAAATACTGAAATAATTTATCAGAATAATGTCAGCCATATTTTGGTTAAAAACCACATATTGATGGCCGCCAGAGTGCACAGATACTAGATTCTGCAAGAGCCAGTTCGTCATTAAAACACAAACTAACATCATATACTTGAGTCGGAGAGCAGCTCTAGAGACAGAACAAATGACCACGAGGGATCGAGGGGGGTCAGTGAAGAGGAGGTGAAGCCCTAGAGGCGAGCGAGTGTCAACCCCAGCTGGGCGGACATTTTGTTGACATGCTGATAGGGATTTAAGCAGTGGGTGGGTGTGTGTGCATGCGTGTGTGAGCTAGGTGAGAGAATGAGCCGGAAAGGGGGGAAGGAAGGAGAGGCTCACAGCAGCGGCGTTTCTAAGCTTGATTTCAGCGCGAGCTGAGACGATTAGGGGGAACGGTGAAGGACAAGGAAAAGGGGGCTCTCTGGGAAAGATGGGGACCGGTCCATTGAGACGCCGGTATGGGGTGGGGGGGTGGCGTGGGGAGGACTTTTTCAGCTGAGCTAATGAAGCATAGGTGGAGATGAATAATGGAATCTTCCAGAGGGTGGGCTGGTGTCTTCGTCCGCTATTCAAAAACTTGGTTTCTTTGGAGAAACATGTTGAGAGGAAGAAAAGCCCTCCTCTTAAAGGGGTATCATTGTTTACACTGCAGGAGATGGACAGCGGGAACAAATGTGGCATAGTGGCAATGTTGATTCCTTGCAACCGATGCTATAAATAAATGTCCGTGGACTTCATTAAAACATGCTTAGGATCATGTAAATGAACACATTTAAAAAAAACGGTTGGTAGGTTTGCGCAGAAAAGAAGTCACGGTAATATGCGCCCCCTTATTTGCTAGTCAAATATGTTTTGGGGTGTAGCGAGACATCTGACCGTACAACAAACCCCTCTGACCTTGACCTCTAGGGTCCTTCCTCACCTGCAGCTGAATAGAGCAGCTGGGCCGTCTAGCCAGCGAATGACTGAATATTTGACACTTTTACTCATTCCCACGCTCAACCGTGGGGGAGAGTAATGTTTGCTGTGCTCATTATTTCTCTGATAACTATGTAATGATACACTATTAGCGTTCACACTAAGGAATGCTAACATTATAAGTTAGAAGTGTGCTTGCAGTTTTATTGTCTGCCACTCTGAATGCTTGAGCTCCTTAAAGTAGATTCTGATTGGCTGTTAATCAAAAATCATTCTGAAAGTGACTTCAATTAATCGTTCCTCTGTGTTGTTATAGATGTGATGAGGACTTTACTATTCCCATTGGATTAAAACAATTATTCAAACATTATAGTTATAGCTATTGCAGTTATCGTCCTTGGTGTGAGCAGGCCTATATGAGTCAAAATCATGGAGTAATTTAATATAACAAATCATGTAAAAATGTTTACATCTTTTATTGGAAAATTAAACAACATTTTTTCAAAGTTTGATAATTTCCTTTATCTTTTAAACAACTGAAATAGTGATCAAATTACATTTTATAAAAAGTTCCCGAATCTATGCTTATGAGATTCAAATTGGATGACTACATGGACTCATCTCAAGATCACTCATTTAACAGTTCATCTATTGCCATAATTATGAAAAAAGATCAGTCAAGAATAGAAAATTAATCAAATCAGCAATGTTTCAATCAGAATGCGTAGTTGTGCATAAAAAATGTCTGTCAAAACCAACACGTTGACCGATTTTCAGTAACCCGGCAAAGTTTTTGAATTAGATTCGTGTTTATTCTCTTTAGCATGCAGTGTGGAGTATTTCACTCAGTTCCCTGATCATTCCGATTCAATTTCAGTGACTGAAAAACAAATTTATACTCACGTGCGTTATATATTATGCACGTTATCTTCTCTGACAGACAGCATGTTGAAGCCGCTCAGGCCGCCATTCGCTCCCTCTTCTCGAAAGCGACGACGTAGTCAAAACATCCGGTAGATATGGGTTTTCCAGGAAATGTGTGCACTCCCTGGACCTCTGCTTCTTGTAAATACTACCATATATTATGCACGTTATTTTTTGACAGACATCGATGACGTGATATTCAAATGATGTGGATCTGAAAACAGATGGATTGTAAAGTAATATTTTTCTTTTTCTTAGCCGGCAAGTATTCAGTGAAGTGATTAATGCCAATGAGTATTGTTCTAATATTCCAGTTTTTGACAGACGTGATAACATGCGTGAGAGGTAGTTCATTATACTTATTTTATGGAATGAAGTTTATTTTGTGGCCTAAAATAAATACTACTCAGAGACTGACATGTTTGCCTTGTCAAAAATGTTACAATCAGCTTTGTTGACTTTTGAAAATCAAAGTTAATTTTTTTAACAAAAACGGAATGGTTTTGATGCACAAAGTTGTTTTTAATTTCTCTTATAACAAGAAAATATTTTATGTAATTTAATTAAGTGCAGATCATGTTGTAAATAATACTGAAAATCACAAAAACTGTTGTTCCATTATTACCCCTGAGCAGATTTTGACTCATATGTGACATCTTAAGCTTTTTTTCAGATAGAAAGCAGCAAAAATCTTTTTTGTTGTTGTTGTTGTTTTCTCTTTTTTTTGGGGGGGGTGGTATCTTACTCAAATCTGTTTAGTTTTATGTAGTCTAAACAACCAAAAACACATGAAATCTGATGTTTATTAATGCGATCCAAATGTGGTGTGAATTTTGATTAAAATTTGTCTGTGTGAACGCTCAGATTTCAAGTAGTTTTTTGTCATTCAGAATGTGAAATGTGTTTAACATCACATAAAATAAAAAATTTGCTTATGAATATGCTTTTTTTTCATCAGTCTTTCCTTAACGATATGACATTTACCATTTAGTGAACGAGCAAGTGGTTTTGGACATGCAGGAAAGTGCAAAAAGGCCTGTTCATGTTCTGTCATGTTCCTCATGATTTTAGCACTATGACAAGATGCCATGATCAACATGAACAAAGAAAAACTTGATCAAACAGAACAGATTTCAACATTTGTAAAATGACTGCATGGACAATCAGTCCTAAAAAATCAGATTTGAAACCAAATTTGATTTGTATGCAGTGTGAACAAAACATTAAAGTGATAGTTCACCATTTTTTTTTTACTTCCGTCATTATTTACTCACCCTCATGTCGTTCTAAGCCTGTAGGACTTTCTTCTGCAGAACACAAGAGAAGATATTATGACGAATATTGGGAAACAAACAACATTTTGGACCCCATTGACGTATGAACAAAAAGCCTTAAAATATCTTCTTTGTTCCACAGAAGAAAGAGAGTCATACATGTTTGGAATGACATGAGGGTGAGTAAATAATGACAGAATTTTTATTTTTGGGTGAACTAACCCTTTAATGGCAAAATATGAGGTATAGCAACAATTTGAAGTCTACTTGTTCAAGCCCTCATCCCAACCTTACACTTCCTGTCTACATCTGTCAACATCTCGAAACCATTTGCCACGGAACGGTACTTTCTCATTCCCTCTCTTTCTCCCTGTCTGTCTATCTTGTTCCACGTCTCCTTTCTCTTCTCAGCGTACGGACAGACCCGAGCTGGTCTGAAGCAACGTTTTGAAAGGGTGGGGGTGCAGTTCGGGGGCATTTTCATTACGGTCAAATCTCAGGCCCAGCTCTTCAACGTGGCCTGTGCCACCGAGCCGACAGTTTAATCATACAAACAGCACTCCATTCCCATTTCCCACTCTCTCCTTCACACACTCCACTCCTCGCTTCATAATTCTGGCCCCCACACCCTCCGCACAGCAGCGCTGTGTTTTGGCTTAAAAATGACATAATCAGTGACTTGGATAAACGCTTGTTTTCCCTCAGACTGTAATCAGCCATGGTTGACGCTAGCATGTTTTTAAAGGGCCAGTAGCTCTTTTTGGATCAAGTTGTGTAGATGAAGCACAATTTGATGCTTCTGATAATGCATGTATTGTACTTGATTTTAAAAATAGCTTATTAGTGCTTAAACAAAAGTTAAATGTTAACTGTTACATGCTAATCACACACACACATAGGGAGCTGTTTAGCATAAAACCCATAAAACCCAGTTACTAAGTTCCTACTTTTATGCACAGCTACTTGACATGCAACAAATACCAAATTATTTAAATAAAAATCTTAAAATATTATAAAATGCACTGCTAATATTCATGCATGAAAGTTGCTAAAAAAATAGAAAAGCAACAAACAAAATCAGTTATTAAGGTCTTCTTTTCTAAAACACTGCATATACAGCTTAACATGGTAACATGCTAAATGCTAAATGGTTTGACAAAAAACAGAGACCTATTATACAAAAAAATCCATGAATGCTTTGTGGTAAAAGGTAAATATGCTTAAAATATTATTAAATGAGCTGCTAATATGCATGCTAATGAATACACAGGCATGTTTCCAGATTCCCTTTTTCCCCAGAGTCTTTAGCCTGGCTAGCCACTTGTCTGATCACAGGTGGAACACAATCAAATAATAAAAAAAAACCTGCATATCACCCTGGCAGAACTGAGCAGTGCCAATAAATGCTTTTAGCAACTATTACTTCTGTGGGTGGACCACATTCAATCAATAACCAAGCAAATAAAAGCAGCGGGCACTCAGAGCATAGAAACCCCATCATAACGGTGAGACGGCACTAAAGGAACGGCTAACATTAAAACATTAAACATATAAGCCGGTCTCTGCACAGAGGGGAGCCTCAACACTCTCACATGATGCTATAGCACTCGTGGAATGTAAAAAACGGTCCAGACTGTTTTTCTTCAAGGCTAATCAGGAATTAGAGAAAAGCTTATAGCAGACAGGCAGGGAAGGTTTTTTTTTTTTTTTTATGTTGTCGTTTTTATATTTTGATACAGCATTGGAGCCAGGATACCATACTCGTTTGAGATAGTTCAGCTCAGTTATTAAGCTTTAAGACTTTCAGGCCTTCAAGGTAGAAGTGTAAAAGGTTTACGAGTGGGTATGTAAGACAGCCAGAAGGAGTGTGGTTTCATGTTGTGAGAACAACTGAAGCCTGGTACATGTAGCTGTTACAGCAGATAATAAAAAGGTTTAATTGAATAATTTAATTGAAAGTCTCTAAAAATAAAATAAAATAATCTTATGACACCTAAATCTTGTGCCTTCCACCACACGTATACACCTGTACAACAGGGGTGGGAGGTTAACATATCGCTGGGTCCTAGTGAAAATCCAGCCTTTATTCTGGCACCTAATGGGCGTAACACTCGTCCCACCGTCCCCTCCTTTCGTTTCCCGCCTTTGCGGGCTACTAACAGGATTTACTGTACTCAGCCTCCCAGCCTAGCTTTGCGTTGAATTATGCATAATTGCACTAGTGTACTCACACGCATGGCTAACGCTGCGATTAGCATAAAAGCTTTTTGGTTTTCCTTTTTTTCTTCAGGTGGGAGGGGGGTATTTTTGTGTTTTGAAGAACTCGAATGGCACGGCATGTGTGAGTGCGTGTATTTGTTTAGGGGGGCCATGGGGTGCGGTAGCCTTGCTAGCGTGTCAGGCTATATATAATTTTGTCTGGCTCAGGCTAAAACATATGGGCTCCCCAGCTGTTGTAAATATGCAAATATGGAACGAACGCAGACTGCTTGACCCAGACGTACCACTCTGCTGCTAATATGCGTTTTAGACATCAACTTGTCCAGACAGACGCATAAGCCCCCCCACCCCACACCCACCCCAAAATTTAACTGCCCTCTCCTCCCAATTTAAACCAAATCACCCCACCCACAAGACATATTACACCTATGAAGCACAAACAATACAACCAATAAGACAAACGGTTATTCCAGACAGCTTCACAGTTATTCTAGTTAGCATCACTAGCATCCAATATGCTACTTTTAAAAAAAGCTAATCAAAATTGAAAAAAAGAGGCTTGAAACAATCAAGAGTTGAAATGCGTCGAGTTGTTTACGGTTGCTGAGCAACATAGAAACTAAACAATACCACCTAATAAATTTGCAATACATTTCTTTATGTATTCTATTCTGCATTACGTTATCATTCTTATATCATAGAGCAGTCTTTACGAAAAATGCATCTATTTACTGCTGTACGGTACTAGTCATCACACCCTAATTTCAGAATTTCACTATGAAACAAAAGGAGAGACAGGAACTAGTCATCACACTTCATTATGACTCGTAATGGTTCTTACGAGATATTATAATTTGTCTCATATGAAAAGCTACTACTTTTATACTTTTTTTCCCCTATTACATTAACAAGGTTTAGGGTTTGGGTTGTACATTTTTGTAAAGTCCAATTTCTTACCATTTTGCCATCTAGTACAAATTATTACTACTAAAATGCTTCAATTTCAAGCTAAAAATAGTTTAGTTTTTAAACTCTATCCCCTGGTTTAACAGATGAGGCTTAAACTAGTCCCAGACTAAAATGCATGTTTGAGCTGTTTAAACCGAAAGCAACTTGTATTGGCATATCTTAGAATATGTCAGTGCCATTGTTTTGTCTCAAGAAGCACACCAGTAATGTTTTTTTTCTAGGGTACGTTTATAAAAGCTACTTTAATACCCTAATTGAACTAAGGCCCAATCCTGGGTTAATCTAAGCCCTGTCTGTGAAACTAGGCCTATGTGTTTTCGTAAAACAGCACATACAGCTTAAAATCTATTTAAATTAAATAAAAATAAAAATGAATAAAATCTGAACCAACCCAACAACTACTTCATTAGCCTGGCTGAAAAAAAACAACAGACATTGTGCACAGACATCTCCCTGAGCATGTAGGCTAACTGCCTAAGCCCCTTTCAGATCTTCAGCTCCAGTGACATGATTGTAATAAAACAAGTGTGAAGTTTTGTATTGTAAGGAGGAACACAATGTTGCCCGGCGAGCGTTTGTGTGAAGGGCGCGGATTGTCGGGTCCCACGGCACAGCAGTGCGCCAGGGCCTACAGTGAGGAGTGCTGTGCATGCTAATGAGGTCATTATGGGAGGCTGTCTGGAACCGGGCCCTGCGAGTGAGGGATTTATGTAGCTAGACTACCCAGTCGCAGATGTCACAGATGGCACAGGCATCAGATGCTTTGTGTGTGTTAACGCCATATTTTTCACCCATTTCCAATGATAGAACGCTACTGCAGCTTAACATAAAGCAGACAGACTGTAAAAGGATTCAGGCAATAAAGGAAACATGTGCATATGCCCTGCCTGTTCAAAGGCGGCGTGAATTACTGGCCTCACCAATAACGGGCGAGGAAAATAAGCATATGCAAATGCAATTATCTTGAATCTGCATACTGGCCCTTGATTATGCAGATGGGCAGTGTTTAAGGTGCCGCCATCTTGGCAGGGAGACAGCTGGCAGGCATCGGCGGCCATTTTGTCGAAGGCGCTGCCCAGTGGAGATGAGACAGGGTGGCGGGAATCTATACAGTCATCTGCCACTTTGTTTGATTAACATAACACAAATC
Organism: Megalobrama amblycephala; assembly: GCF_018812025.1. Classification (NCBI taxonomy): domain Eukaryota; kingdom Metazoa; phylum Chordata; class Actinopteri; order Cypriniformes; family Xenocyprididae; genus Megalobrama; species Megalobrama amblycephala. The sequence goes on along the minus strand of NC_063045.1, from coordinate 19,838,492 downwards.
AGGACCTTAAAACGAGACACCCCCCAGCAACTGGAACACAACATAAAGATGATGTTACTGAACCCACGCATGACAGATTACTGAAATCTTTCCTTACCGAATCCAACTTGTTCCTGTTGAGCATCCAAGGACACAGGAACTATCCACTGCAACCAGCACTCCAGTTTTCGAATTGTTAGCATCTTGTGCAGGCCACGTTTCAGTCGTCCATATCCGAAGAGGACCTGCGGCCTCTTTTCTGGAACTTGCTCCATCTCGCACTGTTCTCCATTAGTCCGTGAATTCATTAATACCCATCAAGTGCCATGGTCAAGGGTGAAAGCCATTATGAAGTGCCCAGGAAAGTTAAGTGCCAAGCCCTTCCCCAAGTCCTTTTCCAAGCCACTCGAATAATGGCGGCCATCAAAAAATTCATGTAAAACCATGGTGGAAAAGGTGAAAAAGAATTCAAACTGCTCTCTCATCCCAGCCCATCAGGTGTAGAGCACTTTGTGCATGCTTAGGAGGAGGACCACTAAAAAAAGAAGGCCTCTTGATTTAGCGTAAAAGAGATCTCCGTCAAGCACTCATTACAACAGTCAGGGGGAATGTGCACTCATAGCGAAAAAGGAATCAAAGACTGGGGAAAAAAGACCTTTGACATTCTTTTTCTACTCGTTCTCCAGCAGGCAAAGTTTTATCAAGTGATGCCGAGCCTGGAAAGGCCCTCTGGCAGAACCACACACGCACACACACTCAGTGTTGCATGAAGAGCGTCAAGGCTGTTGGCCCTCTCTTTAGCTGATGCAAGTTGACTGAGATTGGGCTGAGAGAGAGAGAAAGCGGTACACACAGGCTCCCATGGCTCCATGGCTGGAGGCAGCGTTGGGCGACCCCTGGCAGCATCTCTCCTCAGTATTGATTTCTCTCCCTCCTCGCTGCTGAGGAGCCGGTAGCCGGCGGGGAAAGCGAGCTGCCTCGCCTGCCCACTCCGACGCTCCCTGGCTGGCCCCTGCCGTCTCTCAGAGACCTGAAGACGGAGAGTCGGGACCGATGGAAGAGAGCCCATGGCGGTCCGCAGCTGTGTTCACCTGCTCCGGGTTCACTCCTCCACCACTTTCACTACTCCCACTCTCCGCTCGTCTTCCGACTCCTGCCAAAACAACAGCGAGGGAGAGAGAGAGAAAACAAGTTTAGCTTAACTTTCAGCATTTTGCCCATTGCAAATGTCAATCCGCAGCTTTGATCAGGGAGATGTGCAAGGTGAATGTTTTGGCATCTGCTCTCAGTTAGTAATGTGAACTTTCTAACCTTGGAATAAAAAAGCTGAGGCAGGAGATTTTTTGAGTTAAGGATGTCAGGCTGAAAGAAACTGTCTGCCAAGTGCACTTAGAGCCCCTATGCTGATGCTTCCCCCGTACAGCGGACAAAACTGGGACTTTAAACAGGTGGTAAGCATGCTACAGGACTTGTAAACATCACAGACGAGGAGAATGTTTTCTTGTGTTCGTTTCGGCATTCTCTGAAATTATTCAAATGATTTTGGATGCCCGTTGTCAAGCAAATTAGGACATTCCTTTATGCACTCACTGTGCATTTAAAGCGTTAAAAACATTAGCTAACATTGGCTAACACGCTAGCAATTTTACAAAATGTCTTTCCATTAGTTTCGCATCTTTTTAGATATTTCACTCGTACAGCGCAATTTCTACAATTTGATTAATTTCCTTGACTTTTCCAGGCCTCACAATGACGTTGTCTTAAAGTGGGTTAAGTGCCGAAAAATGGGGGACCGCTTTAGAGTTTGGGGGCAGGGTGCAACCAAGGGGGCGAGCTGCATGTCTCAGACACAATAATACTATTCATTGGGTCCAGACATGGGTGTTAACACCCCTCTGGCAGCACACAATGGGGCTCCCTGGCATTGAGACAGCCTCACTGATATTGTTAGTTCAGGGCAGCATTCGGCCGGCCGCGGGAGAAAGCGTCGGCATTGTGCCGGGCCGGCAGGACGGGCGGAGGGAGGTGAAAGGCGAAGAAAGAGAGAACAGTGTATCTGTCAGCTCGAAGGGAGAGGGCTGGGGCAAAAAAAGGGGATGGAAGGGTGGGAGGCTGGGGCATGGCATTGGACTTGTGAAAAAGAAAAGGAAAAAAATCCCTAAAAAGAAGATGGGGGTGAGAAAAAGATTGCACTATAAATATTATTGAGGGAGGGGGGGAGAGAAGGCGGAGGGGATGGGTATGAAGGTTGGGGCTGGGAAGCTGCTTTCTGCGTTTAGGTGCATTTCATGCCTGCCATAGTTACAAAGCACAGGGGAACAATGAAACTGTGTGGCGATGGATAAAAAAAAAATTTATTCAGGGAGCTTACAAGGGAGAGCGTGAGAGAATACGAGAGAGCGAAAGAGGGAGGGCGCTGCTGCAGTCGCCTCACGGTCGAGATCAGGTACGCCACTGACATCCAACTACCGCGAGAAGTATATCTCGCTAGCTTCTCCCATCTTTCCTCAGTGTCCACATGGGGAGCAAGACAGAAAGAAGTAGAGGAGGAGGGATGTGGAAAAAAAGACGATTTGTGAGGTCCGAACTTTGCAGTACTTTTTCAGCAGGCAAAACATTGCAGATATCAGATTAAATAGTGACAAACATGCTGTGCGGTATCCACCATAGATATTGAGGAGGTCTTACTCTATATTTAGATTAGTGGTTGACTGATACATATTTTTTGATACATGCTTGTTACTCAAATAATTACATTTGTTCCCACCTAATATGTGGCTACATTCTTGAAGAAATGCTTTGCATTTGTATGTCAACAAGTAGCATTGTAGCACTCACTTACATCTCACATGAGGAAGATATACATCATGATACAGCTAAAATTATATAGATGGAGGGGAAAATTATCATTGATGGTTTGAATGTTTATCTGTTTATCACACAAAGCTATAGCTAATATGACTTATCATATGTACTACTACTCAATGTTTGAGCTTGACAGGCCCTTTTCATTCTATGTTTAGTTGTACAGAAAAAACATCAACAATATTCTTCAAAATTGAGTAAATAATGACAAATGTCATTTTTTGGGTGAACTATTCCTCCACACTACGGTACACTGTGCTGAACGTGAGCTTTAAATTTTTTACAGATGTGGAAAACTAGCAAAAAGCTAGAAAATCCAAGGACTATGTTTGCCAAAAACTTTTATAAAGAAAAAAATACCAAAGCATTGCCTCTCACTTTTATAATAGCAAGGCCAATCAATCTGCCCTTGTGAGTTCCTATGCAGTGTTGCAGAGGTTTAAGAAGATCTCTGCAAAATCTGATCTGATGCTTACTGCAACACAACTTGACACAAAGCTAAAAAAAGCATCAGTACACACACAACTAAATGGCACCAATTTTGCCCTTACACAAATGCTGCACATTTATACTCCAACACATTTCAAAAGAAATCCAGTTTCAAGGCATCTGCACAACACCAAGCCTGCTTTTCAAGAACACTACTTTATGAAACGCTACTGTTTGTTTCCCTTCTGGTTAATACAGAGCATTTGTTCCCATGGCAACCTCACCTCCTCTTCCATCTCTGACTGATGCTGGGGCAGCGGGGGTGTGGCCCTGCCAAGGACACGCCCCCTGCATCTCACTGCAGCCCGTGAAGGAGAAACACAATGTGGTAGTTATTTTGCATCAGTACTGGTTGGAGAATTATACTTTTAAACACACATATTTTTAGACTATACATATAAACATATTCTATCATATTTTTTCATTTAATTATTTATTATTATTCATTTTTGGGGGGTGCCGAGAGCACATCAAATACACAATATGGCCAAAAGTATGTTTTCCCCTGGATTAAGCCCTTTAAATACGAGGAGAATTGGTTTTGAAATTAAAAGCTCAACAAGCACATATAAGTTTGGTGTCCGGGTGTCCACATACTATTGAAAACGTACTGTAGTCATATTCACTTTTTTTAATATAATAAATAAGTATTTTTTGTCCATAGAATAAAGATCAAATGGGTCCAAAACATTTTATTGTATGGGAATTTTATTTATTTATTTATTTATTTTTTCAAATTCTTCAGAATATCTATCTTTTGCGTTTCACAGAAGAAAGTCTTACAGGTTTGGAATGACATGAGGGTGAATAAATGATCATATGATTTTTCCTTTAATTATCCCTTCAACGATAAGTAAGCAAATTGTTGGTTGATTACCAAAAGGTAAACACTTTGCCCTCTGTCAAAACATTGTTCTTTTTGTTTGAACATTCCGATCAGCCTGCATAGCAACACTGGCCCAACCAATGGTGTGGGTTTGGAGGCGTGGCTACCTGTTTAACCAACCAATAGCAGACGAGAGGAGTGGTTCTTATGACCAGTTTGAAAACAATCATTCTGTTTGGTCTCACAGAAATTCCACACTTCACTTTAACACTATGTGCCTTAAGATCAACAATACTGAAATATCCTTCTTCCACGGCCTTCACAGTGTATTGGATTCACGTGTCGCCGTTATGTCTGACATAATCTCCACATCACAAATGCTGCAGCTCAACTACAGCAGATCACAGTACAGTACACAGTCGGCTAAAGCCAAGCTGTGGGCATCACTCGCTCTGATAACAGGCCACATTATTGGGACAAGATGTTTGATGTAGGGGCCAGATATCCCCTCAGCGCTGCGACATAGATCACAGCACCAACCAGCGTCGAATCTGGCTTTTCTAACTCCTTACTGAGACCACAGGGGAGCTGTTCCACTCTGCACATCAGTGGGTCTCCTCGCCACTGCCGTTTCATCTCCACGGACTGTCTCCCAGGCCCGCATGAATAAGTAACCGCGCACACGAGCTCAGCTCTCGGCTTTGATGTGCCGAGTGCCGGTAGCTGTTAGCTGGGCTGGATGAGCAGGGCTCTGTCGCTCAGGTCAGAGGGCTCGCTGGCTGGTGGGTTAATGTACCTCTGTGGCCCGTGGGTAGGTCCTTTGTCCCGGTAGAAGGGATTACACCGGTGGGAGAGGGGCTGGACAATGTGACCCTCCTGAGAGGGAGGGGCACCAGGATTCCTTGCCATTGAGACGGGTGGTTAACTTCTCACTCAACTCAATTAACTAAGCTGAGCAGGAGTGGAGAACTTACGAGCAGGAGAACGTCTCAGCCGCCTGGGAGAGGAAAATGACTGCAGGACTAGTGAAGACTAATGATAGCTAACAAGCAAGGGATAATGTACAATTAGCCGGTTATTGTCACAAATTAAACCTACAACCTATCATTCAGAAAGGGTTTATTTTGCGATAACGATGGGCTGACTGTATATTATCCCAATACATTATATAAATAATAAATAACAGTATTTAAAATATATAATACTATATTATTATTATTTTCCACAGGACTGGAAGTAAACACAAGTAAATGATTATAGATGTTTGTTTTTTTGGAAAAAGTATCAATTTATTACTCCTACTGAAACAAGTCAAGGAGTTGAGTTAAGGCCCCGATATACTCACGGCAAAGTTCTTTTTCGTTCTTTGTTTAGGGGTAAAACGAAGTTCGAAATACATGAGCAGCGGTATACTGTTATCGAACATGTAACTGCTGAGAGCGGCGTTTAGATGAATATGTAAATATGCGCTGCACGCTTTCCTCTCAGTAACAAATTAAACGCAACAAAAATGAGAAAACAGTAAGCATTTTTTTATGGAAAGCATAAGAAAAGCATCATAACAACATGGGCATGTTAGCACGAGCTCTGCAAATCAGCACTCCAGTAAAGTCACGTCACATATATTTATATGGCATTTTATTCAATAGATTGCTTAAAAGCAAGCAGCTTTACATTATCAAACATGAAAAACAGTGTCAGTGCCTCATTTCATCAGAAGCACGACTTCATCTTCTACTATAAAGCAGCTATCCAGTGCATTCATGTTTTCACCCGTGGAGATCTTACCTTGACGGACTCAACAGATGAAATGAGTCAGAGAAGAGTTCCACGTAAAAGAAGGCGGAGCCTCAGTGCACACCTCCTATTACATTATCATCACGGACCAATGGTAGTACGAAGTTGTTTTTGCAGCTGGAGCAAATTTTTCCTAAGAGTTCACTTTGGCAAGCCGTTTCGAACTCGTTTTGGATTTTGTTTGACATCACATCACATCAGTTCATTCTTCGATTTCTTTTAAGTATATCGGGGCCTTTAACTTTGGTTTGCCCCAAGTGGTAAATACTATAACTACACAATCATGCCAGCATAAAGCAACTTTTATCACTGACTACCATTTAAAAGTTCTTTGTAGGCTCTTAAAAGCAGGAAATTCTTTTCCATATCTAAAGCAAAAGATAAAGTTTCCAGATCCGATTGCCTATGAACAAAATAAGGCCACGTCGATATCTCACACTTCCTGAAACAAACTTGTAGGAGTTTCTAAACGGTCTCATACTTTACACTGTGGTGTTTATTATGCCTACAGCACATTTTTGTCATTAAGTGTAAGAATAATGAAAAACCACAAGTTAAGAAAGAAAAAAACACTCAAGGCGCTCCCTCAAAAAAAGAAGCAGATCACAAAAACAGATCTTCTCAAGTAGGGCAGAGCCAAATGAAACAGACACAAAGCTCTCTCACAAAGCATGTTAAATCTCACAAATCTGGTATTAACAAGCAAGCCTATGACTGCTATGTGTTAAGACAGCCGAAAGCAGAGGCGCTAGCTAGGTGCACTTAAGACTCTTTATGGCCCTCAGTAGAGCTTTCCTACACCCACCACCACCTTCAATGCCTGACTAGCCCAGCTCTCAGTTAGCCATATTGATCCTGACAAGGAGGAGGGGTGGGTTTTTTCTATACATACACTGTAGCAGCACAGTCACTTGTCTATCCTCTCTGACCCCTTCATCTCACTCATCAAGGTTAAAGAACTCTCCAGAAAGAGGAAGAGAAGGCTAGGGTGGTACTCGTGCAGCGTGGTGGTGGGGAGAGAGAGGGATTTTCACGGTGAGCTTATCTGTCTTCATGAAAGTAACTGCCTCAGGGTGCCACTGTAACAGAAGCAACCTGAATAAGCCCCCCCAACCCAAACACAATCACACCTCCCACTCAACTGAACAGAAATAGATTTACGAAAAGAGGCGACAGCAGATCGCAACACAACATCGTACATGGAAGGTTGCGTCACACGAGAAACACAGCGCTAATTGCTCAGATGCCGCTAATCTTTTTTTCACTTTTTTGATACTAGATGAGTCTAGATGAAAAATGCGCATCATGATGATAATTAAACGTTTCACACCGCAAGGTATCAATGCTATAAAAATGATTTTGGAAGACAATCAACAAAAATATGATTGTAATTGCATCCGCATACGCTTGCTTCCAGTCAAGCGTATGCGGGGTAAATCAGCACTGTTTATCATATTAGATATGAGTGTGTTGAAAATGGTGTTATAACGTTACTCTGTGCGCTCGCTCGGCAGCTGCTATGAAACACTTGTTGCACACTGCAGTAAGATAGATCGATATTAGAATATCATATTAATAAATGCTGGATGGCTTGTGTTCATAAATGGCATGCAATTAATTTTAAAACATTGTTTGACAGAGAAAATGCTGTATTATTGTTGCTAAAAATAAAGCTGCATCTGATTATGATAAAATATATTAAAGCGTCTTTGGTGTTTCCATGGTTTCTACAAAACAAAAAAAATCGGAAATCGTGGGTAACGCAGGTATGATGTCATTAATAAGTGACGCACAGTTAAAATTGCTTATTCCTCTGGATTTAAACATCTGGGATAATGTAAAAACACAAGTCAACAAAATATATAACACTGTTCTAGTGGTTTTTGGTTATTTTAATCCAAATATCTTACATATTGTGCCTGTAATAGTAATGTAAACTGTTAGGGAAGTTTAAACCAATGAGGCAATTGTTGATTCTCTGACTCTGACTGTTTAAAAAACCTGCATGCAGCCTGTTCAATTAGCAACCTGCAGAGTGCAGACATGCTAGTCACGACACAAAAATGGACGAGAAAACAGAAAGCACTGCGTGTAATGCATTTCTCATATGGAAATACAAAGACAGTTTTTACTGTTTTACTGAAAAAGGACATAACATCACAGTGCAATGCAAGCTATGTCTACCTGCAACAAAACTTCTATCGGCTTCAAAGGATTCAACATTTAATCAGAAAAAGCATCTTTTAAGTTCTTGATCTTTAAAAAAGTTTATCCAGTGACTCTTATTTTCCTATTTACTTTGAATGCTGTATGGTTATCATTACGTTTAATATTTCTAAGAATTTGAAGTAGGGCTTTTAGAAAAATGACAAAATCCTCATATAATTAACATTTAATTAACATCCATACGAATCAAGTTTTAATAGCCTTTTTATTTTAAATAAAGTTTTATAAAGTCAAATGATGGCTTTGTGTGCTTTACAGGCAAACTTTAAATCTTAAAGGGTTAGTTCACCCAAAAATGAAATTTCTGTCATTAAGTACTCACCCTCATGTCATTCCAAACCTGTAAGACCTTCGTTCATCTTCGGAACATGAATTAAGATATTTTTGATGAAATCTGAGGATTTCTGAATCACGCAGCAACATCATTGCACCTTTCAAGGTCCAGAAAGGTAGTAAAGACAATGTTAAAATAGTCCATGTGACTACAGTGGTTCAACCTTAATGTTATGAAGAGACAAGAATACTTTTTGTGCACAAAAACAAAACAAAAATAACTTTATTCAACAATTTCTTCTCTTCCATGTCAGTCTCCTACACTGTTTATGTAGTAAAGACAGTGCAGTGCTTCCGTGTTCTATGTCAGAACGCCGGCTCAGTATTGGCCGATGCTGTACACGTGAGCAGCACGAAGCATGCATGTGATGCTGACAAATACTGAGGAAGCACTTTACTACCTTTCTGGTCCTTGAAAAGTGCAATGACATTGCTGCCTATGTGTGGTTCAGAAACCCTTGGATTTAATCAAAAATATCTTATATCTTTGTGTTCCGAAGATGAACGAAGGTCTTATATGTTTGGAACGACATGAGGGTGAGTAATTAATGACAGAAATTTAATTTTTGGATGAACTAACCCTTTAATTCATTCTAAATGTTCAGGTATATAGATCATTTTCGCACATTTTTATGAATTCATGATTTGATTTGTGAACAAATTGTTCTTTTTAGTCGATCTTTTCAATAAATCATTTGTTTTGTTTACAAAACCAGTGTGAGTGATTTTTTCACAAATCAGATAGATCTGGGGTGTGCTTCCCAAAAGCATTATTAGCTAACTATAGGGGCTTTCGCACCGAATAGTTCTAGGAACTCAGGAACTAGCCACTAGGATAATTATCCGAGAACTAGAACCTGGTTGCATTCGCACCGGAAAAAGGAACTCTGAAGCGGCCATTTACAAAGGCTAAAAAATGGTGGATGGAGGACGCTGTTATCAGTTATCGGTTTGTTGTGTGTCGTGGGTTTCGGGATAACAGAGATGGAATGTAAGCGCATAATTTATGCGACTGAAAGAGCAAAAAGTGGGGCTAACAGACGAAATCTGCTATGACAACTTTCAGTATTACATATCATCAAGGTGGAGAACCTGCAGACAACAGGTAAATGCCGTTATCACTGTTTTCCATGTTCGTGAAGTACATGTTTACACAGCTTTTTAAAAATGCCAGGTGCCGGTGTTTGACATGTGTTTGACCAATCAACGTACACTTATGTCACTGATAGTTCCTATAGTGCTGGTAAAGACCCTACTCTGAAGTAGAAGAACTGGAGTACTTGGAGAAGTGTGCCAGTTGTCTTGGCTACTTTTATGATACTTTTTGGATTTGTTTTGAAGCTTGAATCATATTCATTGTAATTGTAATATAATACAAAACATTACTAAAAGATTTTCTTCCTTTCATTTATGTGTAAAGAGCACACGTACTGACAGGATGCATGCTGCAATAGAAAAAATATATATAATAGGGCTAGTTTACCCAGAATTATATTTGTCATATTGTTCCAAACGTTTATGACTTTCTTATGTGAAACAAAAAGAGAATAGGGTGAATCTTAGGGACTGACGGCACTGTTAGGGACTGTTTCCGTAACAATACATTAAACACACTTGAATACTTGGATAGAATTACAATTTTAGTAAAATGAAATGACCTTTTTTTTTTATTTTCTAAACTTAATATGATTAAATATACTGACTAAAGTTGCAATGACATGCAAGTAGCAACATTTAGTTTTTTCATATTATGAGGTACATCTGAGTGTCAAAAGAAAAAACAAAGAGTAAAAAAAAACTAGCAATACAATGGAGTGAAATTCCCTCTGTTGAAAAGATGTATGAGAATATGACCTTATTTCTTAAGGCTAACATAAAAAGTGGATTTTTGAAAACTATCCTAGCCACTCTTTTCCATCTAATTAAACAAAATACATATAGACTACATAAACATATACATATCATTAATATGACTCGTACACTATATTTAAATTCTTCAGAAGGTGTAAATAACAAATGTATGAAGAAAAGACCAAAATTTGCAAGTTGGTCAAAGAGCTTCATGAGAAAGATTTCAGAGGTTGACAACAAGACTAACAGCTACAACCGCACCAAACAAGAAGGATCCTTAAACAAACAAAGATAATATGCATCCGCACCTTCTCGAAAGGAGGCTCAGAACACTTTCTCTTTAATTGAAGTGCATCTGATCTATTACGCCGGCCAGGCGCTAAACAAAAGGCTATTCTGGGCCCCGGGAAGCTTGCTACAACCCCACGCCGAATTAACATGCTGTACGTTTCCCTCATTGTGCTGGGTGATTGCCCCAATGCATCTTCTCGCTCAGCTAATTAAGTGAGTTTCTTCTTTGTCTTGCTGTACTCCAGAAGCCTCTGAATAGGAGAGGGAGGCAAGAGGAGAGGGGCGATGCCAGCGCCTGTGCTTGTTTATCAAAAGAATGGCAGGACAAATGTACCATAAAGGAGTGTAAACGGCACAAGGTGGGTGGGGAGAGGCAGAAAGACTGTGACACAGTGGTGGAGTTTGTAATACGCCTTTAACAAGATGGGACTTTCTATTGAAGATGAACCCGTGAGAGACGCAGGGTCCATATCCGCTAATAGACTGCACGTATAGGGCCATAAATGTGTATTCAGGCGAGTGAGCTCTACAGAAGATGGAAAAACAAACATGAGCAATTAAAACTAAGAAGCATTTTATTTAAATTTCAACAAAAACACACTAAAAACCAACAAAGGATGCAAAGTAAAAATAGATTTTTAGCTATAATTTTAGTATTCATGACATACATTTTCTGCATTATTCATTATTTTAACAGATTTTACAAAAAAAAAAGTGCCTTAACTTGTGAATTAATTACTAAAAAGTAAGGTTGTTTTCTCTGAAAAATTTAAAAACATGCCTCTGATTAAGCATCCCAATAGGCCCGGCCCAGTCTGAATATCTGAATATCCAAAAAACCAATCTATCTATCTATCTATCTATCTATCTATCTATCTATCTATCTATCTATCTATCTATCTATCTATCTATCTATCCATCTGAACATGCGAATATCCAAACATCCATCTATCTGTCTGAATATCCATGCATTTAAGATCAAAATATATGACTAAAAAAGCTGTCAATATATGTCAATATTTGGGGAATGGACTGATCTCTGAACAGCAGGTGTATGCCTGTGCGTGTGCATTGACCAAGTCCCGGTTAGCTTGTTAATTTTCAGAATCTAGGACTGTTGGTCTAGAACTAGACAATGGCCTCAATGTGACCGAAATTAGAGTCAGGGTCTTTTCACGTTGCCCACCCCGTCTCCCCAGTCTGAAGGTGGCTGTGTGCACACACCAAATAAATGAGTTGTGTGTATGCATTGTCTGCGTACACAAGCTCAGTGTATATATTAGCAAAGTGACTTGACCCTGGCAGACTCAGGCCACTGTTTTGCCCCATTGCTGGGTCGTGGGAAAAAGGGGAGACCTCCTTTCACAGCTGCTCTGGCCGTTGCATTGAACCAATGGAGGCGCGGACCCTGCCGGCCCCCTCCCCGCCGGTCCCATTCACTTCGCAGCCTGCTGCCTTTTCATAACGTCCCCCACTAAACCTCCCTCCCTCTCTCCCTTTCCCCCCACACCACCCTCATCTTCATAAATACACTTCACTATTGAGGCAGTGTTTTGCATGGCAATGTCACAGAGGCCTTACTCAGCTTGGCTAGCTTTTCTATTCTTGAGAAAATCAGCCAATTTCTGCACCCGCTTTGGATGTCGCCAGCACACAGTAGCCACTATAAGAAAACGTTGCTTTTTTAGCTTTTAAACCGTAAGAAACATCAATCAGTTTTGTACAGAGAAACATAGGCTTTAATTTATGTTAGCATATGCTAGCGCTACCACCAAAACCCTCCCTTTACGCAACCCCCTCGAGCGCATTCATTTAAAAAGATTTATTTCCTATCAAAGCATATAATGCAGGGGGTATAATTCAAATGAACTTACAAAGCAAGCTCTCGAGCTCTGTATATGAATTCCAATCTATAAAGAATTTTCTGTTTTTTTTTTTTTTTTTGTAGACCAGAGGCTTTCAAACAAATGAAAACTACCATGAGTAATATATCTAAAATTTGGTTTGGTTCACAGCATTAGCCTGAGAAAACCACTGCATAAATCTCAAAATAAATTGTTGCTTAAACTTTTAGCCATGAATTCACTTCACAAAAGAAATCGTAATTTACGATGCAATGCTGTTCTATTGATGAACGCAGCATTGTTATGCTAATATAGCTAGTATAATCACCAGTAAGATACTTCACACAACTGGAGACATTAAACTAGATTTTTATGTTTTCTGAAGTAAATGTGCATTGTTTGCCCATGTCAACCCTAAAACTGCCACAGTATTAGAGCTGGTCTGATAACTTCCCAGTATTTGCTAAGCATTCTGAGTGGTTTCTATGGCATTGCTAGGTGGTTCCTAAGGTGTTCTGAGTAGTTACTAGGCATCAAAAGAGTCCACAAGTTTATATGATATTCTGTCCCCAGAAAACTGCTTGAGGTCTTCTGCCTATCGAATCTATAGGATTTTTTCCTGTGTTTTTATCAGCCAGGCTAAAACAAAATCATCTGATTGCTTGAAAAGTTTAAGTTACAGTAAAAACTCTTTTTTTATTATTTTTATTTGAATATATTTTAAAATGTAATTTATTCCTGTGATGATTTTCAGCATCATTACTCCAGTGTTCATTGTCACATGACTCTTCAGAAATCAATCTAATATGCTGATTTGGTGCTAAAGAAACATTTGTTATTATCGATGTTGAAAAGAGTTGTTTAACATTTTTGTGGAAACTGATATATATATATATATATATATATATATATATATATATATATATATATATATATATATATATATATATATATATAATTAAAATCATATTTTCAGGATTTTTGATGAATATAAAGTACAAAAGAACAGCATTTAAAAAAAAATTAGAAATCTTTTGTAACAATGTAAAAGTCTTCACTGTCACTTTTGTGCACAATTTAATGCATCCATGTTTTTTGAATAAAAGTACTTTCATTCATTTTTTTACTAACCCCATACTTTTCAATGGTAGTATATCTCCTAGGGGTGTTACAATACCCTCATGTCATAATTCGATACATATTACGATACTGAACTCACGATACAATATTATCGCGATACTCCAAGACATATGGTAAAAGGATAACAAAAAATGTACTGTTGATTAAAATGATAAATTTGGTATTACACTGGGGGGTGGAAATGAATTGGCTTGGACTTGGTGCTGGTAACGGGTAATGCACAGGACAATGTTGACATGAGAATAAAAATATTCATGATTCTAACGCTGAAACACAGATGTATTTTAGATGTTTGCACTGTCACTGACTAGATATATTTAAAATAATGTAGGCCACTTTTTACTGGTAACATAAGCATTTGATATTATCAGGACCCACAAATATTCCCCCATTGCATTATTATACATTATATTCAACATTGTATATAGTAGTTTAATGTAGTACTAACACTAAAACTCTGTAAACTTTTTTTCTCACACAGTAATTTTCATTTTTGGTATACTATGCAAAACACATATTGTCACTATCCACGATACAATATTGTTGCATTTTTTTATTGCAATATATTTTGGCACAATATATTGTTACACCCCTAATATCCCCTCAATAAAATATTGAGGTATCATTCATGTCTGTAGCACAAAAAGGAAAATAATAAGTATGAGCAATAATAATAATTTTACTGAGAAATTGTGTGGACTTGATCTAAAGCACTAGTAATTTCCTGGTTTTCTGATCCCAAGTTTACCCATAAACATTTGATCACAATGGCTCTGTCCATGTGCAGCATATATACACCTTCTAACTGAATATCAATAATTCCTGATACATTTTCAAAGCATTGCACTAACAGTGCAATCTTCCGTGGCATTTACAAATGGTAATAGTGCAAGTCAACAGACAGAACATCTTGAGAAATCTATAGATTTTTGTGCGTGCGTGTGGCGCAGAGAATTTGTTTATATATGCTGCCTCTTCTCTCTCCTACGTGCATCATTTCAGAAACTTTGCCTCGCACTGAACTATCGAACCTTGCGTGTGTGAAATTGAGTTCCCCTATAAAAAGTGGGGGCTCGTCCGGGTACGTGAAGAGTAAGGAACAGCCATGGATGAGGGTCAAAGGTGGTTAGCTGGTATGGAGCGAGGGGGCTCATAGCCACAGGGTGCTAAGTCCCCTCTGATCCTCTGTCTCTGATTCCACAATTCAATTCTTCCTTTGGGCGATCGCGATCTAGAACTAGGCCAATGTCACAGGCTGTTTTTCTGGCTTACAGAATGGGGGAAAAAAGAGACTCGCTTGCTTGCTTTCTCTTCATCTTTCTCTTGAGCAATTTGATACCCCTCCACTAACTCTTTCCATCATTAGCATGTTAACATACACTTTTAGGGGGAAAATATATTGGGGCATTACCCTTTTAAAAGGTACACATTTGTACCTTATTTAAAGGTGCATATTGGTACCTAAAGTGTACATATTAGTTCCTTTTGAAAGGGTACCACCCTAGTGTCAGCTTTTGTACCTTTTTTAGTGGAATGTATGCTAACACATGAATGCTGAAAAGGGCTAGTGGAAGGGTGTCAAGTTTATCAACATGGATGGTGCCATGTAACTCTGTTCGATGCCTCAAAACAATCCTAGATCTTGTGCATTCCCTTGAGGAGTAGTAGATGCAACAGTTATCTCTGTCAAGGGTCAAAGATCTCAAGGAAGTACTTCAGCTGTAAAAAGACTTCCATAGTCCATATATTCCGTATTTCTTCTGTACGATACAATATGAAATTATATGAACTCTAGTACTTAAATGGACTGCTTTCTGACTGACTTGCGCCACACTACCTTCACAAGAGTGCCATAAAACGAGGCTACTTTCTTGTGTGGCGGCGTTAGTGCACTGAATACACTGCGTGGGAGAGAGTGGGTGAGTTTCAGAATTCTGTGTTAAGGCAAGAGGAGAGAAAAAAAGGTGCTCATTTCTTTTTCAATCTGTGTTTCACAATGCATGTGTGCCTGGAGAATTGCAGCTAAAGTTCACATGGGGGAGGGAAGGTACCTGCCCCCCATCTCGCAAAACCCACTAGAGTTGGGGAGAGGAGGGGGGGCTGGAAAAAAGGACAGAATGAAAAAAGTGCCATTGAACTCTGACTTGAGATTGTGAAGGGAGAGAAAGAGAGAGGGTGTGAGTCTGAAGAGGGTTAGAGAGAGGCTTTAGGTGGAGGAGAGGGGGGTGGTGGAGGAGAGAAAGAAAGGAATTAGGAAGGTGAAGGACTGAACCACCCTCATAGCCTTTCCACATGAGCACACCTTATATACACACACACCGCCAGGACTCCTGCGATATTTTAAAGGGATAAGGCTCTGAACAAAAGAATTAAAATATAGATCACACAAACGGCCTTCCCATCTCTTGTCCGGCAACAGTGTGGAAACAAATTGGATGAAAGAGTGAGTGAATGAGTAAAACACTATACTGTCAAGATCGTAAAGGTGAGCATCACACTCGCTATGGTTCAAAACAGCGATAAAATAAACTGCTATGATCAAAGTAACATAAATATTTAATTAGATCCTGTACTGATTTCAACTTTAAGATGGTCTTGTGCTAAATATATTTGTAGTTCAATCAATTAATCAAAATCAATTACAATCAAAAGCAGAAAATATCAAATATACATAGATGGAATATATTTATTTTTGTATTATATAAATAAAAATAAATCATAATATATCATATTAAATAATAATTTTAAACTGTGTGCAAAATATTGGTCCTTGCTGGGAGAGAACATGAAAGACAGCGCATCCTATGCTTGCCTCTGTCTCCTTGTTCCTGGGTAAAACATAAACATAAATTTGAGCTTTGAAATGAACATGTAAGCCAATGCCTCGCAGGATACGGCTCTGACTAGAGTCATGTGACATAAGTCTGCTTTACTCCTTACCACCAATGAGCAAGGGCAAACACTGTTGCCATAGTAATCCCTCCTATGTTTGCCATCCAGCATTTTTGGGGGAAAAAAGAAACCCGTTTTGATGTCACGCAAAAGCCAGTTCACCACAATATCTCAAGAAATATGTTCCCTTGATATAAATACTGAATATGTGGACAAAAAATGACAAAAAAATGTGTCATTTACTCGTAGTTTCTAAAAATGCATAACATATGGTTATTAATTATGACGGTTTAATTATTAATTGCATATGCTTATTTGTAAGCTAATGTTGATACTTGTCCATAAAGGACATAAACTAAACTAGTACTCCTATGTAGTATGCAACAATGGCGAAAGAACCTGTTACACATTTTACTCTTAAACATGCAACCTCATGCAGAAGGAAAGTCAAGGTCACAGAGCGTATGACAATGCCTCATCACTCACCTGATCTGTGGGCACTTGATTTCCGTGTTTTATCACTGCTTTCTGAAGTTTTCTTTTCCTGTAACACAGAATCACACATCTTAGTGAATTCAGCATATTTTAAAGTCGAAATACCCCGAAATACAAGCATTTTTAATCTAGCTTTGGCTGTTTTGGGACATGATGCTGTTATTATTTTATTTAAAAATTTGCTTGAATTTTGCTGATCTTTCATCTTTGTGAGGCTTGTGTACTGATGATCATTCACAAGAGCTACTCAAGTGGACTTATAAATAGGTGAACTCATTTCCAACACCTTTTTTTCAAACATGCATCCACCTGCTTGCTAGGAGATCTTAAAAGGTCACCTGAATTCAGGTTCAACATCACTTTCTTTGTCATGCATGACGATTCAGAACACAATGACAGGCAAATCATGTAGGACTCAAAAATAATATGACATGCTTGAAAATAGATATAGAAAAAGCTTATTATGCAATAGGAACCTAGATAAATCTTCTTACATAACCACTAAAAAGCAATGCAGATTTAAAATTTGTTAGTGATGACAGCATTAATAATCTATGTCCAGGGTTTTCAAACAGGGGTCCACAGAGGGTCCCTGAAGGCACTCCAGGGTGTTTAAGAAAAGAATAAAACCTACATTATTTGTTCCTTACATTTTCATTATTTCTAACTATTTGAATGAACATTTACTGATGTTCTGTTCAGAAATATAATGTCGTAAATCTGGGTGCAAGGTCCCAATTTCCATATGTGCATTTAGTTCAAGTTTGACATTAATGAGAAACGACGCGTGACTTGTATATGAGAAACAAAACTTTGTAAATGCTTTTTAAAACAGAACGAAAATAATTTAGCACATAACAGACTAATAAACTTAAGTGGGTAGCGGTAGGCTATATATATAGCTAATAAATAAAAAATTCGTCGCTTCAGTTCATTTGGTTCATGTCAGTTTTATCAAAGCTCGCGCGGGATTAAATTTAAAGTCTCTTTTGACGGTTAACAGAAAAAGAGCGCGTGACTAAACTTTAGGGAGACCTGAGTAACCTGAAAAGAAAATATAGGTCGGCTATTTCTAATATACATTTATAGATAGCTTCTGTAAATAAATTCATATGTATTTTCAACATTTAAACTACCTAATGAGAACAAAAAAAATCGATTCAGTCATCGTTAATTTCGGCAATTCTTTGGTGGTGATTTAATCTAGTCAGCTATTCAGATAGACAGGAATTTTGGGCATCACAGACGAGTCGCGAGTCACCTGAGGGGTTTTATCGCGAGGCTGACAACAGTTTTGGGCGAGTTGATGAACAAAAGTGCTGACTAGGTAGGTAGTTCATTTCGTTTTGAGGCGGCATTTAACTGTATGTGAATTAATAAAATGTTTCTTCAAATACAATTAATAATTAAAATAATTATAAACAGAGGTTGTATTCCATCATTTGGACATACAACAGTAGCCTATGGATAGCGAGTGTCTTTAAAAAAAAAAAAGCCAGCGAGTCTATGTAAAATATTTTCATATAGGCCTACTGTGTATTGGGCCCGTTTAAATCTGCCAATGTAAGACTGCAAATAAAGGATGATTTTCGTTCCCATTCCATTTCTTGGATCAGAGGCCGTTGCTAAGATACCAAACTCAGAATTCATAAGTTCAGCGGAGAAATGATTGACATTTGCTTTTTGAGGTAAAAATGAAAACGGAATAATAATAGATAAAAAGTCCCATTTTATTGTGAGTAACAGTACCTGTTTGAAACCTAATCTATTTGAATGAAATTCAGAGAGCGGACTGCAAACACAATGACAAAAACAAGCTAGGTTAAATATAATGTGTTCTGTGTGCTTAAAAAATACAACTTGTCACTAACACCAATTTTAATAATAGAAAAATAACTCCTCCAGTACTGTCACTGAAGCACCACTGCTGCAGCGAACAGGATGCCAGGAAACAATAGAGATTATACAATATGCACAATGTACTGATATTTACCATCATTTTTTACAAATACTCCTAGTCTGTCATGTCCTTTTAATATTTACAAGCTAGTTTTGCTACACCACAAAAGAATTACACCAAAAAGGGGCCCTAAAAAGGGCAGTTTTCCCAAAGAGAGTAGTAAGGCAAAACAAATACATTTTATCACCACTTTTCTGACTGTAAATTAGCAGCTCAAATGCATGCATCTTACAAAACTGAGCCAAAACACATTCAAAAGATTTAATTCATAGCCACATCTTCATTCTCACAACCAAAGAGAATCGAAACACCACAGTGGCTGATTTCAAGGCCTCAGTACAACTGCATCTTGACATCATATAGCAGAGATAAAATAAGCATTGTGTTATCTATCTTATACTGAATTCACTAACACAATCTCTAGAAGCATAAAATGAATTGTGCATATTGTTGATAATAAATCTGAAAAATGGTAGATTCTTTGAACATACTATCAGAACAAAATAAAGGCAATGCATCAAAAAATGCTCAAATTTCTCCACAAAACCCTGTTTGCAGCATCTATCCTCATATGTTTCATCTGCAGTAGTGAAATTGGGATGCAGAGTTGGTTACATTTAATTCAGATTAGTATGAGATGTAGACAATAGCAGTGCTGCGTATGCCAGGTGCTAAGACAAGACTCCATCTGCTGGGGCCCCTAACGCAGGACCAGACACATATTAATGTGGGAAAATGTCTGGGGCGCCTCTCAGACAGGCCTCTCGCTGCACCTCAGACTCTATTTGTGTCATGCATCTATTACACGTCTCTGCCCACCCCCATTAATTTCAACATTTGTGCAAAACAAAACAAAAAATGTTTACGCAATCAGCAATTATAGAGGCAATCGGAGGTCAGTTTCCTGATTCCATATAACGATCATACAAAACACTGTTTTTGCCATTAACAAAACTATTGTAAACATCACCTTTGTGGTATTTTATATATATATAAAAACTCAATATGGAGATTACAATTCTCTTATTGTGTCAAAGAACTTCTTTTGGTGCAAAGAAAAATGGCTTTTATGTGTAAAGATCCATCTATAGCTGTCATATCACTCACTAACATGCATTTTAGCCTTGCATTTATCATTATCACATCCTAGGATTAAAAATGGCTGTGTGTGATGTAGCACTAACCAGTCAGGGACATAAATTGCCAAAAACAACAGCTAGCTTATACAACTGACAGATAGGCCTATAAATGCTAGAGTGCATATCAGAGGCCTAGTAGTTTCATAAAAAGTCTCACATTTTAAAACAAGGCACATTTGCGCACTGCATGTATCATAGAATGATGTCATAAGCAGCCTGTTTAAAGTAGCCTTGACATTTCTTTTCCTTGACATTTTCTACAGTATGTCGTCATGAATGATTTTATCATTTAGAACAGCAACAAAATTGTGAAGAAAAAGAAACATCCACTAAGCACAATAATCCTCTTAGTCGGATGTAATGCTAAAATATCTTCCAAAGCATACAAATTTTGACAGGTGTACAAAGACGAGGTCAGTCGTTTACCTCTTTTTTTGTGGTCAAAACTACCTCATGGAATAAAATAGGGAACACTGTATAGTTTATATTCTATAATAAGCCACACATACGGATTATTTCCTAGTTAAGGCAGTACAATAAGACACAAAGAGTGTCAAACCACACACCTCCGAGGTTTGACTTTCCCATATTATATGAGGACCACGTGACTCAGAAGATCCGACCAATCGGTTGAAACACCTCGAAGAACCGATTCCTGTCATCCAGAATTCATACATCAACATCATCATCACGTCTATGATGGAATGTTGCCCAGCACAAGCACACTTGAGAATGAACGCGAAGTCCGTATCCGCCTTATTATCAAGCCCTTGCGTACTGTCAGCGTACTAACGCGTCCCTATGTAGCCGCAGTCTGATTCCACGTAAAATCCATGTATTCCACATAGCTTTAGGCATTCCAATCCTTCCAGACCACTGAAACGCATTAACGCAGCGCCAACTGCATGCCTACCGGATTCGATGCTCTTTGTAGCGGACATCGCCGTCTCCCCCATACCCCGATCATCCACATCCCTCCGGCTTTCCAGCCTCGTTCCCATTCAAAGCTCTCCGAAGTCTTTGGAATTAGTTTATACATTCGGTTCTCTAGCTTTATGATATCAGATAAACTCATACAGCTAGATAACCAAAGAGAAAAACTAACCCATGTGTCTTAAAGGGACCGCCGCGTACGCCAGATGCAGCTTCTGTTGTGGTCACATGGAGCTATTGCATTCACTGCCGTGTGTGCAGCTCCGATACAGTCTCACTCTCTCTTTCACGCGCGCACACACATACACGTGGGCTAAATACACTCATATTATGTGCATTTGGTAGTCTAGGAGCTATTGCGCACTTCATGCATTTGGACGTCTACCACATTGCAATTGTTTACAATGTGTGTGAAACACATTCTTTTATGCATTTGGCCTAGCGAAGTCGGAGCCTAGGATTTTTATAAAATCAAAATACGCCTCCAAAAAACGCTCAATGATCGGATGAGTCGTTGGAATTAGGCTAAGCAGTCCACGCGCGTTCACATTTACCCATGGCACGCTGTCAAAGCACTCCTTTAAAATTACATACGTAGGCTACTATTTTATTTCAAACAATAGAGAAAAAATATACCTCATAAATTATCTTTTGGATATTTTACAGCACAGTTACGTGTACTGAAGGCTATCGACACCCTCCTGGATGCATTTACACTGTAATTAACAGGCCTACATTGGGTATCTACATCTGGCCTTTTAAATGGCTCATCTCGTAAAATGAAATATTAAAAGGTGCTCTACAATTCTCTCTACATTTCAACCCGTCCTACCACATTTGATTTGATCTGAAATAAAACGCTAGGCCTATCTATCTAATAGGCAACCCCTTCCGGAAATACATCTAACTCAAATGAAGGAAATAAATAAAGCTAAACAGCTTTGGGGTCATTTAATGGTTCTTTCTTAGGTTCAGCAAAGAACAAACTAACATTTTGGCTGTTCTTGAGTTATAGGTCGTTGTAAATTTTAAAGTTTTTGATGTTTCATTATAGGTTCTTCACATCAGTGTTTTGGTTTCAGGGTTCTTTGAAGCACCACAACACTGTTATTTTCTAAAGAACTCGCGAATAAAACGTTCTCTTTAGAACTTACAAAGGTTCTTCTCTAGAATGGCATCAAGACTAAACATATATATTTTTTTTTTGGTTCTTAGTGGAACTTTTGTTATTTTTAAGGCTGTTATGCAAGTTTTAGTAGGCTAGCCTGTAGTATGACTAAGAATTTGTCGACTGATTTGACAGATAAATAAGAGATAAATACAACTTGACACATAAAATACAAACGAAACTCCCGGGTAGCAGGTTTAAACGAAGTTACGCTTGAAATACGCAATATACATCTCAAAACAAAGCACGTTTAACGTCACAAAAAGATAGGTACTCACAATTTAATTTCCCATCCAGCGTTTTCCAAAACCGTCCAACATCCTTTTCATTCAAATGACAACACTCACAAAAAAGTTAATCTCAAGGTTTACGGGGCTTACAGATGTCTTTTCGATGCCTCCGCGATTTGTTTGCTAAAGTAAAGCCGTTAAAACGGAAATAAAATCTTTGTCGTGAAATCTTAGAGCTCAAAAGCCAAGCATGAGGAAGCGCAAGGCTCCGGCAGCAGCAGTGGACGGGAGAAGATTGAACTGAGGGGCTCCTCTGGGCAGGGCCACGGGGGTCACACCGCCAACACAACTGTGATGTCACCAGCATTAACCATTAATGCTTATTGATACACATGGCTGAGCAGGGCTGAGACACCCGGGGGACGCGCCCGTGACCGAGCAATACTCTCAGCATCCAGAAGACTGATGCTTAAGCTAAATATTAACATCTGCACCATACTCTAATAAACTATTCAAAATATAGTTCATACCAATAATGAGCTGAATACACGTGTTCTACGTTTAACATATTTTAATTTTCTAATTGACTTAAGTCATTTTGATGTTTTGTGGGGATCTAATGTCTAGGTGGTGTAACTGATTTAAGACTGTAAAAAAACACCTTATAAGGCTGACATTATTGAAAAGTATCTTTACAGAATATATTTTAAGTATTTCTAAATAAATAAATAAATAAATAAAAAGCAGTGAATATTAGTTTTTGAAAATTGATTGTCTGCCAAATTAGTCATCGTGGTGTAACCGACATGCAGGAAGCCAATTTGTCGTCATATGAACGCTTAAAACTGAGTCAGGATCAAGTTAACACACACACACACACACACACACACACACACACACACACACACACACACACGTTAAATCAACATTTAGATCTTTTACATTCATATGACCAACACTAAACTAACATTTTAAATCTCATTTTATCATCTCGAACATCTTTATTTATAACCGCCGGTATAGGTTGTTTTATTTACCATTTTATTCTATGATATCTGTGTATTAATATGTAGTGTATAAACGCAATATAATACAAAAGAAGAAACATTTAAATCCAGTGTCTGTGTGTCGTGGGGCGGAATATCACACTGCATTCTTTATGAGGTGCCACACATACAAGTGATTCTGCACTTGTGGCCAAATAAAACGTTTATTGGTGTTGCTTGCAAAACGTTAAACACCATGTAAAAACACAAAACTCGTGTATAGCTACATCATATAGCTTACTGTATAAAGGGCATGAGAGCAGAAAGGTTACACAGTAGTATACCAGACGTTATAATAAGGATCAAATGTGAAGGCAGGGCAGAAATTGTATCCTTCTAATGCAGATTAATGCAAATTTAAATACAACGACTTAGAGCGCCATAAATAACCAAAATGAAAGAAATAAAGAAATTTGCGTGAATATCTAATAAAATACGTTCTCAATAAATACATAAAATAAACATTAAAAAATGTGCATTGATGCAGACAAGCAGATGGAGTCTCTCCCTCTTTGTCTCTCTCTCTCTCTCTCTCTCTCTCTCTCTCTCTCTCTCTCTCTGACAGATAGACAGTCTGACACACACACACACACACACACACACACACACAAACACACTTGGCCTATCCTTATTTTCCATTAAAATATATTCCCCAGGTTATTTGAAAATGGGATCTCCCGGTGGCTACATATAAAACAGAATGGGCTGGTCCATTTAGCAAGAAGAAAGCAAAATATTTCGTGTGCACTAAGAAACGGTGTAAAGCAATAAACTTGATATTTCGGCTGATGTAAAAACTTCGAGTATGCTTTAAAAAAAGTGGCTTTAATATATATATATATATATATATATATATAAGCTACATCTGTACATAATGTAGCAGAATGCAACCGCGTGGCTTAAATGTGAGAAATGAGAGCCTTTATCAAAACAGATAATGATAAACTAAGAAAAACTCATATCACTTAATAATAGGCTTACTATCTTACTACTGAAATCCACAGGTTAATTACAGTTAGTATTTAAAAGTTAAATTTTAACTATTTGAGGTATAATGAATTACACATATAGCCTATACTTCGCTAATTTAATTAAATTCGTAGTAAAAACATCTGATAAAAAATGTCTCGGCTCTAGGGAAGTTTTTTTTTTTTTTTACTCTATTAGAGCGGATAGTAGAACGCAACGGGGGAATGCCTCATTTTAAATATGACATTAAATATAGGCCTACATGTCAATAACATGAACGTTATAAGAGTGTCAGCATGCTGTTATGAAAGAAGAGAATGAATAATATTTTCAACGAGCGTTTTTTTTTTTTTTTTTTTAATTTCCAGGATGACTTTAACAGATTTAAACATCTGTCCACTGACAACCATTTTATTTCTCATGAGGCTAAATAATCATACTGCGTAATTTTCAGTATAACTTTAACAATGATTTTAGGCTAAAATGTTGGTCATTTTAGTTTCAGGTTGCTGCATTTGTCCAGTTATAATGTAGCAAACGAAGAGCTATCTCTTACACTTCTATCACAGTCAAAATCTATTTTTTACAATGTTTAATTCTAATTAATGTTTTAAAACACTCCATAAAGGCCTCAGTTTCCAATTTTACTTAAATAAAGCTTACCTTTTATTTTTGCAACCGAAGTATTAGACTAAATAGGCCCTATTACAAAATGTAGGCTACGGCAAATATTATCCGTTTTTTGTTATTGTTGAATGCTTATCATTAAACACAATTTACAACGACATAATATGCATTCATGTAAATGCCACTGTGAGAGTCTCTCTCTGTCTTGCACCTTCTCTCAACCCCCGCCCTCTGACACACACACACACACACACACACACCTCCGCAGGATTTAGACACTCCCGCTTTTTGCGTCATGTCCTGTTTCAAATATGCGCTTCCCACCATGCTCAAAAATAGGCTGTAACCCCAGAATACAGGCCTGCATAACACATACACAACACAATTTTAAGCAAAACATCACATCTTTAAAACAAATAATTTTCTGTTCTTTTCTTGTTCTTTTCTTTTATAGCATATAGCATATTTAAGGAAGACAAATTTTATACTTATACTTACTAAATAGCAATTAAAAATTAGCAATGATGAGAATTAAACTACAAAGAGGTGTATTTTTTAACATGCATTGCAGTTTGAGATACACAAAAGCTCAGTTATAGAAGGGACCTGTCCTTGGTGCTGAAGTTCAGATTTCAGAAAAGACCGCTGGAGTTCCTTATATCTTTCATAATAATATCTTGTTAACTTTGTAATTTTGACATACCCTTTCTCACAGTTGATTATTTTTATTTTCACCATCAAAAGGCTCACATTCGCTTAATTTCAGGACTTTGTTAATAGTTAGAATAGTAACAGTTGGCTAATGCAAATTGACATGTTAACTGCTGCGTTATTCAACATCCAAGATCACGTAAAAATACAAATAAATAAAAACAAAACGTGTAAGTACGAGAACATTTCGTTTTCAAAAAAAAAAAAAATCATACAAAATCAATTTAGCTTTACAAATTTTTAACTCATTTATATATTGAGAAGTATTGTTGTTGGCATCAGCTCAGAAACCGGTCTTATAAACAGTAATATAAATATCTCTAAAGAAAATAGTTGGGTTATATCGTGGCTGGAAGTTTTTATTATTATTATTACTTTAAGATAGCCTATTAAAGGTCGCGTTAAATTATTAAGTAAAATTGTACAGCTAAACACTTCTATAGCTAGTAGACGAATAAAGTTTCAGGATTATAATTAATTCTTTTTACTCAATAATTCATTACTCAGATACTTAAAAGTCGATACAAATAACACATATAAGACCATATATATATATATATATATATATATATATATATATATATATATATATATATATATATATATAAGACCCTGTTTTATCCGTCAAATCGTTTTAATTCTTACCTTTTAGTATAGACAGTGGAGACCTCTCATCTCTGAGTGCCTGGAGAAACATAAGTTGTAATGAGAATCAACGAACAAAAAATGTTTCCTTGAGACCTTCTCCATTTATTTACATTTCTTCACGTTTGATTAAAAAAAAATAGTAACTATTGCTGCAATAATGTAAATATAATACGAGTATAAGGCTATTTAATTGACGCTGCCTCATAACAACACTGTGAAAATGTAAAGTAAAATGTTTTGCTATAGAGCATTGACACTACAGTATGCGAGTCTGCCAGTTTACAAAGTCTGTAAAACGTACAAGCACGTGCTTCATACACACACACACACACACACACACACACACACACACACACACACACAGGAACATAATACTTTTAAAAACTGTAATAATAATAATAATGTGTAGCTTACAATGAAAAAATATATATTAAACTACAACTATCTTTCAGTCTGTTGTGGCTGGGTAGAATACAGTTCAGAAAAAAACGTTTGGGGCCTTTTGTGGGGTTCCAGGGATCCTCTCGGTCTCTATTGTTGGTCACTCCAAAAGCCTGATTAATTAATTTCACACTGTAGCTCCGGAGAAAATTTTCCCACAAACAAGTGACCGAAAAAAATTCAGCCCTAAAGAAAGAAGTCAACATCAAGTTCAACAACGTGCGGGCTGCTCATTATCATGACAATAACGTCTGGGAGCACAGAAGTCCCCTTAACAAGAGGGTCTGGCGTCAATACACTCCACCTCCCGGACCCCGGAACATTTTCCCAGGCTCCTCTAACAATCGCACAACTGTTTGCTCCCCGGGCTCGCCTAATGATCACTTCATACAACGCTCAAAAGATGATTTAGTTAAAATACGCCACATTAACTCTGACAAATGGAAACTTTTTTTCTCTTAACAAAAACAGCGCGAGAATTAGACTGTGTGCAAATAATTACATGTGAAATTTGCACACATTTTATGAATCTTTTAAAAACTTGTTTTAGTTATTTCAACAAAACTGCACAGTGAATTGTTTGCTTATTTTACTGGCAGCTGTGATTACCTTAACTTTACTGTGATGATGATGACAAACGGATGACATTTTGTTCACGGTATATTTTACAGTTTCAAACTCTAACGGTAGTTTACAAACATATCTAAGATACTAAAATCTGTCAATTACTGTAAAGTTTATTGATAACAGCACATGTGATACAGTGCAAGGCAGCTGTTGCCAATGAAAACAAATATTAGCTAAACAAACAAAAAAACAACAACACAATAACACACTTGATGGTGTAAACAAAATAACATATGCAGCACAAAACACTCCAATGTACGTTAACTGATAAGAAACCAGTGAAAAAAAATAACTTTATTAAATTGTTATAGGCTAGTAATATATCATTGTTCACTGTAAATGAAAATAGCTACCCATTTAACAGGTTTTTATTGTAGATTTTTTACATTCTTCGCGTTGAAATTACTTTTTTTTTTACATAAACATTTTACAGTTAAGATAAACATTGTGACTGATTACAAGTCAGTACAAATGAGTATATTGACTTACCAAACTTGGGGTGATCCATTACACCAAAAGATCTAATCCACAAGCAAAAGTGGGGGGGAAATGCTTTGCAGCAATGCATTTGTTGAAAACAAGAACAACCATGAACTATTCCCGAGAATTGCGTTAAACGCGCATCTACGTCACGTAAATGGGCAACACTAAAGCTAAAAGTATTGATGTCAGTTAGTTACAAACAGCCATTGGCGTTGGCTTGCGTGATCTGACGCTCTATTAGCTCAACTGCACAACTTGTTATCCAGTTTCCTGCCAAGTATCCAGTGCTACTATTCCGAGGACTGCTGGGATCGAGTCTGTCGTTGGTCTCCAAGAGTGGACGTGTGCAGAAACTCAAGCAGCTCGCGCTTAAACGGCGTCCCGTTGTGAATTGATGAGTTATTGTTCCAAAGTCCGCGTGCATGATCCATTTAGAGTTACGCCCATCTTATTTTGGGTTGGCATATGGGCAGAGCTCGTCGGTTTCGTTCTATCCGCGAATACGCAAAGAAATACACGCAACTTATCCATAGAATCAACTCAGATTTTAGGTAGAGGCGCATACGAAGCTTACAGCCAACGTAACCTTCAATTTCATTGCACATCTGTAATTGTTAAAACCATCACAGAACCTGCAGTTGCACATGCTCACACCTTTAGATTCCTGTACTGACAGCACACACACACGCCCAAACTAGGAAGAGTGTGTGTGCAGTGCAGGCCAATAGACTTTCGTGTCATTTATTTATCAGTTTAGACATTGGCGCCTTGTTGCTTTGAAGCGTCACGTGCGTAAAATTACTGTGCAGACAGTTCAGGCTATCAATCCATATTTCCTTCTACCGCTTAGGGGATGTCAGTGAAATTTCAAAATAGAGGTGTGTGTGTGAGAGAGAGACTGACAGTCATCCATTCACCGAAGCCGAAAGGGATTCAGGTTTAAACGTGTATGTGTGCGTATTGACGTCATTGTACGTGTATTGACATCGCTCGCGTTTTGTTGGTGAAGACATTCTGCATTTCCTCGTTTATTTTAGAAACACGGGATTAATACGGGTGATATCAGATAAATATAATACCCCCAAAACACACACACACACACACACACACACAAACACACACACACATTTTCATGTTTTATGAGAACTTTCAATTAATATAATGATGTTTACTATAGCCTACTGTAGCCTACATGTTATCCACTAACCCCATCACAGAAAACTCTGCATTTTACATTTTCATGTAATGTTACCACTTACATATGAGTCAAAAGAAAAGGTGGCTGTGGTGTGGTAAGTATCAGTAGACTAATTCAGTAGCTAAATCACAAAACTTAAATTAAATTAGCCAGAGTGAGCAAAATTTCCACTCACGAACAGAAGTCGCTTGAGGTAACCATAGCAACAGAAGAGCGCCTTCAGTATCCGTATCAGACAGAAATCGAGTAGGCCTACATATTTATCATTAAAAAAATATAGGCTTACTTACCACAAAAACTTTAGTGTACTGTAAGCATCTTTAAGGTTTTCTTTAGTTGACGGTTGACGGATAACGGCGCCAAACGAATTGGGCTGAATAGGCCTATAGAGGAATTTGGCCTAGATTTGTGCCCCGAAATTTCTTTTGAAAAACTCTGTCTGGTTTAAACCCGTATTTATGCTAGAATCAGAACAGCCAATCTTATCTAAGTCTTTCTGTTGAACAACAGCAAAGAAAGAATGAGAACAAAAAGAAGCAATTAATTTACAGGCTTACTTCTATGTCCCATGCGATCGTTTTAAAGCTTGGATTTTATTACATCTGTGACATGTAAACTGTTTGTTTAACGTTAGTTTATATAAATACAGGTAGCCTATTTATCTTGGCAAATCAAGTTTTAAAAATGACACCACTCAAAGAGAGACAATGAAATTAATCTGATCCACACAATACACCAGGCATTGACATTATTAATTCTTTTAATCTTCATGCCAGAGAGAAAAAAAAAACTGTCGTTTTTCAATCAAATCTCTTTTCATACTGCAGCTTATTTAATCCTATTACTAACAGGTCGTCACTGAAACAAATAGAAAACAGCGACACCCATCGGTAAGACGCCGCAACTTAGATAGGCTGTGAGATTATCATGAAAGGACTGAGCTTTCCGTCGAAGGCCTATCAATAATGCATGTTTACATGTCAAGAGACAATTTGTGTAAATCACAACCGTCTCAAAATACCCATATAATATTTAACTTGTTTTTAAAACATTCAAAGATTTAATAATGTTATTAGCTAAATAGGCTATTTTAAAAAGGTTTAAACCAAATTCTATGGCATTTTTAAGACTGCGTCTAAGTAGGCTATACACTTTAAAGCAAATATTACAATTTATAATTAAACAAAAAAAATCATTAATTAACTGCACCATCAAATCGTTTATTAGCAGGATTTAATCGCTGCGATGAATGTGTAGCCTAAAAATAGAGCCTATAATAATTATGATCATTGGCGAAACTGTACAGCGTCATCATTTAGATAAACTAAAATGAATTAAAGTCATTTTTATGTTATTACAAACACAACTCTGACGGTTGCGCAACGAACTAAATTAAAGTCAGTAAGAAAAACTCAAGTTAGATTATATAGGCTAAGTCTGTTATTCTTTACAGTAACTGTAACAACTGTAACAAATGAATAGCTTTAAATAATAATATCACGATCTTGCTGTGTGGCGCCACATTTTGAAAGGACAATAAAGGGAAATAAGGCACAGTACTAGCAGATTATTAAACCCGAAATACCGTTTAAAGTTTTACTTGAAAGACTGATTTTAATCTTTTTAAAGGTAAAAGGCTAATAACTGCGTAAAGCGTAATGCCATTTAAAAAAAAAAAAAAAAAAAAAAAAAAACACTGAAAAAATAAACCATGAAAAAAGTGGCAGTGCAAGATTTTCCTGAAAACGCACAATAAAAAAGCTCATGACGCTATATGATAATTTTAGTTAAATATAATATACGACATGTCTGTGAGCTATAAAATGATACTCATCATACTCAAAGTTTCAGAGCCTATAGTGATATGGAAATTTGTTGATCATGACATTTTTAAAATGTATTAACTACAAAATCAATGAACAGACAGAAATGTTATGAACAACACATCTTAACATTAAAATGGAGGTGAAAACTACCGAAATCAAAATAACCATCAAACTAATTCGATTCGGACACAATAAAACAATTTGTGACAACATATTTGAGGGTCATGGTAACATTGTTAAATGAAGCTGAGATTCTATGTAATAATCATTATCAGCACTTTCTAATTATATTTTTAAAATATTACATATATTGGGAACAAAATATTGTTTAATGTATGCATTAAATCAAGAGTTATAACTGACTCCACAAGGTTTTATTGTACTGTAAAAATATTTCAATAACAAATCAGTAATGCTTAATTCTCCTCTCATTTAACAACCAACATGAATATCATAATTTCATCTACACGCGTTTGCTCAAAGCACAAAGGAGCTTTGACGCGGACACTAAAACAGGCGTCAGTGCTGGCATGTCTTACAGGTTGCACTTGACCCTTTGCTCAAATTATATTTGCTTGACCCCAGGTCACAGGTCAAACACCAAATCTAAGCAAAAACATTTGGGATGAATGATTACCAAGACACTGCAACACTTCAATAAATACCAATTGCCTATGATAATCAAAAGTGACGAATAAAGTTTATCCCAAAGTCCACAAAATTGTTGAAGAAATATTAGTTGCATGTTATGATGGTAGTTTTTTCAAAGCAAAGCAGCGAAGATAACGTTCAAGCAAAAACATTTATGCGACACCCATTTCTACGAGAAAAAATAGCCTAAATATATTAACCATTTTTTTCGTATGCGATCAGATGAAAGTAGCCTATAAGGATTTTTTATTTATATATTTTGGAGTACATACATATTGTCTCTATTGAAGCAATTAAACGTTTAGCGAATTTTCTTAATTACAAACACTCGGCTAGTACCAATCCAAAACCAGCAAGTTCAAAAGAGTTTCCACGACTACATACCCAGAGTTGTTGTCGTTGTGGAGAGATGTTTCCACACTAGCTGTTTCGTGGGAAAAGACTCGCCTCGGAATGTCACAGTCCTTTAATTGGAGCCGGACTGGATTTTATGGAAATGAGCACTGAACATCATTCTTAACGACTGATTGGCACATATAAGAAGAGTGCAAGGGGCATACTCATGTCTTTCAGCAACGCAATTCAGAAGGTCAAGTTCAAGCGCATATCTCAGCTCTCTCAATGCGTGTGACCAATTGTCATGCAAGTCGCGTGAAAGCCATGTGCGTCTGCAGCCCTACAGGGTGCGTTCAGTCGAAAACAGTTCAACTGGTTGGATCCTTCATTAAAAGGCGTTTAGTAATTCAAAAAAAAAAAAAGTTGAAAAAAGTGCAATAAGTTAACACATTATAACATGTCGGTTCATTGAAATATAAATAAACAAATATAAATCAAAGTTTCATGACTTGATTTTAGAGCAAATGCCTTTGTAATTATTCTTATATTATTTGGTTTAGACAATCTGGTTTTGTTTGCATTGATGTCCTTTTGCCCACAAACACATTAAGCAATTGGCCAATTTCTTGGCAAATGTCTATAAACAAGCTACTTTTTAAAGTTTAATCTTTTATGAAAAGATTTTAATGTCAAAATGTAAACTACATTCAAAGAAATATCTTATCAAGAGGTATTTGTTTTGCTAGTTCTTTGTAATGTTTTGATGTTAAATTATCTTCAGATCAGTTTCTGGGTTCTTTAAATGACCACATCGCTCTTCCAAAAGGAGCGTTTTGCAGTAATATATAAGAACCATTTTGGGGTCCAAAAAGAACCTTTAAAGGTCCCGTTCTTCGTGATCCCATGTTTCAAACTTTAGTTAGTGTGTAATGTTGTTGTTAGAGTATAAATAAAATCTGTACAATTTTAAAGCTCAAAGTTCAATGCCAAGCGAGATATTTTATTTAACAGAAGTCGCCTACATCGAACGGCCAGTTTGGACTACATCCCTCTACTTCCTTCTTTAATGACGTCACTAAAACAGTTCTTTGACTAACCTCCGCCCACAGGAATACACAAGAGTTGCGTTTGTAGAGTGTGTTTGTCGCCATGTCGTCGAAACGCTGTTATTTTCATCCCGCAGTCCAATCACCGGGTCTGATTCCGGCTCAAATTGATAGGGTAAAATTAAAGACATGTTTACAATAACACTGAGCGCGTGCATCTATGGTAAGAGGCGTGACCTTTCCGGGCAAGGTTCGCTAAGCTGCTGTCGAATCACAACACAGGAAGCGCTGGCACAATCAGAACTCGTTACGTATTTCTGAAGGAGGGACTTCATAGAACAAGGAAGTCATCAGCCCGTTTTTATGACAGTGGAAACAGCGGTATACAGATAAGTAAATTATGTGAAAAATACTGTGTTTTTTTACACGCGAAACATGAACACATGTTATATTGCACACTATAAACACAATCAAAGCTTCAAAAAACCACGAAAAACGGGACCTTTAAGTCAACAGTTCTTAAAAGGAACCATTTTTTTCTTAGTACAAGGAAAACCTTTTTCCACTATAAGGAACCTTTTGTCCAGTAGAAAGTTCCCATGGATGTTAAAGGCTCTTCATGGAGCCTTCGATGCAAATAAACTACCTTTATATTTAAGAGTGATGTAGAGAACTGAGGGAAAAAAATGTGGAAGAAAAAAAATCACCTTCCTTTTAATTGGAATGTTTGCTTAAAAGCATCATAGTATGAACATTTTAAGTTTCAAAAATCTATTTAGGCTAGTAATACTTTAGAAAATCACACTGCTTATTTTAGGTTTTAAAGGGTTAGTTCACCCAAAAATGAAAATAATGTCATTTATTACTCACCCTTATGTCATTCTATACCGTAAGACCTTTGTTAATCTTCGGAACACAAATTAAGATATTTTTGATTAAATCCGATGGCTCAGTGAGGCCTCTATAGACAGCAATGGTACTTCCTCTCTCAAGATCCATAAAGGTACTAAAAACACATTTAAAACAGTTCATGTGAGTTCAGTGGTTCTACCTTAATATTATAAAGCGATGATGAGAATACTATTGTGTGCGCAAAAAAACAAAATAACGACTTTTCAACAATATAGTGATGGGCTGATTTCAAAACACTGCTTCGGAGCTTTACAAATCGGATCAGTGATTCGGATCTCCTATCAAACGTCTAAACTGCTGAAATTACATGACTTTGGCGCTCCGAATCACTGATCGAATTTGCAAAGCTCCGAAGCAGTGTTTTGAAATATTAAGGTAGAACCACTGAACTCACATGAACTGTTTTAAATGTGTTTTTAGTACCTTTCTGGATCTTGAGAGTTACAATGGCATTGCTGTCTATAGAGGCTTCACAGAGCCATCGGATTTAATAAAAAATATCTTAATTTGTGTTCCAAAGATGAACAAAGGTCTTAGGGGTGGAGAACGACATGAGGTTGAGTAATGAAGGCATTATTTTCATTTTTGGGTGAACTAACCCTTTAATCTGCTTCCTAGAACCAATGATATGTTGATCTGGGCTGTATTTCCCAAAAGCACTGTAAGCCTAAGAAGAGACCAGTGGTGCCTCAAGAACCCTATACAACACACATGATTCTTGACAATAAAAAGGATCAATTTAGCATTAATATAGCATCAGTCATTTACATTATTAATGAAGAATCAAAAATATCTGAGGGCAAGATTCATTTACAGGCTTAGCCGTTAGCATGCTGCACATCAACCATCATCACAGCTTTAGCAAACATAAAATCCACAATGATCCTATATGGTATCTTAAATATTGCTGCTAAAGATCACCATAACATTGTTGTAACATATTGTCTATTTATGAATTTCCTCACAGTAAAATTTGGGTTGACTAGAACATTTGACTGCAGAAAACTCCCATTTTAGGGAAACCTTATACAAAATACCAACATCTAAAGAAAGTATTCAAACTAATGTGGCTAATTAATTTAGAGGTGTCATCATAGAATAATCATCCACATTTGAAAGGTAAATAAATACTAAGGCCTATGAACGTTTGTGTTGCCACAACACCTCTCCATTTGTCGTTGCACATTTTGACCCTCCCACAGTTTTATTTCTGTCCTTGAAGAAAAACTAACGACATTTACAGTTCCATCACGAGGACCAATCAAATAGCTCTCATGCGTCTTCGACATTGCCCAATCAGAGCGAGCGATAGTAGCATACGTCATCAAAATACTCCTTCAGCTGTTCGAACACTCAAGTGTCACCACGAGAGCTGCTACATGGGACAGAAACTCATTCATTAAACTCACCAAACGAAGATGGTTAGTATATTTACTTTTTCAACCGTTAAATCGACTCGCACGACTGATCCGGTTGATTGTTGTTTTGTATCTTCTGTATTGAAATCATGTTAGCATAGTGATCGCTTGCAGGCTGGTTAGTGGTGTTTTGGATCCACTGTAAGTTACATGTCTTACTCGTGTAAGTGACTGTGGCGTTGCAATTGCACCGTTTCTTTGTTTTAGCTCTCAATGGTAGCTCTCTAGTGTTATATAGGATGGTTAGCTGTAGCATGTTAGCTATCTACCCATGCCTTCCCATGTCTTGGGGGTTTGCAGTGCCACCACCTGCTCACTTGGACAGCATTGCTCCAGTGCTCATCTTGAGTGACTGGCACAGGCCCACAGTCGAGTAGCTTTCGCTGTGAAGTGCTGTAAATATACCAGAACCAGAGTTAAAAGGAGTCTTCTCTGTTCAAAACAAGTAATCTCATGTGACATGCTGTTTATTAACACAAAATGCCATTTCGACCAGTATTTTAGTTTGTAAAGTAAACAGAAATACTGTAGTAAATACTGTAAATAATACTGTAAATTTACTGTAGTTCTTTTACCATGGAACTATATGGGGCAAGACTCGTCTCCATGACAAACGTTAGTTTTTTATAATAATAAGCACAATTTTAAAAACAAGGCTCCTTTTGTCAAAACACTACACACAATTCACAGATCCACACACACAAGTAGCAGAACACTTCAGTTCTTTTGCAAAATGAAAAACTTCATTCAAAACTTTACATTAATTTAACACAACCCAACTTTGACAACTTCGGTAAAGTTGGTTTTATATTCGCACATTCGGACATCCGTATTCAATAGCCTTGTTAATCACACTACATTGGACATTCAGTGGACATTCACAAGTAAATATGCCATTAAAACAATACTTGCCTATTTTGATCGACTGTGAAAAATGTTGTAAGTTGACAATCGTTGGTTGTCAATATCATGTTGCTGCTTAAAATTCGCAAACATTAATTTATTGCACATTTATTGGAAAGTCTGAATTCATCAGAAGTCCGAATGTGCGAATATAAAACCAACTTTACCCAAGGCCTTTGACACTGTATGGAACACACATGGTTCATACATTCTGATTCTGTTTGATTCATTTACACATTGCTGTGCTCAATCTTAAACACTTGTAACTTTTATACTTTTCTAATGATATAGTCTGGGTTTGATTTTTTTCAGAGATATTGTAAGAGTAAAGTACATGAATATATTGACAAAAAACAAACAAAAAAACACACACACAAGATCAGTACTGCATATTGATGAAAATATTTATTTCTCACCACATTGTAAAAGCATTCAATACATCCATGCCTTTCCAAAGGTTACATTTTGCACTGAAAATCAGAACATATTTTGAATACAATATAGTACATGAACAAAAACATTTGTGGAGACAAAACAAAAGCATGGTTTTAAATAATAATTAAAAAAAATCAATAGAAAAAACACCTAAGCATCATCTCCTGGCCTAGCTGGATCTGGCCATAGCACTTCATCCACATCACAGGCGATGTCCTCTCACGCAAGACAGCGAGGGAAGAATCCTCTTGAATGGCGAATCCATCCTTGCACAGACCCTGCATCAATTAGGTCAGGCCTTCTCTTGAATGTGGCATATCCTGACATAGGGCTGGAGATTGTAAACCTTCCATGCCAAAAAAAAAAAAAAAAAAACTCCTCAATGGGTTTAAGGAAGGGACAGTATGGAGGGATGTATCGGAGGGAAAATTGTGGACGCTAATGAAACTAGTTTTGGACCAGAGCAGATAGGTGGAAATTTATCGTCCCATATAACAATGTATCTCATCTGCTCTGCATCCATTTGGTCTTCTGCTGTGACAATTTTGTGTAGTCTTTCTAAAATGTGAATATGTGGGCCGTGCTGTAAGGGCCTAAGTTGGCATGCTGGTGGAGGCCCACATTCTGCGTGATTGCAACATACATTGTGATGTTACCACCACGTTGTCCCGGGACATTCAAAATAGCTTGTTTCTCCCTCTCCCTCTTACTGCAACATTGCCTTCCATTTTGTTGAAGACACATAAACTCATCTTTTGCCATTTTATAGTATTTTCACCTGATTGTTGAGTTTACAGTTAAGCACCTTAATGTCTGAACACCTGACGGCCATGTTTGATCAATTGGTTTATAGGCGTGGTATTTTAGAAAGCAGTGTCTTGAAATGGCAAAGAAGTGACATTATGTTAGATTTCTGTGTCTAATGTAGAGAAGTGTGTTTAGTGTTCTGCAAAACAATGTGTGTAGTGTTTTGCAAAAAGTGTGAGGCTGAGAATGTGCTTATAGTTGTGCAGATCTGGGCTAAGGTTTTGCTCCGTGAGTGTAAGGTTTCAGTAACCGTGTTATTTTTAATTTTAGTGTGTAAGCAATTGTAAAAAAAACTGTAAAACACACACTATTTTTGGAAGTATAAAAGCCACCAGTCTTAAACATTTTACATGTTAAAGCGAGACTAATGTGATAAAATGACTTACTAACCGTGTCATTGCAAACTTAATTCAGTTTTCAACTCCTCTAATGTGCAATAAAGCCGACAAACACAGTAGCTTTCCCTAGATACGTGCCAGAATACCAGAAGATTGTTTACATGGAATCAAATACAACGTATGTTCATCCGCCCATCAGTAGTCCCACCTCTACAAGCATGATTTACACTATTTTACAGCTTAAATAACACACATTTTGTATGGAGTAACTAATATAAGTGCTTTAATAAAACACATTGCTATTTTTAACTCTCCAGAACGCCTTGCCCTATGCCTCCACACATAGACATTGACAAATTAATATTCAGTCATATTTGACTGCACTGACACTATTGGATGTGAACAAAACTTAAACTGAATTGAGCTGGAAGATGACACCAGCTGCTTTATAGCTGATTCAACTTCATTTCATAATTGACATCGACACTGTTATTGAACTGAATTGAATCAACATTGAACTGCCTTCAGTTTAATAATGACAGCAGAATTTAATTGCATCATTGATAACTATTTTCCTTTTTATCCCTTTGAAGCTGCTTTGAAACAATCTGTATTGTTTAAAACGCTATTTAAATAAAAGTGACTTGGCATCTATTGTCAAATCAGTATTGTAAACGCAATTTTAGTTTGTTTTTATAAACTGTAAATGCATGAGTCAATGTTATTTTCTGTACCAGTATACATTCTCTATATGTCTGTCTCTTTTAAGGCTCTGATGGGGGTTCAGTTGGTGGTGAGCTTGCTGGCGGTCAGCATAATGCAAAGAATGGCCCCACATCTCTCCTTCGCGCGTTGGCTTTTGTGTAACGGCAGGTAATAAATGCACTTCTTTTCCATGAAAAGATCCGGTTCTTTCTAATACCCCATCCTGTTGGTTTTCTCAGCCTTTTCAGGTTCAAACATCCATCTGAAGGCGAGTTGTGCGCCCTCGCAGGGAAGCAGATTCCTAAGAACAGCAGGCGAGACAGGTGTGAAGCTTGATTCAGTTCAACTGTTGCCACTGTTACTTTTCTCGAATTCTGTAACCTGACCTTTTGCTGTTTCCAGGAGACAAAACGGACACGGAGAACCCAAGCCGCTCACGGTTCCGAAAGACATCGATCTTCGCTTGGAGAGCGCTCCTGTAAATGTCTTGGATGCACTTGGTAGGTCTTCATCTGGGTTTTTGAACAGCTGTAACTAAGTTTGATCTGATTCTGCTCCTTGGATGATCTTAACCTTTTCTGTTCCTCACAGTTTTGCGGTTCTTTGTGGAGTACCAGTGGCTGATTGACTTCGCCGTCTATGCCACAGGGATCTACCTCTTCACCGAAGGCTACTATAGTGTAGTGGATGCCAGCAAGGAAGTCAATATCGCTTCCATCTGGTGTGTGCTGACAGTTTTCTTCTGCCTGTATCCTCCAACACTGCAGTCCTTTGGATTAAAGGGATAGTTCACCCAAAAATGAAAATTTGATGTTTATCTGCTTACCCCCAGCGCATCCAAGATGTAGGTGACTTTGTTTCTTCAGTAGAACACAAACGATGATTTTTAACTCCAACCGTTGCCGTCTGTCAGTCAAATAATGCGAGTGAATGGGAACACCAACAATAAGAGTCAAATAAACTTGCATAGACAAATCCAAATTAAACCCTGCGGCTCGTGACGACACATTGATGTCCTAAGACACGAAACGATCGGTTTGTGTGAGAAACCGAACATTATTTATATCATTTTTACCTCTAATACACCACTATGTCCAACTGCGTTCAGCACTCGCTTAGTGAGGTCTGATCACGCTCTGACAGCGGAAGTGATGTCTAGCACTCATTGAAGTGTATATACGCGAGACATCACTGCCGTTGTCAGAGCGCGATCAGACATCACTAACAGAGTGCTGAACGCAGTTATTTGACTTATTTTTAGTGTTCCTATTCAGTCGCTTTATTTGACTGACAGACGGGAACGGTTGGAGTTAAAAATCATCATTTGTGTTCTACTGAAGAAACAAAGTCACCTAGATCTTGGATGCGCTGGGGGTAAGCAGATAAACATCAAATTTTCATTTTTGGGTGAACTATCCCCTTAACAGACCTGAAGCTACCTGAGAAATTCAGATGAGACTTGCCTCATCCTAAAAAAGAATATAACTTGTTGTAAAGTCTTGTAGGCTTGTCTTGTTGTCCTTGACTGAAGTTCTCAGGAGGACGCTGCATCTTCTTATGAGCCACTACTTCCGCTCTGAGGAGGGCGGTGAGCGCTCTGTGTGTCTTGCTTTCGGCTTCTTATCTCTGTTGATTGCGATGCTGGTTCTTGTAGTAAGAGAGGACTACCTGGAGTTTGGCCTTGAGCCCGGTATGTGGTTATCTGACCTGTATTTCTAGAAGTGAAAGAACATTTATTGACCTGTCGCAGTGAAATTTTTCCTTATCCGTTTTTTTTTGTAGGATTTACCAGTCTTTTTGACAATTTCGAGGTCTTTGCCAAACAGCAAGGTTATGAGTGGTCGTAAGTTATACATTAATGGTTAGATAACATTAGACTTGTTCTGTATTCTTTTTCTGTATGACAATATTTTAACATTTTAACAGAGTTCCCTTCACCAAACTATCAGTGAAGTTGGGGCTGGCTGTCATTTGTGCCTTTATTGGAGCTCTCCTTGCATTCCCTGGACTGCGATTGGCCCAAACTCACCTAGATGCCGTTCAGATGAATGCAGACCGTCCAATCATTCAGTAAGACGCTCAATATTGCATTGAACAATTGAACATAAACAGAAATTACAGCACTGCATTTTGATATGCCACAACAACTTGTTTTGCCTTTTAGGATCCTTTTGCACATGAGTTTTCTATCGCCACTGGTCATTATTGTAATGTGGATTAAACCCATTGCTCGAGACTTCCTAGAGAATGCCCCAATGGGAAAGACCTCAGTTACTTTGTAAGTTGAGCAAAGTTTAATTATTTATTTTATTTTCAATCACTTATTTTGTATTTTAATGCTTCTTGGTATATTTAAAATATTCTTCCCCCATTTATGTATTTTGTTTTTATATTATTTATTTCATATTTTAATATTTTTATTTATTTTAAATTATTATTTAATTTAAAGATTTGTGTATAATTCCTTTTTTTTCAGACTTTCAAGTTCTGCCTTTAACTCGGTACGTCTATGGATTATCGTGGTGCTGTGTGTTTTGCGGCTGCTGCTCACACGCTACCACCTGCAGGCCTACCTCAACCTCGCTCAGAAGTGGGTGGAGCAAATGAAGAAAGAGGCGGGGCGTATCGCTGCCATTGACATCCAGAGAAAGGTGGGCTTGAAATGCGAAGTAACACTGTTTTATGTATATGAAATATTACAAATCACAGAGTGGAAAGTATTGCTGTTTACAATAAATTCACTTTAATGATGTAATAAATATGATGATGTATTGTTTTCAAACCTGTTTATGTAGGTTACTCGAATTTTCTGCTACCTGACTGTGGTCACCCTCCAGTACGTTTTACCCATTCTGCTTGTGCTTTTCTCAACTTTGGCACTCAAATCTTTAGGTGGGTCACTACACTCTCACTGGCAGTTAAAGGTACATTATGTAACTTTTGGCCCTTTAGTGGTTAAAAAACAAAACTGCATGCATTTTGCGGAAGAACGTTGTTTTGGTTGTGCTTTGGCTCTGCTTGACTATATATGGTTAACTGCTCATAAAACGGTCACTACTAGGTTTAAAGTGCTTTTTCGAATATTACCTTTCATGCAATGTTTAGTGTAGCTGTCTGTGAATATAAACAGTCTGGAAAGTTGTAAAGTCGAAAGTGCACGATAAAGTTATTGTCTCCTAAAAGAAAGAATCGACTTTGAGTTTGAACCACCTAAAAGAGTCATCAGGAATTCCAGTCTCACTTCTGTGACCTGCATATGTAACGTGGTAACACATTAGCATAATGCCCACCTATGGTCTTCATTGGTTGGCTGAGATCAACAGCTACTTTGACCCTCCTCAAACACTTTATTGTTCATGTTGTTTATACTGTACATGTCGAGAAGACGCAGTTTTCTGCTCTGCGAAAGCAAAGTAGCCGGAGCAACTTTTCTTTATTTACGGATATGACAAGACACGCATGTGCGAGTGATGTATGTATGATAGAGATGTGCAACGATTAATCGCGATTAAACGTTTGCAAAATAAAAGTCTGTGTTTACGTAATATATGTGTGTGTTCTGTGTATAATAATTATGTATATATAAATACAGACACATGTATATATTTAAGGAAAATGTTAGATTTATATATAAATTATTTATATTTATATGTAATATAAAATATATATAAAATATATATATTTATTTAAACATGCATATATTTCTTAAATGTATACATGTATGTGTGTGTATTTATATGTACATAATTATTATACACAGAACATACACATATATTACGTAAACACAGACTTTTATTTTGCAAACGATTAATCGTTGCACATCCCTAAGTTTCCCACGAAAAACATCTCGCTAGGTCTAAAATATAAACACTTATAGTCAATGGAAGGAGGAGTGAATGTATATTGACTCATTTTTTATTAAATATTAACAAGAACAGAATATAGTTTACAAACAAGAGTACATATAACCATACATGTCAGGGGTAATACAAAAAACAGAAAAGATTAAAAAAAGAGTGGAAAAAAAAAAAGTATTGACTCATTTACATTTTGTTAATCTTGAGGAAAAAAGTTACCTTTAAACAACCGTATTAATAATGTAATAATTAATGATAAGAATTTTTAATAATGTAAATTTGACATAAATTTTAGTTTGTGAGTAAATCTTTATTTTTAAATATTTTGTTTACAACATTTTTTAAAAATACTTTTAATTTATTTTAATTATTGATTATTTAATACTTTATTTATTTTTTATATTTACAGTTATATTTATTTTATATTTTAGTATTTTTATTTAGTTAAAATTAAAGTAATTTATTATATTTTATTTATTAAAATGTAACTATTTATTTTATATTTATAATTATATGTTATTTGTATTTTTTTTTTTTTTTTTTTTTGATTTTGATTTTTCAATAATTTTCTTTAAAAATATTTAATGTTAAAAATTCCAATGTACCTCTCAGGTGACTTCTCATGGGGCCTTGGAGCAGAGACTCCGGGTATAACCCCTGCTCCCATACTCCCCACCGCCCCTCCACCAGCCCCAAGACTGGAAGATGACGAGGACATGGAAGACATGGAGGAGGATGTCCAGGCCACCGTAGCCCACCTGACTGAGCTGTTCAATGCCTTGCGTGGAGTCCTCACGCCCCTTTTCTTCAGGGGCGTCTTTGCCTTTCTCACATGGTGGGTCGCGGCCTGTCAACTCATTAGCAGCCTGTTTGGCATCTATTTCCACCAGTATCTGATGCACAACTGAAAAGTGCCCTGAAATGAAGCTC
The DNA here is from genome assembly GCF_018812025.1 of Megalobrama amblycephala. Lineage (NCBI taxonomy): Eukaryota > Metazoa > Chordata > Actinopteri > Cypriniformes > Xenocyprididae > Megalobrama > Megalobrama amblycephala. The sequence continues at coordinate 19,795,120 of NC_063045.1, read as the reverse complement.
TGTGCACTGAATCCAATTCTTCAAGGTACCGCAGCCTCAACACAGACAGTCATGCAAACACATCTGATGCACCAGCAAGATGAAGGCTGGCCTTTGGAACAAACGCTCATGTTTGAACCGACTTAATTTTGCCGGTACCTTGTGTAAAATTTTGATAGGTACAATCAAAGCAAAGATGCTAGTTAACTGTAAGCTGTTTAGATTTTCATCATCATTTTCATCAGCTCTTCAACAAACCATGTTTGTTTGTAAACTTTTTACCCTTAGAAGGCTTCAATCAAATCACATGCGTCCCCTGTTGTGGTGATCATTTAATTGAGATGCAATTCTAAGGGCCTGGCAGCTCAGGGATGTGGTCCGAAATAGAGTTTCTCACCAGCACATTATCGTCAAGTGCAAATGAAACCCTGTAAAACAGTTTAGCGCTGTAGTTAATGGACTTGATTGTTCAAAAATGAAATATGATTTAATTTTATGCCTTGATGAATTTTTTAACAGAATGTTATGGTGTATTTTAAGTACCGTGTTTGCTAAATGGCTGATGACATGTAACATATAGCAGTCCTAATCATTTTGCCCATATGTTTCATGAATAATCATCTATGGGTTTTTAATTTGTTTGGCTGTTATTCTGTTGACTTGGTTAGCTACCAGTGATCTTCACTCATAGGATCAGAGGAAGTCATCAGGGAGTCATATCATTTTAGAAACAATTTATTTATTCATTTTCTAATGTCAATCAACTTTCATTTGATTCAGAACAATAAACGATAATTAAAAAAATTAAAACATGACTATTTGTTTTTCCATTACACTTTTTTCCCATGATTTATTGATTAAGATTTAAAAAAAAATAAAAATAAACAAAGGGTTAGTTTACCCAAAATTCTGTCATTATTTACTCACCCTCATGTTGTTCCAAACCCCTAATCTGGCATTTGTGTTCATCTTCGGAACACAAATGAAGATATTTTAATGAAATCTGAGAGATTTCTGTCCGTCATTGACAGTCTACGCAACTACCACTTTTACACTTCAAAGTTCATAAAGAGCGGTTTAGTCCAAATTTTTTTTAGAGACTTGATAACTTTATAATAATGGACAGACTGAATTTAGGCTTTTATTCACATATACAGTAGGTACGGAAAGTATTCAGACCCCCTTAAATTTTTCACTCTTTCTTATATTGCAGCCATTTGCTAAAATCATTTAAGTTCATTGTTTTTCCTTATTAATGTACACACAGCACCCCATATTGACAGAAAAACACAGAATTGTTGACATTTTTGCAGATTTATTAAAAAAGGAAAAACTGAAATATCACATGGTCCTAAGTATTCAGACCTTTGCTCAGTATTTAGTAGAAGCACCCTTTTGATCTAATACAGCCATGAGTCTTTTTGGGAAAGATGCAACAAGTTTTTCACACCTGGATTTGGGGATCCTCTGCCATTCCTCCTTGCAGATCCTCTCCAGTTCTGTCAGGTTAGATGGTAAACGTTGGTGGACAGCCATTTTTAGGTCTCTCCAGAGATGCTCAATTGGGTTTAAGTCAGGGCTCTGGCTGGGCCATTCAAGAACAGTCACGGAGTTGTTGTGAAGCCACTCCTTTGTTATTTTAGCTGTGTGCTTAGGGTCATTGTCTTGTTGGAAGGTAAACCTTCGGCCCAGTCTGAGGTCCTGAGCACTCTGGAGAAGGTTTTCGTCCAGGACATCCCTGTACTTGGCCGCATTCATCTTTCCCTCGATTGCAACCAGTCGTCCTGTCCCTGCAGCTGAAAAACACACCCACAGCATGATGCTGCCACCACCATGCTTCACTGTTGGGACTGTATTGGACAGGTGATGAGCAGTGCCTGGTTTTCTCCACACATACCGCTTAGAATTAAGGCCAAAAAGTTCTATCTCGGTCTCATCAGACCAGAGAATCTTATTTCTCACCATCTTGGCAAACTCCATGCGGGCTTTCATGTGTCTTGCACGGAGGAAAGGCTTCCATCGGGCCACTCTGCCATAAAGCCCCGACTGGTGGAGGGCTGCAGTGATGGTTGACTTTCTACAACTTTCTCCCATCTCCTGACTGCATCTCTGGAGCTCAGCCACAGTGATCTTTGGGTTCTTCTTTACCTCTCTCACCAAGGCTCTTTTTCCCCGATAGCTCAGTTTGAGTTAATTGATTTAAGGATTATGGAGGCCACTGTGCTCTTAGGAACCTTAAGTGCAGCAGAAATTTTTTTGTAACCTTGGCCAGATCTGTGCCTTGCCACAATTCTGTCTCTGAGCTCTTCAGGCAGTTCCTTTGATCTCATGATTCTCATTTGCTCTGACATGCACTGTGAGCTGTAAGGTCTTATATAGACAGGTGTGTGGCTTTCCTAATCAAGTCCAATCAGTATAATCAAACACAGCTGGACTCAAATGAAGGTGTAGAACCATCTCAAGGATGATCAGAAGAAATGGACAGCACCTGAGTTAAATATATGAGTGTCACAGCAAAGGGTCTGAATACTTAGGTCCATGTGATATTTCAGTTTTTCTTTTTTAATAAATCTGCAAAAATGTCAACAATTCTGTGTTTTTCTGTCAATATGGGGTGCTGTGTGTACAGTAATGAGGAAAAAAATGAACTTAAATGATTTTAGCAAATGGCTGCAATATAACAAAGAGTGAAAAATTTAAGGGGGACTGAATACTTTCCGTACCCACTGTAAACACTGATCAGCGAACATAGACAAAAGCTCAACCATACGTGCCAGATGCACGAAAACAAACCTTGTGGAAGCTCAAACGTGCTGCGTAAGACATGAGAATGAACCTCATTGGTTCTCATACGTCAAGAAAACATGCTTGAGCCACTGATATTTGTGTTGATGAATGTTTATATGTGAAAAAAAGCTTAAATTAAATCTGTTTGTCATATAAAGTGATCAAGTCTCTTCAGAAAATTTGGACTAAACCGCTCGATTCATATGGATTTATTTTTATGATCTCTTTATGAACTTTTTGAAGCGTCAAAAGTGGTAGTTGCGTAGACTGTGAATGGGGAGACAGAAATCTCTCAGATTTCATTAAAATGCCTTCATTTGTGATCTCAAGATGAGGGAATGTCTTAGGGGTTTAGAACGACATGAAGGTGAGTAATTAATGACAGAATTTTCATTTTTGTGTGAACTCTTTAAAATAGTAGTACATATTGTAGTACATAACTATAGTACTAAATGAAAATATTTATAAACAGAATTTGTGTAGTCTTCTGTATAGTTTGGTCTATCACTAGTAAAAAAATCTGCAATGTTAAGAACTAATATATTAATATGAATTATTATAATAATTAATATCGGTGCATGGTCTCATTCAACTGGCATGCAAACAGCACATTTTTTCAGACATAATTATATTTATGTATGTATGTACATATTTATGTTTTTGAATGAAATGCAATTTTGAGGATAAAATGAAATCTATGCCATAATGACGCACACAGAATTATTAGGCAAGTTGATTTTCTGATCTTTTTTTTTTTTTTTTTTTTGTCCAAGCACATTTAATTCCAAACCACATCAATCTTAATAACTACTAATTTTGTATTTAATCATTTATAAGTGATATATAATTGTTCATGTAATTCTTCATGGCTGGAAGTGAAAAACGCCTTATATTCAGGTGTGCATAATTATTAGGCAGGTTTTCTTTTACAGATAAAATGAGCCAAAAAAGAGATTTAACTCAGACTGAAAAGTCAAAAATTATTAAATGCCCACGAGAAGGATGCAATACCAATGCAATACTATGAATTACAAAGTTAAAGCATGATCACTGGACAGTGAAATGCTCATTGGGTCAGCAGGGTCAGACAAAAACAGGTGAAGAAGAGAAGACACGTTAACTGCAAAAGAATTAAGAATTAAGATGAAGAATTAAGGAACCCTTTAGTCTCCAGCGCCACCATTTACCAGAACTGCAACCTTCATTTTTAGTCCATCTCTGCAAAACGTTGAGGGTTGGAGATTAAAAATAAAAAATGAACTCCCAAAACATCCTGCCAGATTCTGGAAGATAAATTCTTCAAACAGTGGTACAAGAGCATGTGGTACTGGTCCTTCAAATGTCACTCTCAATCTGTCTGTCTGTAAAGCCTATAAAAACCCAGTCTTCATGTATTTTACAACACTTCAGCTTGTGATTCTTATTAAGTGCGGGTCATTTTTCAGGATTCTTTACCTAACCCAAGTCTCTGAGATCCTGACACCTTGTACTTCTGGAGACTCCAGGTAGCTTTGCAGTTCTGGGAAATGGTGGCGCTGGAGACTAAAGGGTTCCTGATAGGGTGCCTGTAGTTTTGTGTCTGAAAGATGACATGATTAATGGCTGATAAAATGTGACTTCCACAGTCAGAACAGACAACGTCCCATTCTAAGGGTCAGATGGTCACATGTCTGACTAGTTGTATGTAAGAATATGACTGGTTTAAGATGTTTATGACAACATAAACTTCATATATTTCTTTTCTGAGTTCAAACCTATGGACTGATATTTCTTCATTAAATAATTTTTATTATGATACATCTAAAAAAGTCAACCAAAAAATTGGTTGTGTATAAACCGTGTCAAATTTTCATTTCTTTACATACGTATTATTGGGGGGATATTTCAGGCATAAATGCACCATTAATCGCCTGGTGCATTTGTGTCTATATCCTCTGTCTCGCCACCAGCCCGGTGCTGTCCCAATAACGTCTCATCTTGAACTCAGACGGATATTTTTTCCCACGTCGGGTTGGCTGATGACACGTCTGGAGGCCGTGTCTGGCTTAATGAAGTGGAGGGTGACGGGGTTGACATATCTATATAATCACATTAATTATGTGCATCTGTCAGGAGGCCCAGTCTGAGACCCACTGCAGCCCTGGCTGTTGCTATAGGGACTGGACCGAGGACCATTCAGACGTGCCCCACAGACTCGCCCCATCTGCCCCCCGAGACCTGCCCAGACGTGACCTCTGTAGCCCTCTTTTCAAATGTGGTAGGGTAGGGTGTGCTGACGAGATGGAGAGATGGGTAATTTCAGCCAATTTTCTGTTTTTTAATAGCTCAAGGGGTTCAAGATGGTGTGGATGGGTGTCTGAGAAATGGGATTTGAATATAATTGTGTGTAGAAATAGTGGAAGTGTTCGTATGATCGTTTTAATGGTGATTATAATCAGTGTTGTATATAGTAACAGAAGTGATCTGACAGACATAACATCAGCTTGAATATCTGATAACACACTCATTCTGTCTATTTTGAAGAGCTTCAGCATTGTGGAGATGATGTTCATTTCTTGCTATTCATGTGTCTGTTGAGGATTTATAGGCCTAAACAGTCTTTCAACATTACACTAAAAAAGCCTTTTAAAAAAGCCTTTTTTTTTTTGGACCGCAATACACTTCCCACCATTTGAAAACGAGGCTGCGAGAGATAAACATGTGTTAAAGGTCCATTTAAGTGGTGTTATCTTGACTTTGTTAAGTCAATTAAACATAAAAAATATGTATATATATTTTTTTTTATTGTTTTCAGTTGGCAAAAACTGGTTTTATATACACTTTACGCCATATTTAATTTGCAAATGTGGCTAGGGATAAACATAGTCATGGTGATGAGTTTTGGCAGTGACAAAATTTGTGTTTTGCAAAGTTTGCTGCTTCAGTTGTTGTGGTGTTAATTCACATGCATTTTAAAATAGCATGAAGCTTCATGTGCCCCAAAAAATGAACTTTAATCCCAAATACCCAAATTTTACTGTTCTTTTGGCCCTGGCACAAAATAACTAGCTAGCATCATTTCACTAATCATATCATCAGCACATGAAATCATTCTGATTGTGGACTGTTTGCAATAAAATGAGTGAAGAATGGTATCAAAATGTCCTGCAATGATCCAGAGGCATGTGGTGATGATTTGTGCATTTCCAGCATGATGGAGCATCATGTCACAAGGCAAGAGTGATAAAGAAGTGGCTTGGAGATCAGTACATTGTAATTTTTGGATTTGTGACCAGGCAACTCCCTGGATCTTAATCCCACAGAGAACCTGTGATCAGTCCTCAAAAGGCGAGTGGACAGGCAGAAGTCCCTAAAATGTGATCAACTCCAAGCACTAATAAGGCAAGAATGGATCGCCATCAGTCAAGATGCTGATCCAGCATGCCAGAGCGAAATGCAGAGGTTATGAAGAAGGGTCAACACTGTAAATATTGACACTCTGCATATATTGAATGTTTTTGCCAATAAAACCTTCAAAACTTATGAAATGTGTATCATTGTTTTCCAGTATACAATAGAAACTTGAAAAAAATAATCTACATTTAGGCCTACTGAAGCAGCAAACTTTGTGAAACACAGAATTTGTCACTGCCAACATTTTGGCCACGACTGTACAGTCCTATCAATAAGTGAACCTTAAATATTAAAAATACGCCTTTCCAAATTGTTAAAAATGTGGTTTCAGACGGTAATAAATTTTTCGCAATTGGACTACTTAATTTAGAAACAAGGCCAACGTAGTAGGATTTAATAGTTTTACCTTGATTTCTTTAAGTCAAATAAACATTAAAAATATTTCTAACTAATATTTCTAAGTCTTTCTAACTTATTTTCAGTGGGCAAAACTCCGGAAAACATAGTTTTGTGAAAAGTAAAAGTGATTCATGACCGTACAAAACTGTCTCTCACAACCTTGTTTCATCATGTCAAGGTTAATAAGGGAGAGTGGGGTAAGATGAGCCAGTGGGTAAGTTGATCCACCCCCTGTATCTTGGCAACCGTACCATTTTATTGTCATGTGACCATATATTTTAGAACCACCCATCATTTCTGCCAGACTGTAAAAAGGAGAAGCACATTGGAGGAGTGGAAGGTGCTTATTTACTTTGAAAACTTAAAAAAAAAAAATTAACATAACAGATGTAATGGCTGTTTTATCAAAGCAAATTTGTCCAGGTCTAAAACTATTTATGATGCATATTGGTGATTTAGCAACGTATAAAACCATGCAAGTCATTTAGATAAATATTATTCTGAATTGGTAAGCTATAGCTTGTGTTTCCTAAAATGGCAGCTATGGGGCAAAGTGAGCCAAATGATGTGGGGTAAATTGAGCCAGCGTTTTAATTTACCCCACCATAAGACAATGAATTCAAGTTAAATCTGAAGTATAAACTGGTGTCATTTCAGTGTAATATTATGCAACTGGTTTAGTTTATCTTTATTTTTTCGTTTATTTGATAGGAACAGTGTACAAGTACACCAGATCCTTCTCTGATACGAACCAGAGGATGTTTAATCATATCTTTCCACCTGTAGTCTCTAATGGCCTAACATGGTCGACATTGCAGAAAAACTACCATGTCAAGAACCTTTTGACTAAAATGTTTATTAGTTTCAGTGACATTTATTCATTTTTATTTATTTTTTATTTAATTTTACTCAAAAAACTCTCTGTTTAGTCTGTTTTTGGGAAGTTTACAACTTTGATGTTCAACATATTGTTTCAGAAATGCAAACAATTAAAGATGCTGAAATTTCAACTTCATTTGGTTGGTTTTATGTTGTTTGATTTAGCTTTAAAAAAATAAATATTTGTAAAATAGTTTTACAAAGAATATTTTTAAAAGAACATTTTATTATTAAATTAGTTTTTTAAATAGGTACATTATCTTTAAAATGATTCAGATTCAGTTAGATGGTCAGTTTACACCCACCTACTGACTCGGCTCAACTTACCCCTAACCTGGGGTAAATTGAGCCAGAGGAACACTTTTTTTTATAAGAAGCCATATTTTTAGAACCCTTTGTCATAGATGTATTCTGATCATTTAAAATGATAGGAAACATCCTGAAATTACTTTAAATACTTTCATTGTACTTCTGCCTCATTTTCCCTTATCTTGAGGACCACATAAGTAAAAATGGCTCATCTTACCCCACTCTCCACTACACATCTAACCTTACCTGTACCATGGTACTTCGATGAATACCATGACAGTGAAATTCCAATATTCGTATTGGCATGGTAACTTACTTACAGTAACTACTTCATGCCAACTACCATGAGAAATGCCCAAATTTACCTCATTATCATCGCCTCACTACATACTAATAAAACAAATGCTTATTGGTTAATACAGCACAGTCGATAGTAACAGCAATTCTGTGTGTTCTAGCATTTAATAGAGTTAAATTATTTAACGATAACTTGGGCCTATTGTAAAAAATCTTTATCTTTTAGTTCAGTGAGGCCCTCTAGTGGCCCCCAAGTGCATGAACCATTGATTTAAGTATAAGAAAGTGCTGGCAAATGATGCTCTTATATACTAATATGCGTTAATAAATGTATGACATACTACTCAAGATGTACAAATGAAATTCTTTAATTATAAAATAAAGGGTAGGCTACAATGTGTCACGTCAACAAGAAGCATTCAGATGCCTGATATAGTTATGTGCAGCCCTCTTGTGGACATTGCAACAAACTTCAACTGACAATACTTCAGGATGGTACATGGTGGTATGCAACATTCACACAAAATAACACAGGTACAAGTGAAAAAACAAGCATAGGAAATAAAATATTATGTAATATATAGGTAATGCTAGAAATAATGCAAATTAGCAAAAAATTAGCAAGACAACATTGTTTTCTCATTAAAAAAAACTTTTAAAAGTAGGAAAGCAGTCCGTTCCGAGTGAAGATCATTTACATGAAAATCATTTTTGGCTCCACAGTAATTCACACTATGTGGGGAAAAACAGAAATCCCCTTTTTAAACAGGGTCAGAGCTGATTTTTGAATGTTGCTCTGGTGAAGTGATAATATTACCTTTTTTACTGGTTCTGATAAAAACATCTGAATTACAACATGTATATTTAAATTCGAAAAATAGCTGGGAAAGAAAATGTGATGCATCGCCTGTTAAGTAAAACAAATATAATGCATGTTTCTTTTTAATGTGAAGATTGCATCTCCCAATTAAAAAAAAGAATTTAAGATGGGGCAATTATCTTATCCATTCATTACTGATGTCATGTTGTTTCAGAGGCTGATTGCTTTTCCCCTCTCCGGAGTCTCTGTTTGGACCAGGCTGGCTGGAGTAAGGGCCCTTCTGTATCCCGTCCCTCTCCATAGCTGTGTATTCCTCCGAGGTCTCTTTGGGCTCTTCCATTGGTGAGTGCTGCAGCATGTGATGGCTGGGGGAAGTGGCTGAGAGCATGTGCTCAGGAGAGGTGCGCTCTGATTTGATGCTCAGGTTGAGGGAGTGGTGTGGTGGCGAGGAAGGGGAAGAGCACTGCGAAGGGTACGAGCAGCTTCCTCCTGATGCCATCCTGTGGACAGTGACAAGAACATGACGTGCAGAGTGTCAGAAATACTTGTAATAAATAATTATTTATAATTATAAATTAAAAATTAAATAACATAAATTAAAGTAAAATCATTTAAAACATTCAAATTTTATTTTATATACTAATGCTGTTTTATTATGTCGTGTATGAATAATATGTGTAATATATATATATATTTAAAAAAAAAAGTCTCACCCAGGGCTGATCATGGACTGGTGAGCCTCCTGGTGAGACACAGGTTGCCAGGTATTCATAGAATTGCGCTGAAAGCCTACAGTGTAACTCGGGTGGCTGTATTCTAAGACAGAACGTGACCGTTAATGCTTCCTTTTAACAGTATTAACAGTAGTTTTGTTACTGTATTATCATTTTCCAGACTGTGCTCTGAATAAAGATTGGGCCCCCACCTGAGGCCCCGTAGTTGCCCAGACTGTGCCCCAGTAAGCCTGTCTTCCCCATTGCCATCATGTGGCCCCCAGCATGCATACTCTGATACAATGCTCTCTAGATGGAAACAAAAGTACAAACAATATTCGTTTATTAAAATGACATCATAAAGTATATCATTATATTATATTATAATAATTTATAAAATTGATATAAAAATATTATTAAACATTTAGATTATATTATATAATTATATAATATATATTTTATACTGCATTTATGATATAATATAATTTAATAAATGATTATTGCATTGTTATTTAGTGGATATTTAAATAATATAATATAATATAATATAATATAATATAATATAATATAATATAATATAATATAATATAATAATTTATAAAATTGATATGACAAATATTAATATTACAAATTAATACGACATTATGCTATATTATGAAAGGTCTATAATATAATATAATATAATATAAATTATAATATAATATAATCATATGACAAATATTAATATTACAAATGAATACTACATTATGCTATATTATGAAATGTCTATAATATAAAATTGATGACAAATATTAATATTACAATTTAGTACTACATTATGCTATATTATGAAATGTCTATAATATATTTATAAAATTGATGACAAACATTAAAATTATTTTTTAATGCATTTATGATATAATTTAATTTAATAAATTATTATTACATTGTTATTTAGTGTACATTTAAATAATATAATATAGTATAATAATTTATTAAATTGATATGACAAATATTAATATTACAAATTAATACTACATTATGCTATATTATGAAAGGTCTATAATATAATATAATATAATATAATATAATATAATATATAAAATTGATATGACAAATATTAATATTACAAATTAATACGACATTATGCTATATTATGAAAGGTCTATAATATTAATATATTTATACCAAATATTAATATTTTCATAAATAATTACATTTGAATGTATATGAGCAACTGCATTATTAAGCATTTTATAATGTTTATTAATGATTTATTTACACAAAATAAATAAAAAGGAGTTACCAGGAAATGTCCCCTAAGATAAAGTTGCCTCTTCCACTGTACTAAAGTTATATACAGTGACATATGTAAAGTTATGTATAGTGACAACAATACAGTCATTTCTGTGTACAAGTGAGTACTTTTGTAGACTCTCTCACTGCATTGGCCAAATTGCTGCGGGTTCCACACAGTCCGCTGTGAGCATCAATGCGACGTCCGTCACTGGTCATATTCAGAGGGGGCGGAGTCTTCATCTCCAAGGCCTTGCTCAGGTTGCCATGAGAAAACATTGAGTAGCCCAGACCTTCAGAGTCATATGGGAAGTGAAAAACAAGATGTGGTTGAAATTATATTTTCAGTTTCTCTCTCCCGTTCTCTCTGTCACTCACTGAAAGGAGAAGTTTTCCTTCTGAGACAACATTTATTCGCTATCTGTGCTTGCCACCTGTATGGAAACACATTTTACTGATAAGTGTGAGCTTGTCTTGATGTGATGGCTTTGAATGTCTTGCTAAGGCCGATTTTGTATAGCTAGCAGTTATGTATCCGAAATACACGCAGTCAAATGTTTTGCATCATTCGAATTTTTATCCATTTTACACAAAATAAATAAAAGCATTTCAAAGACCATTTTAATGTGACCTTTTGACCCAGAAAAAGAAATAATGTTTATGCAAGAATCAAGCCCTGGGACATAAAAGCAACCATAGTTCAAGAAAAAAATCCTCGCACGTTAAAAAGCCTGAACGTCTACCTCTACATCAAACTATTTCGTATCTCTTTTCAAAACCACCGTCACAATTAGAAGCTGCATTCTGATGCATGTGACACTTCTGCTAGCTTTTAGCGCAGGATTCTGACCACAGGTCTCTTTGAGTAGAATATTCCTATACCACACTACTAATAGTAATATGGAGGCGCTGCATCAAAGTCCAGCAGGTGTGACATTCTGCTCAGAAACCACAGCTCTGTCTTCAGCTACTGTTTCATATGTGTGTCTGTATGTATGCGTGGTTGAGAGGGAGGGCTGTTTCACATATGAGAACTTCCTGTGCGCAAATACTAAAATACTCGACTCAGGGAGCTTTCCCCACTGCCTTTTAGTGTAACACCATCCAACATTGACTATAATAAGTACAATACGGTAAACGGTTTTAGTGCTTCGTCTCTAAAAAACATTTAGTGGAACAGAAATACGGTTTATGAGGTACATATATAGTAGTTTATGTAGTTAAAACCACACTATATAACTTTTTTTGTTCGAAACAAACTAAATTTAAATAATGAGTGAGTACCCCAAAAAACAAGGAACGTTCTCAGAGCTTTGGATAAGGTTCTCTCAAAGTTATAAACAAACGTTCTGGTCTTTAATAATGTTCTTAAAACATTGTTCATGGAACGTTTTACTTCTGAAATGTTGTTGGACATTTGTTTTTGGAAATATTACTGCTAGTTTCAGAACTTTCAAAGTAATGTTTCCATAAAATTTGCAAGATGATAAAATGGAATGTTTCCTTAAAGTTTGCATAACAACAACAACAACAACATTATTTTCATAATTTAATGAGAACATTAGCAAAATGTTCATTAGAACATATTTTTGTTCACTGGGTACATCATAAAGCCATCGTCCAAACCGTGTTTTGCCTTACGCTAAATGATTGAAACCATGCATGTTTATGTCATATAGGTAAATAATCACAAGAAGGACAGGCTAAGGCTATATACAGATGCCACAACAACTCAAAACGAAAGTTTATATTTTGCAATTCTGATTTTTCTTATCAGAATTGTGAGAAAAAGTCAGAACTGTAATGATAAAAATGTTATAGCCTAGGTTTAAATGTTATCCATGCAAAATGTTATAGGTTTTAGTATTATTTCATGCTGTAACTAGGGATAATACATCGCCCACATATGTGAATATTATGTAGATCTATTGTTTACATCAAATCCATGCTTTAATGGTAGGGCTTGCAACCATAAACATATGTAAAAATGAAAAAGACCATCTTCTTTTTTCTTTTTCTCTTTTTTACATTCCGATTCTAAAGGCACAACAAGTCATTTTTAGTGGTCAGATCAGTCACAGTTGTAACTATTTAGCTACTTCTCACTCTATAGTGTTTAGCACCCTGACGAAGGCCTGTTTGGGCTGAGTTTTTTAAGATGTAGCCCTGTCTTATAATAAAGGCTTTTTACCTTTCTAACTATGCGAGCGCCTGGACGTGGATTTTCTTGCTTTACAACAGGATCTACCTAGCATTTTTCATATTGTTCCCCTTCTGGAGCACCAATAGTTTTGATTGTTAGATGCGCCCCTGGATGATATATATTTTCTTTGATTAAGTCATTTTTTTCTCTTATTTAGTGAATCTTGCCCATTTTCCTACACTTGTTACCACTTTTTCTGCCACCACAATGCACTTATGTAGCCTAGCTGTGCTCATTGTGATCTGTATTTTTGTATTTCCACAGCATGAAGGTAAGATCTTACGGATTTATGAGTGAACCGCTCATTTTAAAATCTTCTCGTTCAACTGACATTTGTTATAACATCCACTTCAACCAAGCGGCAACCTCCCCCTTTCTCTCGTGAAGCCAATACGGAAGTAACTTAAACTGCGATTCATCGACTGGCCGCTAGGGACAGGCTCCAAAAGAGAGCAGAATCTCATAGAGTCCCATGTTAAATTGGCCAAGTTTATAGCAGAAAAAAACATGTTTACAAGTTGGTTCAAATTGTGGTTTTGGTCTATACTGCTATTTTTGCCCTTCATGACAACTCTGAGGGGGATGAATTTTTTTATAACTTATCTGTTTAAATTATATTAAGCCTTAAAGTTCTGCATAATTAAGGGCGTGGTCACTTGACTGACAGGTGGATTGCGCTGCTGTCTGTGAGCCGTCACTTTACCTCAGATGCCGCTGAATTTGGCATCTCAGCCGTATTTGTGCTCGATTATTTTATACAATTATAAAATATGGCTTGCTGCATAATATTCGAGACTGATGTGTGTCTGTGTAGATGTGCATGCATGGGGAAGAGACACAGAACACACGTTGTTGGATCGTGGCATTGGCTGAAAGTTTTGGTTGTGAGATTTACTGCAATGACAATGGCGGGAGGATATCAAAATCCGACAGCACTGCTTGGATATTATAACTAAAACTGCTGCACTATTTTGAAAATAATATACTTTGGACACGGTCTCATTTGTTTGTTAGATACGATCGCTGCTCAGATTGCATCCTTTCTTGAAGAACGATGACAGAGAGCAGATCATTCAGAAGAAATGTGACATGTTTTTTTGTTTTGCAATGGACATTCATATTTTACCCAAGTGCCACGGATTGGATTCATCTCGCGATCTCTATTTCATTATAAAGGTATGAAGTCCCATTTGATTTTCCATGTTGTTATTTGCACAACCAACACTACTGGTGTTGGAGCATCTATATCTTAAAAAACACAGTAGATTGACAGTAAACCTTTAGAACGTTCTGATGATAAAACTTGTCTTCATTAATATTTTAGATCGTATCTAAGATAGATAGATAGCTCCTTTGCTGCTAACATGGTCACGTCGAGCTAGGCGGGCGTGGTTTCAGCAACCAATCATATCAGCCCAAACCACCTCCCCGCCTCTTTGCCCATTTTCAGTTATCCGGGAGTGACGTGCGGTGACGCGCAGCTAAGATGGCCGCGGCCTCATTTAGGCGTCAAAACTGCTGTTCAGAACTCTATGGGTGACGTCACGGACGCTACGTCCATATTTTTTTACAGTCTATGACTTCAACATTATAATGCTCATGATAACCTTCTTTAACTCTACAATAAGTAAATCCACTTCACCAGTTAATTACTCTTCTACAGCGACGCTATAGAAATATACAGAGCTACCACAAAAACGGAAGTTCAAAGACAAAATTCTATAGATGTCTGCACACTTGTTTGTCTGGCGCATAAGGTCTGTATTTAGCAGGGGTGTCCAAACTCGGAACTGGAGGGCCACTGTCCTGCAGAGTTTAGCTCCAACGTCCCTCAACACACTTGCCTGGAAATTTCTAGTATGCCTACTAAGACCTTGATTAGTTGGTTCAGGTGTGTTTAATTGGGGTTGGAGCTGAACTCTGCAGGACAGTGACCCTCCAGGAGCAGGGTTGTTTATGTTGGTAACAACACCAATCTCTAAACCAGTTACTATTCTAGTTATAGCGTCATATCATATCTGATATGAATAGTAATTGTTATGTCTACTGCCAAACTTTTGTAATGTTCTTTAAAAAAAAAATGAATTGAAGTTACATTGTGTAGCTTTAAATATAGAAATAGCCTGAAAGATAAGTCTAGTAATGTCATCAAATATTTAGAAATGTCTTGGCTGTTTTAAATGACATGGACCTTACCTGCATGTGGACCCATGAGAGCCGGATGAGAGTTGGAGCTGACAGAACCGGTTGAGCTCGGTCTGGTGCACAACGGTTTGTAGGATGGAGTCCGATGGGCACCTAGGGTTGGATTGGAGGAGTTGCTGTAGCCGTTTTCAGTACTTGGAGCCATCACTTCTGGAGGGAGGAGCGATGGAGCCTGTGAATGGATTTCATAACATTACTTCAGAAGAACACATATGCATTTGCTACATTTTCGGTTCAGAAATTGTTTTCTGAAAGATTCTACTAACATAATAGCGTTGCCGAGCGATGGAGAGGTCCATGCCGTCGTGATATTTCTCCATTCCCATCGGCACGCTGTCTTCATGTTCGAGCTCTGAACTGTCCAGCCCCAAACCTTTCCTTCTCAAAGTCTGGAGCGCTCAGAAAGAAAGAGGGTGGAAGAGAGGAGAAAAGAGAGAATAGTATGAAATTGGGGTGAAGGAGCAGAAATTGGATCAGGGCATGACATAGGCCGAATTCGAACCTCCATCTCCCATATGAGCACTACAGTTCTGCTAGGCCACAGCTCTGATATGATTTTCTGTTCTATAATTCTCTAATGAAATAGTAAAAGACATGTAAAAAAAAAAGTAATATAATAAATTTTACTGTATAATAGTGTAATGAACCCCCCCAAAAAAACACATGCATGTATTTTTAGTTTGTGAACCACTTGCAGAATCTGTGAAAATGTGAATAATTTTAACAAAATAAGAGAGATCATACAAAATGCATGTTATTTTTATTTAGTGCTGTCCTGAATAAGATGTTTACATATGGTGCACATGACAAAAAAAAAAAAAAGAAGCTGAATTTATAAAAATGACTGCTGATTACTGTGTGTTGTTACCTGGATGATCCATGACTGTGACTGTTTTTTTTTGTTTTGTGATGGTTGTTCATGAGTCCCTTGTTTGTTCTGAGCAGTTAAACTGAGCTCTGTTCTTCAGAAAAATCCCCTAGGTCCAGAAAAAATCTTCAGTTTTCCAGCATCTTTTGCATATTTGAACCCTTTCCAGCAGTGACTGTATGATTTTGAGATCCACACTGAGGATAATTGAGGGACTCAAACACAACTATTAAAAAAAGTTCAAACATTCACTGATGCTCCAGAAGGAAACACAATGCATTAATAGCTAGGGGGTGAAAACTTTTTTTATTTTTATTTTTTTAAATTGATATTTAAACAAAATAAGAAAAATTTGGACATCTTCATCCTGTTCAAAAGTTTTCACCCCCCAGCTCTTAATGCGTCGTGTTTCCTTCTGGAGCATCAGTGAATGTTTGAACCTTTTTTAATAGTTGTGTTTCCTAAGTTGTCCTCAGTGTGAAAAGACGGATCTCCGAATCATACAGTAACTGCTGGAAAGGGTTCAAATATGCAAAAGATGCTGAAGAATCTGCAGGACCTGGAGGATTTTTCTGAAGAACAGAGCTCAGTTTAACTGCTCAGAACAAACAAGAGACTCATGAACAACCATCACAAAACAAAAAAAACAGCCGAGTGTCATCCAGGTAACCACACACAATATTGAGAATCAAGGGTATGTAAACTTTTGAACGGGGTAATTTTAATAAATTCAGCTACTTTTTGTCTTGTGGACTATATGTAAACTTTTTTTATGTAAAATATCTTATTCAGGACAGTACTCAATGAAAAATAACATGCATTTTGTATGATCTCTCTTATTTTGTTAAAATTATTCAGACTTTCACAGATTCTGCAAGGGGTTCACAAACTTTCAAGTAGCACTGTATATACATAAGTGCAACAAAAATATATTGGCCATTATTTTACAACTAATTCTTCTGCTCACCAAGGCTGCATATATTTGATTAAAAATACAGTAAAAACAGTAATATTATGAAATATTATTACACTTTAAATAACACTTTTTTTTATTTGAATATATTCTAAAATGTAATTTATTCCTGTAATGTATTCCTCCAGTCTTCAGTGTCACATGATCCTTCAGAAATCATTCTAATATGCTGATTAGGAAACATTCCTTATCTATCTACATGATCTATATGATGTTCAGGCCTAAACATCTACAGCTTCATGTTGATACAATTCTTATAGTACATCTATATTGTGCCTGTTTAAAACTGGGACTTAGTTTGGTTACATTACAATTAAATTAAGCAAAGTGAAACCGTAGCGGTAGCCCACCTGATTTAATGATTTACTAATAATGAAAACGCTTCAGAAGGGAGAGATTTGGCATGTACCTCCAGTATGTCAGTGTTTGTACGGCTCTCGTGAGGTTCACTGTACTCGGTGTACTTTAACAGAACTTTGTCCATATCAGTGCTGGCGTACTGGAAAAGACGGTTAGTGCTGTTGAAGATGATGAGAGCGATCTCGCAGTCGCACAACACGCTCAGCTCGTAGGCCTTTTTCATCAGCCCAAATTTGCGCTTGGTAAATGTCACCTTGAAGAAGAGAACAAACCACAGGACTATTGTTACAGAAACGTCTGATAGATGCCACAAAGCTATGATGGTTTGACTTCTCACGCTGTGTCTTTCTGGAGTCTTTTTTTGGACATGTCTTCGCTCGTTTAGCAAAAGCCGTGTTTCTCACCTTGAGATCATTTGCCATGGATTAAAATATCGCTTCCTGATGTTGAGCAAAAACTATATTAATTATTAATCAGGTGTGAAAAATTTAACAAAGGCCCATGTTTGTGGTTTTTTGGCCCATATTTGCGAAAGATAAAGATATATGGATTAAAGTACAACATGAAATCAAAATCAAAAGTAACATGCCTGGTTTTAGTTTGCACAACTGATCATTGCATATCAGTCAAACTGAAAACAAGTTTTATATTATAAAAAATTCTTAATTTGAATAATAATTTCTTTGTCCCTAAAACAACATTTCGGTTGCCAAAACCAAAGCTGTGTGGGCGGAATCAAAAAAATATAATATTCACTACTAATAATACAGGCTAACATCCACCAATCAAATCATGTTAAAATCAAGCCCAACCCTACATAATTTCCTACTAAATATTCAGTTTCACACAGAAAACATTTGAATCTTATTTCATGTTGAATTTAAACAGCGTATGAAGTGAAAAGAGTACTGACCTGTCGATTTCGCTGGTCAAGAATCCGAGAAATCTGTATTTTCTTCCGCCCCATGATGTTGATTTTCTAAATCAGCAGATGTAAAATAAAGTCATTTATAATAAGAATGTGTGGCATGTGAAACACTTTTTTAAATGTTTATATAATTTACCGAAAATAACACCTGAGAATTAGAGCATAATATATTTTAAAAATTCAATATATATTGTGTTAGTATTTACAAAAATATACAACATATTTTGTAGTAAAATATTATATATCTATATGCACAACAGTTCACAATACTCATATTTCTGCAGAAACGTATGTATTGCTCTTGTAAATATAGTGGGAACTGCTCATGTGTGATGTTCAACCAATACCAATTTCCACTCCAACTTCCCAACCAAGGGTTATGGACATTTGTGTACTTATACCCTCCAGAGGGTTAGTTGGGAGTAAAGTTAGCCCAGGCGCGCAGGCTAACACCCCCACAGTCTGGGTTATCCCACCACAAACATGAGCCTTTCCAGAGGGCAAGGGTTAAAAAAATGTCATCTCCATTTAAAGGTAGACTAAAGTTAGCATTAGCGTTACAACCGCACTTAGAATAATAGTGTTTCAATGAAGGGAAATTTCCTGTCCACCCCCTGTTCTCCCATGAGCAAAATGGACACCAACAGTTGATTTTGGGGTGGGGGGAGGGGTAGTAAAGCTTCCTAGTTTAGGGTCATCATTCATCAGAAACTGAAAGGTTTTAACCAGTCAGGGATCATTAGTGATGCATTTCACAGATTTAGCCTGGGATTGCTAGTAGCTAAAGCTAACAACTTTAGTAAAAACAACAACAACAAAAACATTACAATTCTCCACTCAACAAATCTGCTTTGCTATTTTAAAGCACATTTGATGGTGAAGTTGCACTAGAATAACTATTTTTAAAGCTAAAACGCTAGTAGCTAACAATTTGGTGAGTTACAGTATTGCATCTGCTAAGCTGTTAGCTGCATTTGACGACACTGAGATTCTAGCAGCTGACATGAAAAGCAAAAAAGAAAATATCTTCATGTTTCTGAAAAAGAATAACAGACATTTTATGTTGATAAGAAGCTCAATTCATTTGACATAGCAAAAAATCAAGATCTGTACACTAGGCTTGTAGTTTCACATAGGCCTATAAATCAGTAAAATACAATCATAAATTTGGCTTTGCTAATGTATTAGCTATCAATCCCACTGAGAAATACCGTTCAGATCTAACTCTGCTGATTGTTAGCATAGTGGCTAACTAATAAGCTAAAAACCCCAGGACTTCAGCTATGCTTTTTCCTCTCATGTTAGGCATGTGTAACCTCATCTATTTTTAAAATCTCAAAGCCAGTGGTTTACAGAGAGAGCGCCGCTGTTCCCACGATCCATGAGTGCCCGCTGCCCTCACACCCACCCCTTGGCACACAGGCAGACAAGTGGAGGAATCCTTGTTTTGTGCCATTATAACCATATAAAGAGAATACCAGTAAGATTCTCCGTACACCCACAAACACACACACCTACAAGATTTGACAGGTGGCCTGCATCAGGGTCGGGCAGTTGGTCATGAGATATAAATGTAATGCGGGGAAGTGAGAAGCATTTGTGACAAGATCGCTATCACCAAACTAAGTGTTGGGCTAAGTTTAAAGTTCCTCAAATTTGTCAATGCATTTGCTTTTGCTCACAAACCAATGCGACTATAAGCGAAATTACAATGTTCATTTTAACTCTGGTTTTCAGTGACTTGTCTCAACAAAACTGATTTATGATGCTATAGTAGACATAACCACAGACAGAAATGTCATGCACAACACACACTCATGGTAATTCATAACTAATTTAAGTTTAGGTGAATTGGTGGCGAATTTGTACATTCTCATTCATATGTTTTCATATGATCTGCTTATGGCCACTAACGGTTATGGAGTGAAAGTTTTACATTTTCTTATTAATCAAATTGTACCTACTCAACATATATATATATATATATATATATATATATATATATATATATATATATATAGGTACAATTTGTATGTTTGTAACTTGTATGTTTATGTTCAGTTATTTCACTATAATAGCAATGAAAATGACCTATTAATTACCATTAAAGTGAAATTACTGAACCTAAACTTACAAGCTTGATAAAAATGCTCATTTTAGCATTTTAGAAGAAAATTTCAGATGGCACTTAGACGCTTTTGCATCTGAAGTCTTCATATATATATATATATATATATATATATATATATATATATATATAAATAATTTTTTTTTTTTATTATTATTAAAATTGTCCTGCTGGCATCAGAACCCATATTCCTGCTTTGGTTTGCTCAGGCCTGTAGTTTTGTGTCTGAAAGATGACATGATTAATGGCTGATAAAATGTGACTTAAACAGTCAGAACGGACAACGTCCCATTCTAAGGGTCAGATGGTCACATGTCTGACTAGTTTATTAGCTGGTATGTAAAAATATGATTGGTTTAAGATGTTTATGACAATATGAACTAATAAAATTCATATTTCTTTTCTGAATTCAAACCTATGGACTGATATTTCTTCTTTAAATAATTTTTATTATGATACATCTAAAAAAGTCAAGCCAAAAAATTGGTTGTGTGTTTGTTAATTTGTACATGGCCCATATAAACCATGTCAAATTTTCATTTCTTTACATACATATTATTGGGGGGATATTTGATATTAATCGCCTGGTGCATTTGTGTCTATATCCTCTGTCTCGCCACCAATAACATCTCATCTTTAATTCAGACGGATATTTTTCCCCACATCGGGTTGGCTGATGACACGTACGGAGGCTTAATGAAGTGGAGGGTGACGGGGTTGACATATCTATATAATCACATTAATTATGTGCATTAATTTTATATATAGTACACAAAAACATTTTTGACATTAAAAAATCATATGAATTTGTCACTAATTCGCCATAATGTATATATATATATATATATATATATATATATATATATATATATATATATATATATATATATATACAGCAATGCATTAAGAAAACTTCTATTTTACTATTTTAAATAGATAATAATAATAATAATAATAATAGTAATATTTTGTTACATTTATATAGCACTTTTCTGGATACTCAAAGCGCATTACATATGGAAGGGGGAATCTCCTCAACCACCACACAATTACAAAGTGACAAAATGTTCAAAAATTTTATTGCTCAATTTACTTTAAGTTAGTTAATACATACAAAAAATTTTTTTTAAGTGTAATTTACTGATTCAGCTGGACTGCACATGAAATTACATTAAACAACAAATTACAAGTCGTAGCACGTAACAATGCAACTATTGCACCTCTGGATCCTGTCTGCCCTCGTGTACATTCAGCTTCCTGTGAGATTCTCCCAGAGGCCAGACAGACAGTGGAAAAGCATACACACAAACAGTGGCAGTGTTACACAGCACTCGCTCTGGGGCCGGAGGGGACTAATTGCTGGGTCCCTCATGGGGGCAACACCACCAGAACTCCAACAACAAACACCTTTGTGGAGACTAGTCAAAGCTGTTGGAGCAGGGGAACGCAAATAAATGAGCTCTAGAACACTAGAGCAAATAATTATTTGCTAATGGACGTCGTAACTGTTTCAAAACCATATGCAACTGGCACCTGTAGCGTACAGACATTTCAGCTGTTGGTGGCTGAAGCTAATGGTTTGTATACGCATGTATCGGAGGGATGAGAAACCTGTGTGAGCCAAAAATAGTAAGTAAGACTTATATTTGCATACCAAATGACAAGAGCAAACGGTCTAAGAAGCAAAAGGAAGGCTACATATGCTTTCTAAATGTTTACGGCACAACATTATTGTTTGTGTTGTTATTAAAACACTTAAAAATAAATGCACATCAAGTCAATTTTAAGATATACGCTGGATGTATGGTTTCTGTATTTTGCAAAATGCAGCAAGGTCCTTGGGGTTTAAAATTACATCCAGGTGCAAGAACATCTATTAGATGACACAAAGTTTTGTGCAAGATTTCATCCTTTGGATGACCTTTGTAGGCTGTTCAAGTAGAAAAGCATGCAACTGCAGTTTCTAGGTTTGATTCACAAGGAGTGCCCATACTACAAAAATGTACATTTAGAATATAAGTTGATTTGCAATATAAATAAATACATAAATAATCTGCAAAATCAATAAATATAATTGCATATCCCAAAAGAATAAACACTTTGAAATAACACTAAAATTGTAAATCTGCACTAAACTAGTGTGTTGAGAAAAAAGCGTTAATAACACTTTATGTAATAAATAAAGCATTCTGCATTCGTTTCTCACATTCTCAAGGTAACACTTCGATGGTGGCTTGATTAAAACTAGCGAGCGAACGAAAGGCCTTGTTTTTGTGCCAATCTTCTGCTTCAAATATGTAATTGTACTATGATCTTATTTTGATAAAAATATTATTTTGCAATTTATTTATATTCATATATATATATATATATATATATATATATATATATATATATATATATATATATATATATATATATATATATAGGACAGGTTGAACTATTTATAATTATAATGACATTACTAATTATAATTATAGTTTATATAACTAATAATATAATCATGATATATATATATATATATATATATATATATATATATATCATGATTATATTATTATAAATATCAATGGTTCTATAAATAGTTCAACCTGTCCAATAACTTCCACGGTCACTCATATGTAAGACTAAACGTAAAACTATAGTTAGCTAAACAGTTATATAGTTAGCCTATATATAAATATATTTGAAAACAACAATATATTTTACCTGCTTTTGACAGTTAACCAGTCGGTTGAGTCGTTAAGAACAGCGTCACCAGTCTGCAAAAGAAGATGAATCAGTTGAATGAGTTGGTTGAGTTCACATCACCTGATGATCGTCGAGCGTTTTTGACAACAGCTCATCTCCAGCTGTTCATACTGTAGCAGCATCTTGCAGAGAAAACCACGCCCTCTCAAAGTTTGCATTGGCTGAAAGAGACGCCAATCATCTCCAGCTGTTCCTATAGCTGCGTCATCAAGCAGGAAAATGGCACGCCCCTCTGGCGTTCCCATTGGCTGAAAGAGACGCCCATCATCTCCGCCTGTTTTCACTGTAAGCAGCAGCCGCTTACTTTTTTGCACCCGCCTCTGTCGAGTTTCATTGGCTGCAAAATACGCCATCACTTTTATTCTGTCATTCATTGAATAAAAACCTCATCCGATACTCTAAATAGGCACTTAAATATTAAGTGTACAAGGATTATAGTTTAATGATGTAGTTAAAAAAGAAAGAACTAGCGCTCTGTCGTTTATAATGTGTAGCACATTCAGCGTTATATAAGCAACTTTGAACCACCTCCTAGCCTATTAAAATTAATAACACCACAGAGACATGACCACATTAATCGAGGATTAAACTGAAGGTCTAAAGCTAGATTTTCTGAGCAACACTTAATAATAAACTTTCATTCTAAACGTTCATTATGTTATATTTTATATATCTTATCACTGACACCTTATAGCCTGTTTGGAGGGACCTCTATAGTTTTTGGCCTGTGAAATTTGCTTCACATTTCATTTTTATAAAATAAATAAATAAATAGTTAACTTATATTTCACGTATAACACTGTTCCAGAAAAATTCCATTTTCTAAAGATTCACATTGTTAAAATTCCTAAATCTTTTTTTTATTTATTAGCTATAATTATTTTTACAACAGGTAACCTCAATATATATATAGCCTAGTCGATTTCATGCAGGGGACAGAACTTCATCAGCGATGGCTTAAATGCAAGTAAATCACACCTAATGGAAGCCTGTGAGATGCACTGTGAATTGGTTGCTCAACTGACAGCTTAACACAAAGATGCATTTTGTTCTTTGTAGGTCTTTCTTTCACATTAGCCTGGCAAGACTATGATAAAGCAAAAATGTTCTTTGGATTCATAGGTTGTTTACATGACAATGATTTACTTTTGTTGGTTGTTGTCTGCTTACACTGTTTTTATTCCACAGAAGCTGGATGAAGAAAATGGCTCACTGATAAAGCAAGACATCACTTCACGTGTTTTGAAGATTGTCACCACCAGCAAGGGTGACAATGACCCCTGTCCCACAGTGGGGATTATTATCGAAGGAACCGAAGCTTTTACAGTGTCTGATGTACCCCAAGCATGTGCTTACCTCATGGGACTGGTATATGCTCTAAACTTGAGATACCCCAAAGAACTTAAATATACTTTTGAAGTATTTCAGAAGATATTTCTGCAAATCGACGTCGGCAACCTCTCTTCAAAGGTTCACACCTTGAACAATAAATTAATTGTTTAAAGCACTTAACTGTTTTTTTTGTTGTTGTTGTTTTTTGTGTTTGTTTGTTTTTTTCAAATAAGACCAATTTTTTTTCTTTTTCTTTTTTTTTTACCGAATTCAAAATTTCTTTAAAAGGTGTTCACTTTTAATAGTCTTTCAAATAAATGCACTTTTCCTACTGCTTAATTTTTATCTGCTGATTTAAAGGGTTAGTTCACCCAAAAATGAAAATAATGTCATTTATTACTCCCCCTCATGCCGTTCCACACCTGTAAGACCTTCGTTCATCTTCAGAACACAAATTAAGATATTTTTGATGAAATCCGATGGCTCAGTGAGGCCTGCATAGCCAGCAATGACATTTCCTCTCTCAAGATCCATTAATGTGCTAAAAACATATTTAAATCAGTTCATGTGAGTTCAGTGGTGCAACCTTAATGTTATAAAGTGACGAGAATATTTTTTGTGCGGCAAAAAACTAAAACAAAATAAGGACTTTTCAATAATACAGTGATGGGCCGATTTCAAAACACTGCTTCGGAGCTTTACGAATCAAATCAGTGATTCTGATCTCCTATCAAACAGCTAAACTGCTGAAATCACGTGACTTTGGCGCTCTGAAGCAGTGTTTTGAAAATCACCCATCACTATATCGTTAAAAAAAGTCTTTTTTCCCCCTTTTTTTTTCGGCGCACAAAAAGTATTCTCGTTGCTTTATAATATTAATATTGAACCACTGTACTCACATGAACTGACTTAAATATGTTTTTTGTACATTTATGGATCTTGAGAGAGGAAGTGTCATTGCCGGCTATGTAGGCCTTACTGAGCCATCGGATTTCAACAAAAATATCTTAATTTGTGTATTAAGATGAACGAAGGTCTTACGGGTGTGGAACAGCATGAGGGGGAGTAATAAATGACATTATTTTCATTTTTGGGTGAACTTAGGGTGAAGTTTATGATGTAATTGAATTTGTTGTTTTAACATTGTTTTAATCAGTTTTAAATGCTGTTTACTGTTTAAACTACTGTTCTCATTGATTGATGGTCATTGAATAAATACTGTTGCTTAGTGATTAATTTTTACCTGCCGATGTAATCTTTATGATGAATTTGAATTTGTTGTTTTAACATTTAAGTAGCTAACTGAATGTGAATAAATATTTTGTAAATTGAGATGCTTGTTTACTGTTTTGTGGCACTTTTAGAAAAATTAAGAAAACTAAAAAAAATAAAAAAAAAAAGGCTTGCAAGGATAAATTTGTAAATATTACTTAAAGGTTTATGTTGAATATACTTAAAAAATTATAGTTTGAAATTGATAAAATTGAGTTACTTACGAGTCGAAGTTGAAAACATGTAAAGTCTAATAGGATAAACGCTAATAAAATGAGTTCAAAATACTCAATTACAGTTAACCATAATTTCATCTCAACATGTAATGTAACTTTAGCCATTTCCATTTATATAGTGTAAACTATCTTAGCAGACTTGCACAGACTACTGTCCATAAAAAGTGACAATGAGATGCAAATATACACACTGTAAAGAGGTTACCAATATCTCTCAGTATTTCTCAGTGGCTTTAGTTCCCCTGTGAGACTTTAATCTGCATGTCATCTGATGCAAGAATTAGCAAGTTCATGTCATGCTCCCGAAAGTCCCTCAGCATCCCTCCTGCAGGAAGCTCAGTGTTTTCGGATTCCCTCCTGTCTGGAGAGAATATAAACAATGATTTTAAAAGGCATATTGAATATGGCTTAAACATCTCTGAAATGGACCAAATTCAGTATAAATTAGGGAGAAAATATTTGTTTATAATTTTATTTTTGTGTGTGTGTCTGGCTATTGTGCCTAAACAGTTCAAAATAAAGGTTCCAATTTTTTATTTTATTTATTTATTTATTTATTGTTTTGCAGCGATGCCATAGAAGAACCATTTTTGTGCAATGGAAAGGTTCTACAAAGATAAAGGTTCCAAAAGGGTTTGTTTTAGCCATAGAAGAAACTTTGTGGTTCCCCAAAGAACCTTTTAGCGAACACTTCTTAAAAGAACCATTTTTTCTTGGTGTGATGAACATTTTTCCACTATAAAGAACCTTTTGAGCAATGTAAATAAATGTTGCAAAAGGGAGTTTTGCAGTAATGCCACTGGTTCCCCAAAGAACCTTTCAGTGAAAAGTTCTTTAAAGAACCATTTTTACTTACTGTGAAGAACATTTCAAAAATCTAAAGAACCCTTTTGTCCAATGGAGAGGTTCCATGGATGTTAAAGGTTCTTCAAAGAACCATAGATGCCAAAAAACCTTTATGTGTTCTGTAAAAAGCCTCTGTGACCAAACTCAAATGTCCAATAAAACTCTTTCTGATTATGAAATAGGTGAGAAAGTTAAATAATCAGACAGAATCATAATTTTGAGACTCATATCGCCAGCCTACTGATTTCTGGGTTCTTTAAAGCATCATTATCAAACTAGTTATTTGTGGTAAATGTTCTCCTATGGCAGTGGGGTGTAAACACTTTTTAAGGTAGGTAACTTTGTGTAAAGTGTATAATAAATGTATAGTGGTTATTAATGTAATTATACCCTATAACTGGGTCTCAATCAAATAAAGGAAACTCTGGAAAGTGTCAAGTGTCAACTTGTCTTTTTTTCCCTGAAACTTCTCACTTCTGCTTTTGACAGCATCAGCGGCCTGACGTTTTTGTACATGTGGTGAGTCTCTCGGATTCAGAAATAGCCTCTCTGGTCAGTGTTCATGTTTAGGCGATTCTTCAGGCAATGTTTTTTTTAGTGTCACGCTTATCACGTTAAGCACAGCGGCAGACCTTGAGTTCCCATCAGCACATTCTGAGCAAAAAAATAACTCCACCTGTGCATTCATTGTTAAGGTAACAAGCAACGTTTCACCTTTATGCAACTGAGCTTAAATAACATATGACACTGAAATATATGGCAATTTTAAATTATATTCATAAATAAAACACTCATATTGATGCTCTTTGGATCTTTAATAATGCTTTTACACCTGTAACATCTAAAAAATTAATAGTGAAGATGACAGTTTTTCCGTTTTGCTTGTGTAAAATGTCACAATGCTCAGATCAACTTAAAATCAAACACTATTCTCAGAAATCAAAACATATGAATGACTGCGATGTGGGCTATTCTTCAAAAAGCTTTCCATTGCCTTAACTAAGCGTTCTCCGGAGTGCAACACACATCTCTAAGGCAACCAAAGCAAAGCTCAGTTTTAAAAGGGAGCAACTGCTCTATATTTGCACCTTTCAAAACACATTAAAAAGACAATGCAGCCACTGGGTCACGTATACCTTAGTGCTCTCAGACTGCATTCTTCCCAATCTATTATCTTTCTTGTGATGTAGTTCATTTTTGTGCAAAATAATGATTCTCTATATATACATATTTTTGTGGATGGTGTGAATATGCACTGTTTTATGGTGATCTTATCATGCAAATGGGCCCATTTTACTCAAACCCACTGAATGAGGGGGGGAAAGTATTCTAGAAAGTTCATAGTCGTAAAATAAGAAATACTAGCTGTAGAAAAATAGAAATAAAAAGTCTTTTGTTGCATTTGATGAAGATTTTTTTAAGTACTGTATATTATATTATATTGTATTTATTTTATATAGTCCTATAAAGCAAAATAAGGGAAACTTC
The DNA here is from genome assembly GCF_018812025.1 of Megalobrama amblycephala. Taxonomy (NCBI): domain Eukaryota; kingdom Metazoa; phylum Chordata; class Actinopteri; order Cypriniformes; family Xenocyprididae; genus Megalobrama; species Megalobrama amblycephala. Next base: position 19,766,679 of record NC_063045.1, on the reverse strand, counting down.
GACCATATACACCTGTTGCATGCACTGGATAACAAAACTTAGATGGCATAAGTAAACGCATTCCTTCCTTGAGAGAAGTTAAACTTTTCAAAGGCCAAATAGGTGTAGGACGAGTAAGTTGTGGTATGTCTTAGGCGAATAAATCCAAATAAAAAGTCCATTGTTGCATGAAAATGCTTCTAATCTGGGGATTTAAAGTGGATCACATGCTCTGACTGAACAACAGCGGCACGAGAGCACGCGCATTCCACAGCAGCCTCTCGCGCATCGTTTGTTTTGCGCCTTAAGAAAACCGCGAAGAGAAAACACAGTGAGAAGATAGCGAGGAAAAACATCATTTTTGATGGACTATTGCAGGTTTAGGGGTTTGTTTGTGTAGTAAATCGGACATTTATTCACTGTCGGACATGACGCACTCCTACAGTCAGCGTTCTCTCTTGGTACTCACGTTTTTAGGGATTTTATCCGCAATAATGTCCGTGTTATCCGTCATTTTGATTTGCCAGCTCCAAACGCAACAGGCTGCTATAAAAGATTCGCCTACTTTCGTGTCGAGTGAGATCACAGCCGTGTTAATGCCCGTTTCTACGGTCCTCTCAGCCTTGTCCCTAACACTCAACTTGAGCTCACTTGTTGTGTGTTTGCTTCACAGCTATTTCGCGACTGAAATATGCCGAGGAGAACCAGATACACAAAGGTAATGGAGAAACTTACTATGTAACTTAGTTACAGAATATCGCACCAAGTGGGTGACATAAGAAAGAGCGAGAGTACAATATCACTTTACAAGCAAAACAGAAAAGAGTTTGTTAGGTCTCAAATTATAACACAGTAATACTCTTCAGACAAAATTGGATTTGGAAAGAAAAATCGTTTGTGGTTGTCGAACTTTAGTCGAACATTTCCATAGTACATGTGATGAATCACACCTGAGTGAACTTGAGGTAAACTGACTTCATACATCCACTAAAAATCACCTTGAAAGTCATTGAAATGAAATATTTGTAGCTCAAGTATCCAAATACTTTTGGAGGCCATTGTATATCAAACATAATTGACATTTACTGGACCTTTGAATTTCATATTGAGCTCCAGAACCTTTTTCTAAGATATAAAAGATTTTAAATGATTTCTGATTCAAAGGATCTGTTGCTTTACATATCCTGTCAGGTCTTTGAAATCCGTCTATTTGTTTTGCAAATTGAGGCCCTGCTATTAGTCCCCACAACTTTTTTTGCTTATATCCTAAGGGCCGATTGGTTTCTATTGGATAGCAGGATTGTCCGGCATGTGACCATTGGGCTGTTTTGCCTTGGAGTTTCAGTTTACTTAGCTGGTAAGTGCACATGAAAACCACAGAAAAGTCAAGACATGAATTATACTAAAAAACTTTAATTATTCAATTCAGAATATACACAATTACAGACCATAGTTAAAACAAGTAGATGTATGGTGCAAAATATGTATAAACTGCAACCAAAACACCCAAAGCAGCTTATAAATATTATACGCCAATCCTTACATCTTTTATACAAAAAGATGTCATCTTTTTCTTTTTGGCTCTTTGGTATGGAAGCCCATTTCCATCTAAGAGTAAATAAAATAGTGGTAACTGCGATTTTATATCTTCCAGTTGTGACTTTATATCTCATAAATGTGACTTCATATGCCACGATGCAACATTAAATCTCGCAATTGTGATATTTTTATCCACAGTTGCAATTTTATATTTCCCAATTGTGACTTTGTCTCACAAAGTGACTAAATTTCACAGTTGTGATTTTTTTCTCTTGCACTTACAGCTTTATATTTCCCAACTGTGACTTTAAATCTCATAATATAACTTTGTTACATTGTCAGATTACATTTCGCAATTGTGATATTTCTCCTTGCAGATGCAACTTTACATCTCACAATATGACTGAACTTACGTTTCAGTGTGACTTTGTTTCGTATTTAGACTCAGAATTAACTTTTTTATTTTTAACTCGGAAATGGCGTACCATACTTTAAAGTAGCATCAATATGACATGGTGGCATCAAGTGAAAGTGGCATATAGTTTCATCCATGTCTTCATCAGTGATCAAGTTTATATCCCAGAGCTGTGCTTTTCTCCTCCATCCTTTAGCATGCCAGGATCCAAAGCTCTTTTCCTGTAAAAAACAAACAATATGTTAGTGTGTATATATATATCATTCAGAAGTCATAGTATGGAGCGATTTGACAATAATATTTCATTTTTTTTCCCCCTCACAGCCATGTCCATTTATATGTTATTGGTGTTTGAAGTCGAGACCGGCATAGCCAGTGTGTGCGTGCTCTCCTCTGGTGTTCTCGTTCTGCTACTTATCGTTATTCACTCCCTAATACGGGCCGCACATACAGCCAAACACTTCCGCAGGGAACACACCCACACCATGTACCACCACGACCCTGAAAACAGCCTTGGAATCCATACGTCGAACCTAAGCATTACGGAAAAGCCAAGGAGGCAACACAGCTTAGCCAGCCTGCACAGACATTTCATCAACCCTGCTCACATCGATCCTAAATCGCAGTACTCACCATCCAACGGGCCTCACGTTCACTCTAGCGATAAGGATGGCTACAGTGGTGGTGGGAGCGGACGGACACACCGGACACTTTCGACAGACTCTGGCCTGTTTCACACACAGACAAAACCCTGGAACGGCGTCAACAGCGAGATGAGATCTATACTAGCACGCAAAGCCACGGTCAAGGATTCAACTTTAGTATGAATAGTATCACACCACATCTATGTGGCTATATATAAAGTGCCATTTCTTTAAATATATATATATATATATATATATATATATATATATATATATACACACACACACACACACACACAGTTGCAAAAAAAGTATGTGAACCACTTGCAGAATCTGTGAAAATGTGAATAATTTTAACAAAATAAGAGAGATCATACAAAATGCATGTTATTTTTTATTTAGTACTGTCCTGATTAAGATATTTTACATAAAAGATGTTTATATGTAGTCAACAAGAAAAAAAAATAGCTGAATTTATTAAAATGGCCCCATTCAAAAGTATGTGAACCATTGATTCTCAATATTGTGTGTGGTTACCTGGATGATCTGCGACTGTTTTTTGTTTTGTGATGGTTGTTCATGAGTCTCTTGTTTGTTCTGAGCAGTTAAACTGAGCTCTGTTCTTTAGAAAAATCCTCCATGTCCTGCAGATTCTTCAGTTTTCAAGCATTTTTGCATATTTGAACCCTTTCCAGCAGTTACTGTATGATTTTGAGATCCACACTGAGGACAACTGAGGGACTATTAAAACTATTAAAACAGGTTCAAACATTCACTGATGCTCCAGAAGGAAACAAGATGCATTAGCCAGGGGTGAAAACTTTTGAATTTAAATATCAAGGTAAATTGTACTTAATTTTACTTCTGGGAAACATGTAAGTATCTTCTGTTGCTTTGGAAGGGCAGTATTAAATGAAAAAAAAAAGTTTTTTTAAACAAAATAAGAAAAATTGGGACATTTTCATCCTGTCTACAGGACCTGGAGGATTTTTCTGAAAAACAGAGCTCAGTTTAACTGCTCAGGACAAACAAGAGACTCATGAACAACCATCACAAAACAAAAAAAGTCGTGGATCATCAGGTAACCACACACAGTATTAAGAACCAATGGTTCACATACTTTTGAACGGGGTCATTTTAATAAATTAAGCTATTTTTTTTTTCTTGTCAACTATATATAAACATCTTTTATGTAAAATATCTTACTCAGGACAGTACTAAATAAAAAATAACATGCATTTTGTATGATCTCTTTTATTTTGTAAAAATTTTTCACATTTTCAGTTTGCTTTATTTTTCTTGCAACTGTGTATATATATATATATATATATATATATATATATATATATATATATATATATATGGCTCTTTATAATGTCTATACATTATTGTCTTAGAAGGTGGCCAAATTATTTATGTGACATTTAAAGCAAAATATGTAAAAAACTGACTATATTTTTTGTACACCTAATATCACCTTATAGATGTTAGAAATCACACTAATTATTTCATTTTAAAATATTGTGAAATTACTACTGAAATACTTGAGAATTTGTGTAGCTGTTATTGGATAATGAATGTTTTCTTTTACTTTTGCTTAAAATACATGTATATATTAGTTTATTCAATGCACTGCAGCAAACGTGATGTGCTACAGAAAACTACAACTATAAAAATGACACTTAAATTACATATACTACATAATAATAAATTAAATATGTAAGAGAAGCTGATTTTAATTGGTATTTAAAATGTGTCATAATAAATCTGAAATATGACAAGGTTTCTGAACTTTTAACAACAATTTTGTATATAAACCACAAAAATACTGCATGTGTGATGTAGAAAGACACAAAAATGAAGTAAAACTAACCTTGAAGAAAGATTTCCATGAGTCAAGGTGGTGTGACTGAAGTGTGTGTGGGTGTATCATTTGGATTAATTGCAGGTTTCACATCACTGAAGCCACATGCATGTTTAAAAACAGAAAAAGTGAGCAAATTAAAAGTGAAGCAATCAAGCAAAGAAAAATTGAAGAAAGCATGAAAATGTCAAATTTACATTTAAAAGTGAAGTGACATAAAACTCCAAAAAAAAAAAAAGGAGAAAAGAATAATAGTGAATGGATTAAAAATGGATAGTGACTACAACCTTCGTCCTTGCAAGCTGCTCATCTGTTCCTTCATTGAAATGGCTTGGCGCAGAAGACCATCTATGTTCTTGAAATAGAGGCTACTATTTGTCATGCTTTTAACCGCGCTGAAAGAAAAACAGCCATGAAGTATGTACATAATGTAAATAATCAATTTGTCTGTTTGTGTAACCGAAATCTCACCTGCATGCATATTCAACAGTGTAGATTGCTCCCTGACTCTGCTCCTCCCAGCTCTGCATGTCTGTCTACAAATTCATAATTCATTACAACACTAAAGACAGCTTAGGATGTACATGTGTTTTATTGTTAAATATTATTTAGCTGGCTAACAAAATAATAATGATACTACATTTTATTTATAATGTGCTTTTCTCATACCCAAAGCTCAATAAGAAAGAAGTATAAATACAAGACAATAATAATAAGCAAAACAAATGCACAACATAGAAAACATTAACACCCTATTAAAAAGCGTGAGTCAAACTAAACAATATGGACTATTTTAAAAAGAAGAGTTTTTAATAGTTGCTTAAAACAGATGAGATTGAAGTCTTTAAAGGGTTAGTTCACCCAAAAATGAAAATTCTATCATTAATTACTCACCCTCATGCCGCTCCACACCCATAAGACCTTCGTTCATCTTCAAAGCGCAAATGAAGATATTTTTGATGAAATCTGAGAGGTATATGACTCGTCCATAGACAGCAATATAGGTACTAAAGACATCGTTAAAATCATAAGCTGTTTACGTCCAGCGCTTCCAAATTCTACGTCAGAACTCATTATTGGCCGGCTCCTGCGTCAGCATCACACGCATGTGTTGTGGTTCTCATGTGAACAGCATCAACCAATAATGAGCCGGCGTTCTGAAGCAGAACCTGGAAGCGCTGAACGTAAACAGCGTATGAGAATGACACAGAAGATATTGTTGAATAGAGTCGTTATTATTGTTTTGTTTTTGGCACAAAAAGTATTCTCATCGCTTCATAACGTTAAGGTTCTAAGGTTCTTTTTAATGATGTCTTTAATACCTTTCTGGACCTTGAAAGTGGTGGTTAAATTGTCATATACCTCTCAGATTTCCTTAAAAAATATCTTAATTTGTGTTCCAAAGATGAATGAAGGTCTTATGGGTTTGAAACGACATGAGTGTGAGTAATTAATGACAGAATTTTCATTTTGGGGTGAACTAACCCTTTAAAGCCATAGTGAAAATAAGCTGGAAATAATAAACAAATTAGTAATATATTACACTGCAGGCCATTGCTTCCAGTAAAATCATTCTATGAATTTATAAGTGCTAAAGTTATAAAGAAAAAAAATATGCTGCAAAATATTTATATTATTTGTCGTAACAAGGCAAGTCAACACCTGAAAATCCATATTTTGAGCCCTGTGTGTATTCTATATTGTATCAAATGGAAAGTGAAATGCTTCTACTGTGGCATTTACTATTATAAAAAGAAATTACCAAATGACAGTGTTTGGGCAAATGTACTGTCTGTATCCCTTTAATATAGGCAGTGCTGGATAGTAACTGATTATATGTAATCTGGATGAGATAATTAGATTCCAAAAATACTTGTAATTAGATTATATTACGTTTTAAAATACTCATAATTAGAATACAGTTACAGTTTTTTTATTGAATTCATAATTACTTAATATTCACAAAATGGCAGTATATTATTCAGAATTCAATGATTCTCCCTAATTCTTCTTTTTTTATCTTTTAAATTTTCCTTTCTCAAAAGTTTTGTAGAATTGAACTGTCTAGTCAGGTGACTATAATACATGGAAAACTGAGAGGCTGCAAATATTATATTTTGCAGCCTCTCAATTTTCCATGTATTATAGTCACCTGACTAGACTGCAATTATAATATTTTATCTTTTTCCTTTTAGTTAGTGTTTTATTTTTATTTTCAAATTGATTATTTCTTATATAGTTTAACTTTTTATGATTTAAATAATTATTAACTAAAAATTTATGAACCCCCTGCAGTAACTGGAAACACTTCAGGACATATTAGATTATATTACCTGGAATATATAATGTAATAGATTACGTTACTAACTACTGTTTTTATTATGTAATTTGTATTCAGTAACTTAATGGACTAAAATGTGTAAGTAATCTACCCAGCACTGAATATAGGCTAAGCAATGTCAGTGAAACGCATAAACACAACGCACCTTATGTTGCACGAGCTCTGGCAGGGATCTCCTGACGTGCTCTTGTAGCCTATAAAGCGCTATAGACGGTTCATTGGCCAACACATACATACTTTCTGTGAATTTATCAGTCACTGCAGCAGAAATAAACAAAACAAGCGATCATTATTTCTTCGTCAGCTTCGTAACAAATAAGATGTAAACACATAAAAGCTGTTTAATAAGCTCAGTTATGTAAATTAAATGTCATGAACATGAATCAACGTGCAAACGAATTCTGAATCTAGCCATGGTACCTCTTTTTACTTTTAACTGCATTTCTTGATCCTCCATTTTTATTATTATATACAAAAAAATAAACGTATGACATAAACTTCCTTCTGTATTATCACAGCACCGCTGTTTCCCTATGATTGTGTTCCCAAAACATCATCCGTAGGAACAACAGCCCAACAACTAGTTCCTAGCCACTAGTTCGAATCTTCTGAATTGACTCAATAAAGAGAATCATTCACTGAATCGTTCAGTTGCTCTTTCTGCAAATGTTCTGCAACATTTACGAGTCATCGAACGATTCGTTAAAAATACCGACAGTCTTCTACTAAGAGATCCCAGAAAGAGTATATAACAATTAAAGCATTATAAGCGTTCCCCCACAAAAGACAATTAAAGAAGATTTGTTTTTCTTTCACTCCATCTGGACAGCTGCTGGGCTGACTATTATAAACTCTTAAGAGAGCAAGCAAACAAACATACGGCATTTTATATAGTTACAGTGCATGGTTATCAATCGCTTTACACATTCATAATCATAAATTCAGATTAAAAAGACCTACGCAGTGAAGGGGGCGTATTGATTCAATTGATCCGACCAATGAGATGCTTCTCCCTAGCCCGCACTCAAATGCTATTGGCTCCAGCTATAGCCAGTCTTTGAAGGCAGGAAAGGAAAACAGTCACGCGCTTTAAAGAGTCAGTGCGTGAAAGTGAACTCAAACGATTCTTAAAAGATTCATTCAACCCCCCCGAATCGTTCACGAAAATCACTTCCAGCTACAGTTACAACTCTAATTGTTAAGAAGGATGCGATTAAGTTTGCAGCCAAAAGTACAAAATATATTATGAGAAAAGTACTTCATATGTGATTCATTAGACTTTGAATGTGCGGGTATGTGTTGAGCTCAATGCAAGTATCCTATTTCAGTTTCACTTTTGCAAACGAATCAGGAAACAAAAACAGCATGATCTTACAAGGCTGTGAAGTTTAAGATAATAGTTTTTGCTCATAAAGTGTAAGGAATCTAAGGTAAGATACTCCTAAGACACATATTTTATTATTTCATATTAGTACGTATTAATTTGTGCTAATATTGTTTATTAGATTTAGGCTATTTCTCGCTATTATTTTCTAAATTGCGCACATTTAAAGCAGGTGTAATGATCAGTGATTATGGAAAACAGACTTGACGAGAACCACTCGACTACTCTGACCAACAAACAGCGTGGAAATGAAGTCACAGTCCGACCGGCCACTTTAGATAGTGAGTCTGTCACCTGCTTCCATATGCATGAAACGCATATTTCAATGCAGAAATGTAAATGGTGCCTTTTTAAACATAATTATGTTTTAATTATGTCTTGTAGACCTCTCGATTCATCAGCTGGCAGCCCATGGAGAGATTTCACAGCTGGAGATACATTTATCCAAAGGTACCCATAAATAAATAACACACATAAGGGTATCCAACACTTGCTCAAATAAATAAATAACATATGTATGGGTACTCTTGCAGACAGCTCTCTGCTTAACACTCAAGATGAGCGAGGTTTCACACCACTAATGTGGGCTGCCGCATTTGGAGAGATAATGATGGTGGAATTTCTCCTTCAGAAGGTGAGAAAGACATATGTTTTAGTCACCAAGACCGGGCAATACATTATTATATTAAATTATATTATATCATTTATCAGGGAGCTGACCCAAGAACACTTGCTCGGGAGCGAGAAAGTGCCCTGTCTTTGGCCAGCGCAGGAGGATTTGCAGATATTGTTAATATTCTCCTACAACATGACATTGATATTGATTCCTATGACTGGGTATGAGCTATATACATTTTTATTTTGCTGGAAATGTTTATAACATTTCACAAAAAGTATTTAAAAATGTTACACAACCATTACTGAAAAACAAATCATGCTTTTGATTTTGAACACAGAATGGTGGGACCCCTCTTCTGTACGCAGTTCGTGGTAATCACATAAAATGTGTTGAAGCTCTCCTAAGTAAGTCTATTCAAAATATTCACTCATTTTGTTTTACTATTTGTGATGACAAACTAAAGCAAGTTTGTGTTTAGGACATGGGGCAGATATCACATTTGAGGCAGACTCTGGATACAGTCCTGTTGCCCTTGCTGTTGCATTGGGCCACAAAAAAGGCAAGTCATTCCTTACAGTATATTGATATGCAAATAATCCAGTTTATTTTAATAATTAATCACTGACGAGTCTACCAACTCATTTGCAGTGCAAAAATTTCTCGAAGATCACATTTTGAAGCTGTTTCGGGGACCGGTTTCAGCGTCTGAGAACACATGAAGCAAAGGACTGCTCTTACAATAATGCTGTATACTGTATATCTTTATTTTGACATGAAAGATAAAGAACAATCTGTTTTTCTACTTTTTTATTATTAAAAAACACTTTTACATATATGCAGTTCATGTGTGTTGACCTGAAAAGGCACGTGAATATAATCTGTAGAAATTAGATGTAGCATCAGTTGATGCTTTCCCTGTGAGTAGGTAGGAATAAACTCCACATCTAGAGGTGAAAACAAGGGGGAAAAGCTGGTTGGCATTCCCGCCTCTTCATACTTCCTCTCTGTCCTTTTCTCAAAACATTACAAAACCTTTTCCCCCAGGATGTCCAATGTGTAAACAATTATTCTTCCAAAAAAGTCAGCACTGTTTTCAAACACTATTTTCAGCCTCTGCACCAAAGGGGCATCCTGAATGGGAAAACTGTGGGTGAAGAATCAAGGATTTCATAAGCTTGGGATAAAATGAAGACGAGGGCAATCTGGCCATCGGCCAGGAATGGACAGAAAACAAAAAGATGTAGTAGGCCACTGCACTGGAAATGTCCACAGACTCTGGTGGAGTTCAAATGACAGTCAATCTGAGAGAATACGGTGATTAAATGCATTTATAAGTGGAAGTAAAAATGGAAGGTGCTGAAGAAAAATATTGCACCATGTGGAAGGATATTTGTAGACAGTTGTTGTCCTCTGGATAGAAGTCTAAAATATGTTTGAGATCCTCTTCTTTGGCAGAACCTGTAGAGGAGAAAGCATTTAGATGGCTCTTACTCAAATGAACATTACTGTTTTAGGCTTGGTTCAGGCCTGTATATGTGTGATTTAATCTTTAGTCTAATGATGAGCATTACAGTATACTCAGAAGGACAACAGTTACACTTTTAAAGTAATGTCATAAGTGGTTTCTTCGTAGGCGTTTAACTGTGACAAATTTTACTTCCACAATCTTGCACATTCAGAGTGAGAATATTTAAGAAAAATTACCAAGAAAATGCAGTATGTGACTTTTTGAAATGTAGGCTAAGCAACATCACACAAGCAATCAATTTCCTAAGGACAAAATCAAGTTGCGCCCATTTTTTAATTTTTTAAAAATTATTTATTAAAGGTGCCATAGAATGCTTTTACACAAGATGTAATATAAGTCTAAGGTGTCCCCTGAATGTGTCTGTGAAGTTTCAGCTCAAAATACCCCATAGATTTTTTTTAATTAATTTTTTTAACTGCCTATTTTGGGGCATAATTAAATATGCGCCGATTCAGCGCGCGTCCCCTTTAAATGCTTGCGCTCCCCGCCCCCAAGCTTGTGACTCTATAATACATTGCATAAAGTTCACACAGCTAATATAACCCTCAAAATGGATCTTTACAAAGTGTTCGTCATGCAGCTTACCCAATTATGTAAGTATGGTATTTATTTGGATGTTTACATTTGATTCTGAATGAGTTTCATAGTGCTCCGTGGCTAACAGGGCTAAAGCTACACTGTTGGAGAGATTTATAAAGAATGAAGTTGTGTTTATGAATTATACAGTCTGCAAGTGTTTAATAATGAAAATAATGACTTGACTCTGATCTTCGTGAATACAGTAAGAAACAATGGTAACTTTAACCACATTTAACAGTACATTAGCAACATGCTAACGAAACATTTAGAAAGACGATTTACAAATATCACTAAAAATATAATGTTATCATGGATCATGTCAGTTATTATTGCTCCATCTGCCATTTTTCGCTATTGTCCTTGCTTGCTTACCTGCATAAGGTCTGTTGATCCAGCTGTGCACAGATCCAGACGATAATACTGCCCTTGTCTAATGCCTTGAACATGAGCTGGCATATGCAAATATTGGGGGCGTACATATTAATGATCCTGACTGTTACGTAACAGTCGGTGTTATGTTGAGATTCACCTGTTCTTCAGAGGTCTTTTAAACAAATTAGATTTATATAAGAAGAAGGAAACAATGGTGTTTGAGACTCATTGTATATCATTTCCATGTACTGAACTCTTGTTATTCAACTATGCCAAGGTAAATTCAATTTTCAATTCTATGGCACCTTTAAATGCCAGTCAATTTTTAACGAGAAACTGATATGGAAGGCTCAACACATCAAAGCCATATAAAATCCAAGAAAGACCAAGGACATTTTCTCTTGTTCGAGAAGCCGTTTCAGTCAGATATACATCACAAAATGGAAGAAAAGATGATCGCAACTTTCCGTTTCATTGATGTGTATGACATTTTCGATAATACAAAATAAAACAAAAATAGCATATAAAACACAAAAAGCTCTATGTGACTTTGGTAGTTAATCACGATTCTTCAAAACGTACAGAAGTGTAAAGTATTTGAATAAATGTAATTAGTTACTGTACTTAAGTATCTTTTTGGCTACTTTGTAGTTGTACTGAGTATCAAAGATATTGGCAACTTTTACTCTCTACTTGACTACATTTTTGAACAAGTAAATGTACTTTTTACATTTGTGATGAGTAATGCAGTTACACATTATATTTTTCATGGCACCTAACTTTTTCTGCAGCAGTTTGTTTCTGATATAAAGAAGCGATATCGCCATCTAAGGGCATTGAAGGTACTATATCTTGTGCGTTTTGCCTTTACTCACCCAAACTTGTCAACAAGGATACTTTACGTGAATGTGAGTGCATTAGCAAGTAGTTGCTGAATCACATGTGTTTGATTTTTGAGATGAGGTCATGACTGCAGCTGGTGATGAGGCTCAAACCAGCAAGTACAGTAGACTTTGACTATTTAATTTGACTTAACATTGTATTATTTATCCGCTATATTGACAAGACCTTTTTGAAGGATATTGATTTACTTATGACCTTTTTGTGCACTTGAGCTTAACTGAGACTTGAGAGTTTGTAGACGTTTAAAAGGTTGTTGTGTCGACCTTGATTTATTGCAACATTGAGGTGTTCAGTTTTATTTTGATTTTAGAAAATAAACTTGATTTCTCTAGTGCATCTCTGAGCCTACATTCAGCATGAGAAAAATACTCAAGTACTGTTAAAATCAGATACTTTAAGACTTTTACTCAAGTCGTATTGGAATTGGTTACTTGTAACTTGTAAGGGAGTCATTTTCGATGTAAGGTATCTATACTTTTACTCAAGTATGGTTTTCCGGTACTCTTTACACCTCTGAAAACATAAATATCACAGGAAAGTATTTCATCGCACGTCCTGATATTGCTGAGTTAGATGCGTTCCTGAGTGGGTCAACATAATATGTTGATCCTGGAACAACATTCTAGCCTGAAAATTTAGTCTTAACCCTATTCCTACCCTACCCATAAGTTATCCCAAAAAGCAGAGGGAAATGATAGATGAATAACACTGATGTAGAAACCCAAATTCATGATTTTAAGCCTAAACGTCACATAATCTGTAAACTTGTCCCTCAAATCTGATTGGTTGATTTGAATGTTGTTCCAGGATCAACAAAGATGTTGACCCAGGAACATGTTGAACTCAGTAATATCAGGTTATGCGTATTTCGTCTTCTACCATCGCTTAACAACCTCGGAGCTCATAGTAGGCTAGGTCTTTCAAGGTGTAGTATTTGCTGACTGACCTTCTAATTTACAAGACTTTCCTGAAAACCCTCCTTGGAACTGTAGTCTGAGCTCTGATACTTTCACAGACTGTGGAAACTCCAAGACAACCCACTGGGATTCACCCTATTAAAAAACGTTAGAAAAAGGGGGTTACAAGGATGAGAAAACCCCAATTGTTAGGCAACACGAAACGTCTCACCATCTCGGCAAAAGTACCTGGTCAGAATTCCAGCACGTCTCCTCATTGGAGTCAAACATGAACTTCTTTCCGAACTGTTTGACATCTCTGTTCAGTACAGAACTCACCCTGTGTGACAGAAACCTCATTTACGCTGTTGTTCCTACTGCGTTGTTATAATGTGTGTTTTTACAAAAAATAGATATATATAGACCTAGTTAATATTGATGTTACTAATATGAAACACCCACGTTTTTACCTGCTTTGTATGTTGTTACAAATCAATGACTCTGCCATCTTCGAATCGACCTTTCAACTGTGGGCAAAATACAGACATGCGTAATTTCACGACAGTGAGGGCAGTGTGTAATTCGCTTCTCTACCGTTAGATGTCAGTGTCGCTTTTCCAATTTTCCTATTTGTCAATTTTGGCCTCAATTGCACGTGAACAGTCCTGAACTGGATGAAATATCATCAAGAATCCAATCAAACTCAACGGTATTTTTGTGCAGAATCATTTTTTAAGACAGAAGCAGCCGATTAGGCAGATGCCAACATGGACATGTTGCCTTGGAAATTATGAAAAACAAGGTAATGGATAATATGACTTAACCTACATTCAATTCAGATTCCAGAAAACGCTGTTGCTTTTCTCTTTGACCTTTCTCTTGTCATTTTAATTTTGCATATTGTTCATGTTCATGCAGTGCATGGTAATATAAATGCATTTCAGTTTTAAATCTTAAAAGACAGCTGCTGTATTTTAAATCACGTTGGTACTGTTGTCACTTGATGTCTGTAAAATCTGGAACCTGAACCACACTTCAGTCATAGACTGGAATCTTATAGTGGAAAAAATTACAATAATTTTAGATTTACAAATAATTTTTTGATGCGACACATCCTGTGTTTTTATGACTGTGACTTAAAAGAACATTTGATGTCACAATCTTCTCTCTTATTTGCATCTGTTACAGCTTTAATCTAAAACTGTGCGTTTGGCTATTTTTGGAATACATGTTCTTTCTTGTTGTAAAGAGAAGCAAGATCAGAGAAAGAGAAAATTGACAAGATTATAAATAGCTTTCCAGCTTCAGTTTGTTTGATTTGGTCTTAAAGTTCCCCATTATGCTTTTTCGAATATTACCTTTTATGCTTGCATAGCTGTCTGAATGTAAACGATCTGCAAAGTTGTGAAGCCGAAAGTGCACAATAAATAAAGTTATTGTCTCTCAAAAGAAAGAATCGACTCTGAACAGCCTACACAAGTCGTTAGGAATTCAAATCACACTTCTGTGACGGCCACATGTCACAAAGTAACACATTTGCCTAATGCCCACCTATGGTGTTCATTGGCTGCCCACGAACAACTTCTACTTTGACCCACCCTCAAAAACTGTACCTGCTTCCTGTTGTATGCATGTCAAGACGACACAGTTTTCTGCTCAGCAAAAGCAAATTCTCTTTGTAAACACTATGTGAAGAGTCAGTGGTTAAAATTACCACAGCGATACAACAGCAGAATAACTTCTCAAATCTTTGTGAGGTCTAAATGAGATTTTCAAAATGCCATTAAAGAACAGGGAAAATAGCCACATTATTTGGATTTGGTTTGTTGATGGACATACACTTGTTAGTGCTGATGGTGAGGAATTACAGTTACAACATCTCATATGTTAAACTGAGTAGCGTGCCACTGACAAACGTCCTGCTCAAGTCATCCTTGCCATAGAGGTTTAGGTTGAATAACTAGTTCTTCTGATGTTTCATCATTGGACTCATTATGGTAATTGGTAACTCGTTATGGTAATATGGATTGATATGGTAAAATCAACGCCATTGTTACTGTCTTTACAGTGTGTACAATCGCTGAGCTCTGGAAGCCTCCGGAGCCGAATCAGTTATGGTAATGGGCGTTTGTTTCCACACGCGCTGTAAGCAGTAGACCAGTCACAACAGACTGGGCCGTCTGGCGAATCAGAGCAGAGCAGGCTTGCGGAAAGGAGGGATTTAGAGAGACTTAAGTATAGGATGAGTCGTTTAAGAATCATTGAAAAACCTTTGATGCATG
Source organism: Megalobrama amblycephala (assembly GCF_018812025.1). Taxonomy (NCBI): domain Eukaryota; kingdom Metazoa; phylum Chordata; class Actinopteri; order Cypriniformes; family Xenocyprididae; genus Megalobrama; species Megalobrama amblycephala. The sequence continues at coordinate 19,751,334 of NC_063045.1, read as the reverse complement.
TTAACCTATTAACCTCCAAAACAAAATTAAGAACCTTTAAAATAGCAAAATTGGGGCACTTTTTTCACATTTTAACAAAACCACACTTCTATCTGCACTTAATAAAAGCAACAGTTGAATTCTGGAATACTTAGACGACACAAATCTTTGCTATACTGTATGTTATACAATAACTGTAAAACGGTTGACAGTTATGTTATCAAAAAATACCTAATTGACCCTTTGCTAAGCTCCGCCTTACTTACTGACCAATCATTACTTAGCAACTATTGCAATGTGTCATGTTATAGACAAGCTTTTTTTCTTTTTTCCAGTTTATGTTAATGGAAAATCTGTGTATTTTAATCATTTTAAGCTGAATTTTACAGAAATTATTTAAAAACAGAAAACATGCTGTTTTTCCCCCTGCGAATTAAACTATGCATCAGCCCTCATTTCCAAATGATTATCCTACATTTGTTTCAAGGAAAATTAATGTTATGTCAGAGCCAGGACCTGAACTCGGGTCTCTGATGTGAGCGTCATACTCTTAATCCTTGAGCCACTGGAGGATGTAGAAACCAATAGTAAGACGCACTTAGGAGAAGTTGAGATGCAGAATTATTTTAATAAAAGTTCAAGCAACAAAAAAGCCACAGCTGGAGCAAAAGCAGCAAAAAGTAATTTTCAAGTAACAAAATCAATCCAAAAAGGGCAGTCCACAAAAATATTCCAAATATCTTAGAGCAAAAACCATCAGAGGAGAAAGTCCACAAAAAATAAAACAGAGAAAGGTATAGTCCAAAGGCAAGAAAAATAAAAAAAGTCTCAGAGTTAGAGAACACTTACTTGGGCAACTGGCTTCAGAACAACTAAACACCAAGCAAAGAAACTAGGAGATAGAGTCACTTAAATACACACAGCTGAACGAAACACATGTGAACATAATAACATTAATTACAAGTTGAGTAAGCTGGGCATGAGAGCACCATGAGGACCTCTAGAGGCCAAAACACAACACAACACAAGCAGGACCCCCCTCCCCCAGGAAGAGCTCCTGACGTTCCTCCCAGAACGATCAGTTTTATGAGCGAATTAATTTGGGGTCCTAGATGTCTCTGGCAGGAACCCAGGAGTGCTCCTCTGGGCCATAGCCTTCCAAGTCCACAAGATACTGAAGTGATTCTCGCACGAGAATCCAGTATTTGGTGGACCGTGTAAGTTGGCTGGCCTCCAATGATGCAAGGAGAATGGGGAGGTTTACCTGCCGGAGCAAAAGGAGAAGTGGGATTAATGAGTCGCTGGGAGAGTTTGCGGGACTCCACCTGTAAGGGAAGGTTTTTTTGTCAAAAGCCAGACTCTGTCCAGCACGCAGAGTGGGGGCAGGTCTGCATCTAACATTAGCCTGTCGCTGATAATGTTGAGCCTTCCAAGTCAGAAGACAGTGATGGATGAACTGCAGTACGGAGGGAACTCCAACTAGAGTGTTGTGGGCATACTCCACCCACATATTGAAGGACAACCAGGACGATGGGTTATTTGCAGCCATGCACTTCAGAGTAGTCTCCAGATCCTGGTTTAACCTCTCTGTTTGACCATTGTACTCATGATGGAATCCAGAAGTTAGGCTCACTGTCGCCTCCGAAAGTTGACAGAATGCCCCCCAGAACCTGGAAATCTGAGGGCCTCGATCAGAGACAATGTCCTGTGGTATGCCAAAGACTCGAAAAGCATGCCAAAGACTCGAAAAACATCTACTCAGCAGTCTTTTTAGCAGAGGGTAATTTGGGCAAGGGAATGAATCTGCCAGCCTTAGAAAATCTGTCAACAATGACCATAATGGTGGTGTTACCTTGGGATGATGGGAGTCTGGTAATGAAATACATGGAGAGGTGTGACCAGGGTCTTGAGGTATAAAGAGAGGATGGAGCAACCCCTGAGGTGAGCAATGAGAGATCTTCCGCTGATTGCTTGCGAGGCAGGCACTTACAAAGGTTTTGGTATCCTCCTTGATGGTTGGCCACCAAAACTGTCTCTGGAGGAATTCAAGGGTGTGAGTAGTGCCTGGATGGCAGGTCAGATGAGAGGAGTGACCCCACTGGAGAACCTGGGAGCGGAGAACCTGGTCTTGTTCTCGGGCTTGAGCTTGTCTTACTGTATTTTCCAGTTTCCATCTTACAGGGGCCACTATCTTGGAGCTCAGGATAATAGGTGTGATAGGATCTTCTTGGTTACTGCTTGCATGTCGTGACAGAGCATAAAGTTTGATATTTTTGGAGCCAGGGTGGTAGGATACCACAAACTGAAACCGATTGAGGAATAGAGACCAGCGTGCCTGACAAGGGTTGAGTTGCTTGGCCTGCTGAATGTACTCTAGATTTTTGTGGTCAATGAGTACTTGAAATGAGTGTTTGGCCCCCTCAAGCCAATGTATCCATTCCCCGAGTACCAGTTTAACAGCCAATAACTCATGGTCTCCCACATGGTAATTTCTCTCTGTAGGTGTAAGGCAGTGTGAAAGGAATGCACATGGATGATGTCTGTTATCCTCCTACCTCTGGGAAAGCACTGCTCCAACACCCACATTCGAAGCATCCACCTCCACAATGAAGAGTTTTTCTGGGAGAGTAAGAATGGGTGCTGAAGTAAAGTGGAGTTTGAGTTCATTTAAGGCCGACTCTGCTTCAGGACTCCAGCAGAAACCAGCATTATTCCCCTTAGTGAGAGCTGATAGGGGTGCCACCACAGAACTGAAGTTCAAAATAAATTTGCAGTAAATGTTGGCGAAGCCAAGAAATCACTGCACCTTCACTGCACCTCCTTAACAGACATGGGAGTGGGCCAATCAGTGACTGCTTGATCTTTCTGAACATCCATTTGAATATGGCCAGGCTTAATGATGAACTGTACTTGGGTCACATGAAATTCACACTTTTTGGGTTTGACATAAAGATGATTATTGAAGAGGCGCCTAAGAACCTTCCTGACATACTCCACATGCTTATAGATGGAATTTGAAAAAATTAGAATATCGTCCAGGTAGATGGATACTGATTGAGCATGTCTCTGAGAACATTATTTATCAGAACCTGGAAAACTGCGGGAGTGTTGGTGAGGCCGAAGGGCATGACTAGGTACTCATAGTGCCCCGTGGGTGTGTTAAATGCAGTCTTCCACTCATCCCCTTGTCTAATGTGCGCACAATGGTAAGCATCGCGCAAGTCAAGTTTGGTGAAGATGGAAGCCCCTTTGCAGTATCTCAAAAGCTGTGGCTATAAGGGGCAATGGGTAACAGTTCCGGATAGTGATCGTGTTGAGGCCTCTGTAACCTATGTAAGGTTGAAGGCCCCCATCCTTTTTACCCTCAAAGAATGATCCCGGACCAACAACATAACACAAGTATAATACTGACATGTTAATAATAATTTAATGTTAATTCATATAATTCAGGTCAAAGTAGACTTCAGCTATTGATTCAGGTCAACATAAAGTAGCTGAAGAGTTCACAGTATAATCAAATTGTATGAGTCATATTGCTCAATATTTAAAGTCAAGAGCAATAAACATTCTTGTGAAGAAGAAAATCTATATCTTAAAATTGATTACCTCAATTTCTTGAGTTCTGCTAACTTGTACAGTGTAGTGAATGCATTGTAGAAAAGTTAGGAACAGTTCTTTTTAACTTACACTTAAAGTTGTCTCTTGTTATAATTACTTTCATGTTAAGCTTCTCTCTTTTCAGTCAACTGATTCTGATTTGCAGTCTTTGCAGTTTTTAATCATGTTACTGCTTCATTTAACAATTTCTTTCAAGACAAATGGCAAATGAAATGCTTGCAATGTCACACTTCATTCCAGCTCATGTATGAGTAATATCTATTCAATTTTTACCACTTTATGAGCACACAAGGAACTCTTTCTAATGGGATGTTTTAAAACTTGTCTTGAGGTTTTTTTTTTTCACAGGTCATTAGTGATGGGCGCTTTCAGAACACACTTTTTTTTTCACACACAAGTTTTGAAATCTTTGTGAATTATTTCACATGATTTCAGGCTTTGTTACATCATAACTGTTTCAAAATGTTTTGAAATTTCAGTTTTTTGCAGCAAGGGGCGATGATCTCTGTCAACCCATAAACAGGTGTCTATATGGTTTTAGTTAGCTACCTGATAGTATAGTTACCTGATCTCGGATCAAATTTATACTTTTGTAGACATTTAATGACAAATTTGTATGATAAGAAGGAGGAGTTAGTTAAAAGTTATCCACAAAATAATTTGATAAAATAACATATTATAAAGACAATTCATATTTAATAGTATTAGATGATTTGTTTATTGCATTTAATCAATCACACCTTCAATAAAACATTTCACATTGGTTCGTAAAAAGCTTCGGAACAGTGAATCATTTTGTAAAGCAATTGGTTCAATTGATTCAAAGGTTTGTAAACCTTTGTTTCTTCCAACACTACAGGTCATTCAAGGTCAGGATTTAAGAAGTTTCATTGAAAATCAAAAGCAACAAAAAAAGAGTTTGTGGTTTCAAGCACAGGATTGGTTATAAAACTTTAGTGCTGTTTGAATATTTCAATAAATTACAGCCATTTTACATTAAAATTCAATTTGTGCAATATGTTAAGCATGAAGAAGCCATACAATCTGTTATATTGCTGTTGATTTTCAATCACTGTTCTGTGTTGAAAATCACCACTCAAAGAATGATATATGGATGGCATTTTCTTTTTGCATGCTGTCGGTTGATACAATATTCACAGTCAATCAATTATTCTGAATGCCATTTGATGTCCCACAAGGCACTCTGTGCTTTAATAAGCTGAAAATGGCTCCAAATAGAAGACACATCTGTTTGCTCTGGAGCAGTTAGCAATATGTTTGAGCCGTTCCATGGTTTTTGGCAAGTCTCGTACTTGTCCCCGGCACCAGAATTTTCTGCTTCAATATTAGCGCGACTCATAATTAAACCCTTTAGGAGCTAAGCATTTGCACAATATGCTCGGATGCTTCTGTTACAAAGTGCAGTCACTCGTGCTTTATTCTCTTACAACTGCAAGCAAAAGATTGTGATTATTGTCTCTTTTCCAGTACATTGTCTTAGAGAAGTCATTTTTCAAGGTGTGTGCTACTGCCAGCACTAAATTACCAGAAAGATTGATGGACGTAGAAAAGAAGATTGATGACAAGGAAATGTTCAGTATGTGCTCTAATCACTGTTTGTTAAATAGAAAGCTTTCAGTTGCTAATGGATGTTTTTTTCTTTGTAATGGTGATGTTAAAGGGAAATCAGCTTTAAAATGAGGTTGCCAACTATAGTTATTTGCCTAGGTGCATATTTGCCATAACTGAAATGATGAAAGCAGTTTTCTTCCCATTGGAGATAAAAATCACAAGACTGGTCTTGTTAACACCAGCAATGAGATTAATTGGAGTGATTCTGTCAGTCAACAGAATTTCATCCCCTTGGAATTGTAAGGTTCTATCTGACATTTTTTGTCAAAATTGAGTTTTTTCACATATTCTTATTCTGTGACAACTTATTTACATTATGTGATTTTTTTTTTTTAAAGTTGTGTACATTTTGGGACATTTTTAGAAAACAAAAAGGTTCTAATAAGTCGAACTCTGACTTGTTTCTATAAGGTTCTATCTTTGAGCCATTTAGCACACGAGGACCAATCAGGATCAGCTTTCTTTGTCATGTCACTGGACTGCTCAGTGACAGTGGAAAAGAGAGCAGAAAACGCGAAATCAGACTAAATAATGCCACACAATGCGATGTTTATTAGAAACCTCATAATTAACTATTTTATTTATGATCTTGTCAATGACAGCAGCCCAAATGGCAGGGAATTGTTTTGCTTTAGCTATTGCTGAGGAGTTATTTTCATAGTTAGACACAACGCTAGCATGTAGCACTATTAAGAGGTAAGACTAAAGGGTAAGTTTGGGTTTTGTAGTCTATTTACTGTATTCCAGTCACATCATTGTTAAATATGGATATTTTTTTTACACAAATGCATCGCTTCGCTTCAGAAGGCCTTTTTTACCCCTTTCGGAGCCGTGTTTATGATGGATGGATATGGATGGAGGCAGTTTCTTCAGCTCATACTCATTGATCCTGCTCACTGCCATTATAAAGCTTGGATACAACAGGATATTTATTAATATATCTCAGATTGTGTTCATCAGAAAGAAGAGAGTCATATACACTCTATATAATGGATGGATGTGGATGGAGACGCTTTCTTCAGCTCATAGTCGTTGGTATCGCTCAATGCCATTATAAAAGCTTGGATGCGTCAGGATATTTATTATTATTTCTCAGATTGTGTTGAAAGAAGAAAGTCATATACACCTATGACTTGAGGGTGAGTAAAGCTTGGGCTAATTTTCATTTGAAAGTGAACTGATCCTTTCAACTTAAATGGTTCCTGCAATAATGTGTTTAATTACCCAACATATTCCTACCTAAATTTAACATCTGCACTCGATAAAATATTTAGTACTGCCTTTTATACTTATCTCGAACAAGAAAAAAATATTCATTCTAAAATATTAAATAAATGTCATAGAAAGGGTTAAATTTAACTTTCTCATAAATGTCAACACATTGTCCACAGTAAAGTAGTTTAAAACAAATTATAAGTAAACTGATTGTGTTTCTTGAAAATTATTGCTTCAATTAATGTTTTGCAAGATAGAGCTGTTACAGATTGCGTTGCTGCAGCAGGAATTAGGCAGAATACGGACTTCTATAAAAGGAGTATTTATTTGACACGGAATCAGAACAGCAGACACATTAACTAAACCATATAAAGAACCACAGATAACATTAAGAATGGACAGGGAGTGCAAGGAGTGAGTCCAACTTAAAGGGAGTGCTAATGACGATGAACAGGTGATGGGAATAAGGAGGAACATGGGAAATGGAGTCCAGGACAGGCGTGGTTGTAACAAGAGCCTTATAATTCCAAGCGAAAAGTGATTTTTTTTTTTTTTTTAGAATTAGAAGGTTCTATCTTCATTTGACCCATTCCAAAAATCCCCATTTACAAATTTGAGAGGATTTCGATATTTTACAGTTAGAACACATTTAGGGTCTCTGTCATTTTCATGTATGAAAGAAACTTGTTCCCCATATAATTTTTGCTATATGGAATGCAAAAACTTTGAAGCTCAATATCTCGAAACTCCTCAGAACGCAGATAGAATCTTATAATTCCAAGGGGACGATTTGCTGAATAATGTTTATTAGGCTTCTGCAAACAAAATTATTTTAATTTGTCCCTCATTTTCTTTATAAAAAGCAAAAATCAAGGTTACAGTAAGGCATTTACAGTGGAAGTGAATAGGACCAATCTTTTGGAGCAAAAGCAGAAATATGACGCTTATCATTTTAAACATGCACTTACATTAATTCTTCTGTTAAAATGTATATTACTTGAGACGTAAAGTGGCTCAACTCATCGTTTTTACAGTTGTTTTAGGGTTTATGGTAAAAAGTTGTAAAATTGCCTATAACTTTACACAGAAAGGTTTAGTAGGTGTTTTCCCCCAATAAAAATCTCTCATATAACCCCCATATTCACTTCCATTTGAAGTGCCTCACTGTAACTCATTTTTTTGCTTTTCTTTTAAGAAAAAGAGGCAGATGTCGAAATTGATGTATTCAATATTGTGCCTCAAATCTTGAGATTAACTTTTGCCGAACCTGGGATATTTCTTTAAGTCTCCTGTTTCTCTGATTTCGATCCTGAGAAAAGACTCAAGTTGTCTCACATGTGCAATAGATTTTCCCTCTGGGTTAGAGCTACAATTGGAGCAACATCAGCTTCATCTCTGTAGTATAACTGCAGGGCTTACTATCACCTTTTGGCAAATGACAGACCTCAGCAGCGCTGTCCTGTTGTCAGGCCATTGCACTTTGTCATGGTACCTTGTGAATAGAGCAGTAAATCCCCTTGGCTATTGGTTCTACTGTAAAAACGACCTGCATCAGCAGGGTTTGTGAAGTGTGCCCACTTTGGTTTAAATACTCCACTGGTCCTCGACGTAAATCGCCCAAGGGCTAGCAGAAGAAGAACCTGCTATATTGAAAAATTTTACACTGCTCCATTTGGGACTAGTGCCAGGTTACCACTGTGATTTGAGCTGTTACAAAACATAGTGAGCTGTCTACCTAGACAGCATTTTAAGGAATCATCAACATGCCCTTCCTGATGCAAAGACAAAATTAAAAAAATCTAATATTATTCATTTCTTTTCATATTGAAAATTACTGATAAAATATAAAATAAATCCTATTAGAAAAATTTACTATTTTAACTGATATTTATCTGCTATGCACTTTTTAAGCTTATTAGAGTATTGAGGTGCATTCACACCATATCGGAATTACCATAATTACGAGATTTCGACTTGTAAGAAGTGGTCAACTCCTAATCACAACTTGTGAACTCAGAATTTTCTGAGAGCTCCTTATACGTGACCGCTGCACCACCTGACCACATTTTGTTGTTGATAGTGTTGCCATAGAAAAGCATAATTCCAAGACTTAGAATGTGAACAGCTCTGAGCAGACGATCACGTTGTCATCTCGTAATTACGGTAATCACGAGTGTGAATGCAGCATTGTGTCATTAGCTTAGCGACATGCTAACAGTTGTAAATAAAACAATATTTGTTGGAGTATGTTTTACAAGAAAATACTATTTCAAAATGTATCGTTTGTTTGCCATTTCTTCATAATTATTTGTTTGTTTCAAAGCCATTTCAGTTTTTGAGCTTTTTGAAAACTATAACGTAAACCACAAAAACGCGAATTTGTGAAAACAGTGACATCATGCACATGCATATTACGTGTTCAGTCTATTTACGTAGTGTTTCTTTACAAAGTGACATCGCCAACTACTGACCTGGCAGAATAATGCAGCATTTTTAAGTCGTTTTCACAGATCTGTGTGAACAGGGATCGTTTTGACAATGTTGTTGCTGTACGCAAAATGGAAAACCTTTTCCGTTTTTAGTACATCATGTAAATGTACCCTTAGAAGACATGTGCCTACCTAAGATGTAAAGGTGTGTCCCAGGTGAAAAAAGTACATTTCATTAATGTACTTGAAGTGCTCTATTTTCGCGCACTAATTTTGTACTTAATATACTAAAAATTCTTCTTTAGTACTTCTTAAGATAATCTTAAAAACATCTAAGTGTACTCACTGTGCTATTTTGAGACAGCATGAAATATGAACTAAAATGTGCCTTAATATACTATCTCTGTATTTAAAAAATATATTTAGTTACCACTTATATATACAGTGGGTACGGAAAGTATTCAGACCCCCTTAAATTTTTCACTCTTTGTTATATTGCAGCCATTTGCTAAAATCATTTAAGTTCATTTTTTTCCTCATTAATGTACACACAGCACCCCATATTGACAGAAAAACACAGAATTGTTGACATTTTTGCAGATTTATTAAAAAAGAAAAACTGAAATATCACATGGTCCCAAGTATTCAGAGCCTTTGCTGTGACACTCATATATTTAACTCAGGTGCTGTCCATTTCTTCTGATCATCCTTGAGATGGTTCTACACCTTCATTTGAGTCCAGCTGTGTTTGATTATACTGATTGGACTTGATTAGGAAAGCCACACACCTGTCTATATAAGACCTTACAGCTCACAGTGCATGTCAGAGCAAATGAGAATCATGAGGTCAAAGGAACTGCCTGAAGAGCTCAGAGACAGAATTGTGGCAAGGCACAGATCTGGCCAAGGTTACAAAAAAATCTCTGCTGCACTTAAGGTTCCTAAGAGCACAGTGGCCTCCATAATCCTTAAATGGAAGACGTTTGGGACGATCAGAACCCTTCCTAGAGCTGGCCGTCCGGCCAAACTGAGCTATCGGGAGAGAAGAGCCTTGGTGAGAGAGGTAAAGAAGAACCCAAAGATCACTGTGGCTGAGCTCCAGAGATGCAGTCGGGAGATGGGAGAAAGTTGTAAAAAGTCAACCATCACTGCAGCCCTCCACCAGTCGGGGCTTTATGGCAAAGTGGCCCAACGGAAGCCTCTCCTCAGTGCAAGACACATGAAAGCCCGCATGGAGTTTGCTAAAAAACACCTGAAGATTCTCTGGTCTGATGAGACCAAGATAGAACTTTTTGGCCTTAATTCTAAGCGGTATGTGTGGAGAAAACCAGGCACTGCTCATCACCTGTCCAATACAGTCCCAACAGTGAAGCATGGTGGTGGCAGCATCATGCTGTGGGGGTGTTTTTCAGCTGCAGGGACAGGACGACTGGTTGCAATCGAGGGAAAGATGAATGCGGCCAAGTACAGGGATATCCTGGATGAAAACCTTCTCCAGAGTGCTCAGGACCTCAGACTGGGCCGAAGGTTTACCTTCCAACAAGACAATGACCCTAAGCACACAGCTAAAATAATGAAGGAGTGGCTTCACAACAACTCTGTGACTGTTCTTGAATGGCCCAGCCAGAGCCCTGACTTAAACCCAATTGAGCATCTCTGGAGAGACCTAAAAATGGCTGTCCACCAAAGTTTACCATCCAACCTGACAGAACTGGAGAGGATCTGCAAGGAGGAATGGCAGAGGATCCCCAAATCCAGGTGTGAAAAACTTGTTGCATCCTTCCCAAAAAGACTCATGGCTGTATTAGATCAAAAGGGTGCTTCTACTAAATACTGAGCAAAGGTTCTGAATACTTAGGACCATGTGCTATTTCAGTTTTTCTTTTTTAATAAATCTGCAAAAATGTCACCAATTCTGTGTTTTTCTGTCAATATGGGGTGCTGTGTGTACATTAATAAGGAAAAAAAATTAACTTAAATGATTTAACAAATGGCTGCAATATAACAAAGAGTGAAAAATTTAAGGGGGTCTGAATACTTTCCGCACCCACTGTATATTTAGTTACCACTATAATATACAGAGATAGTATATTAAAAGCACATTTAAGTTCATATTTCATGGTGTCTCAAAATAGCACAGTTGAGCACACTTAGATGTTCTTAAGATTATCTTAAGAAGTACTAAAGAAGAATTTTAGTATATTAAGTACAAAATTAGTGCACGAAAATAGAGCACTTTAAGTACATTATAGAAATGTACTTTTTTTTCACCTGGGGTCCCAATTCGTGTAATTATGCACTATTCTATGATGTTTTAAGTACAAATAGTGCAAGTAGTACAGTCACACAGAAAATTTGAAAAAAGAAAAAAGAAAAAGTGCACTTTAAATACACAGATGAACAATGCACTAAATTAATAAGTGAGGAATGTTGGACACTTCATGCTCAACTGTCGCAGCTTTAATTAGGTTGCGGAGCAGGAGGAGGGGATCAGACTTCATTGTTTAATGACAAAATAAACGTATAAAATTCATACACTACATGGATGAGTACATTGTGCATAAGTACATAGTGTATAAGTGTATAGTGCATCATTTGGGATGCAACTGTAGACAGCAGCACAGCACACTGGGCCTTCCATACCACAGATTCCTCATGCCTTTAGTTATTTTAGAATTTATTGAAGGACGTAAGAGGTCATTTGTTGTCATGGTGATTCAATTTGCCTGTTGTTAAACTCTTGCGCTGTGCATGAGAGTAATGTGTTGCAGATCAAATGGAAAATAAACATCTAGAGTGCAAATTAAATTAATATGAGTGCCATTTCAAAGCGCTGTTTAAAACGTCATCAAGGCTGTTTTAGTCAAAAAACCCTTTTAACATAAAAGACAAATCATTTGCTGAATGCACTAAATTCTCACAAGGTCATGTTGTTATATGAACAAATTGACCACTGTGTTCTTTTTGAAGGTCTTCTTGTGCGCTTTTCAGGCTGTGCGTTGTATTAGACTACAAGTTTCTCCCCAATGCATTTTCTTTCTCAATGCCTTGAATGAAAACAGCTGCCTCTCATGGTCGCCTACAGCTGTGAGAGACAAAGGTGTGAATCCTTGCTAGTTTTGCACTGGCTTGATGCCTTTTAATTGAACTTCAGTTTAACCTTGCAAATTGCTTTTACTGCTCTTATCATAGAATAACACCTTGAATTAGGTTGATTACATCTCATTAACCAAGACATACACATATCATGACAGCAGTGAACACCTGGGTGGCTCAACATGGTCTCTGCATGAAATGTTTGTGGAGGACTGTTTGAGAAGCAAATAATACCATGCCATGAAAAGAGTCTACAGTGCCCTCCACAATTATTGGCACCCTTAGTAAATATAAGCAAAGGCAGCTGTGAAAATAAATCTGCAATGTTTATCCTTTTGATCTTTCATTCAAAAAATTCACAAAATTCTAACCTTTCATCGAAGTAAAACAATTGAAAGTGGGGGGAAACTCACATTATGAAATAAATGTTTTTCTCCAATACATGTTGGCCACAATTATTGGCACCCCTAGAAATTCTTATGAGTAAAATATCTCTGAAGTATATTCCCATTCATACTTACATTTTTTAGCACACCAGGGTGACTAGGAGCATGAAATTGTCCAGCCATGACTTCCTGTTCCACAGGAATACAAATATGTGTAAACACAAAGGCCAAATTCGCTTAATCATTCATCACAAAGAGAAAAACCAAAGAATATAGTTCTGATGTGCAGCAAAAGATTGTTGAGCTTCACAAAATAGAAAATAGCTATAAGAAAAAAGCTAAAGCATTGAAAGTCCCCATTTCCACTATCAGGGCAATAATTAAGAATTTCCAGTCAACTAAAAATGTTACAAATCTGCCTGGAAGAGGACGTGTGTCTAAATCGTACTAATGCACGGCGAGGAGGAAAGTTTGAGTGGCCAAAGACTCTCCAAGGATCACAGCTGGAGAATTGCAGAGATAAGTTGAGTCTTGAGTCTCAGAAAGCCTAAAAAAATGATCAAACAGCACCTACATCCCCACAAGTTGTTTGAGAGGGTTTCAAGAAAAATCATCTGCTCTCATCCAGAAACAATCTCCAGCATATTCAGTTGTCAGACAAGACTGGAACTTCAAACGGGACTGGCTTCTATGGTCAGATGAAACTAAAAAAAAAGAGCTTTTTGGCAGCAAACCCACCAGATGGGTTTGGTGCACGCATGGATAAATAGTACCCCATGCCCATGGTTAAATATACTGCTGGATCTTTAATGTCGTGGGCCTGTTTTTCTGCTGGAGGTCCTGGACATCTTGTTCAGATACATGATATCATGGATTCTATCAAATACTAACAGATAAAAATTAAAACCTGACTGCTTCTGCTAGAAATCTTATAATGGGCCGTGATTGGAGCTTCCATCGGGACAATGATCCAAAACCAACACAAAAATGTGTCACTGAGCACAAAATGAAGCTTCTGCCATGGTCTTCCCAGTCCCCTGACCTGAACCCTAAAGAAAATGAGTGGAGTGAACTGAAGAGAAGAAGCACCAACATGGAGCTGGGAATATGAAGGATCTGTAAAAGTCTCTGATCTCTTGTCAGGTGTTCTCCAAACTCATCAGGCATTATAGGAGAAGACTCAGAACTGTTATCTTGGGAAAAGGACGTTGCAATTATTGGGTGCCAATAATTGTGGCCAACATGAACTAGAGAAAAACATTTATTTCATAATGAGCTTTTCCCCCCATTTTCAATTGTTTTACTTCAATGATAGGTTAGAATTTTGTTAATTTTTTGAATGAAAGATCAAAAGGATAAACATTGCAGATTTATTTTCACAGCCACCTTTGCTCATATTTACTAAGGGTGCCAATAATTGTGGAGGGCACTGTACCTCTAATAGGGAGCCACTGGAACATTGTGAGTCTGTATATTTGTAGGGGTTCAGAGAGGTGGTGGTCTTGAAGTCCAACAGCTGCCAAAAGGACTTCATCATGTCAGGATCAATTCATTTGCTGCTAATTCAATTCAAGCTCTAATACTGTCCAAACCAATTGATTTCGCTTCTCAATGGATCCAATTTCACCTCATAAATGATCCAATTTCCATGCAAACTCCATTCAAACTCTTTCACTTTATATCCAATTTCTTCAGCTCATCCCCACATAATAGATGCATCTACGCTCTCATTGCAGCTCCTCAAATAAAATGATGAACCCTCCAGACACTTGGACCTGGTCTGTGTCTACATTTCACATTGCTTTGGGAAGTTAGACAATGCTAGTCTTTCTAGTGAGTAAGCCCTTGTGATGAATATCTAATGCATTGTGAGAACACTGTGATATTACTGCATTGTGAGAACACTGTGTCCATTGCAATGCAATATCTTACGTTTACCTGTGTGCAAATAATAACCATGTTTGAGGAGGATTTTGACCAGTACCTGGAGGCTATCATAAGGGACTCCAATGATAGCGTTTTTTGTTGTTGTTGTTGTTGTTTTTTTTTAAATTTGAGTTTAACATTGGCTGGGTGAAAATAATGGCTTTTGTCAATATTTTGACTGTTTTGTTCCACAGTCTTCATCCTTATAATCAACAGATAAGGCTACTATTAAAGTTGGCATGGAAATGAACCCTTTCTATTTTCTAAATGCATGTTATTGGTCTTCTTGTGAACGATTCATCCATGCATGTGTCTTTTTTTGTTTTCATTTCAAAATGTCAACTTGATCTGTGGTGAAATGACTTCTCTCTGGTGACGTATGCCGAATCCCCACCCCTTTCTTACAATCTACTTCAAGCTCGCATTCAGATCAGCCTCCATTCAATCGATTGGATGTATTGAACTGAGACCATGAAGGTCTGTGTCACTCTGATGTATGTCACAACATGGAAGACAAGATCTGTTGCTACTTGCACTATATTTGTGACTTTAAACATAGAATAACTTAAATTGCTCAATCCTCTATTATATGCAGCTAAAATTAAATAGTTTAATTCATCTGATCTTTGATACCATGTCACTGAGTTAACCCAGCCATTTAACATAGCACTGGCATTTTGGTGGGGAGTCATCGGATCAATGGTTTGGAAATGTCACTGGACGTAAGACTGTGTATGACAGAAGAGGAAATTATTTGTTAGGCCATTCCTTATTCTCAGAGTCTTTCTGAGTCACACTGAGCAATTTCCTGGCAGTAGGACGGTAACCCTTTTGTTGAACCAAAGACCAGAAGAATGTCTCATTCATTCTTGGTAGCTTAGCAACATGCTGAACATCATTCAAGTCTTCAGATGCAGATATGTAAACAGTTTCAGGTGAATTTACATAACGCAAAGACGTTAAATCCTGATGTTGACACATAATTAGCTTGTCTGAGTGTTTCTCGAATGTTAAAACAGAAGGGAAAACTATTTTTTTGCAGTTGGAAAACACTAAGTGCAGTTGGAAGAGTGTTTAACATAACATAGATAAATTTGGAGGTTTCAGCATTCTGGGGAAAGGTTTGTTGTACTAGTCGTGGAATGCATTCTCATCTTCAAAGAATCCCCTACAAAAAACACAATTGAATTATGGAAATCAATGTGTTTATATGAATAAATAAGTGCTGACTTAAATGACCCTTGAAACCAATACCAAATCAAATAGAATTGCAGCCTTGTTACTGTAAACTGTATATTTTAGACTGAATTTTAATAGGATTACGGCGTGACAATCCATTGCCTGCAAATCTGATGGCTTGGAACTAGATTAAGGCGAGAAATTGGATTGCCCTTTTTTATATATATATATATATATATATATATATATATATATATATATATATATATATATATACACTATCCTTACGACTTCTCGGCAGCCCAACTTTTGGAGCAGGATTGGAGACAGACAAACCAACTGACTCCGCTGCATTTCATGGAAATCCAGTTATTGTTCATGGATCAGATTAAGTGAACAGACAGGTGTGTAATAGAACTCAAGGATCCCAAAGTCACAAAAAGTTCTTCTCACCAATGCATTCTTCAAAGAGAAACATTCAAGGACTATTCTGGCAACACAGAACAAGTTAATTTGTTATGAGAAGGCCCAGACTTCATTTCTTTGCGACAACAAATGTTGTGCCGCTACTGTTCTCCATGCGGTGGAGTGCTTCATTTGTTGTGTGGTGTCAAATATATCTTATCTTGTTTTGGAAAGAATAAAAAACACATTATGTTCCATCGAGGTTGATATCGTGTAAATCCTTTCCCCATCATTGAGTGTAGTGAAACTCGTGTCTTTATCTGGAGTGGCCAGACACACTCAGACATCATGCATTACACCTGCTTGTTATCTTGTTGGGATCTTCTTGAAACGACTATGATACAGTGAAAAGGATGCTTGACTTTCGAAGGTAAGAAGCTGTGCATGTAAAAATAGGCTCCAGTGCTCATTTAGGATCATCAGAACATTGCCAGGGATACCTCAGGAACTGTATAAACATGCTGCTAAACATCTCCTTGAAAGCAAGGAAGTCATGCAGGTTTGGGATGAAATGAGGGTGAGTAAACAGAATTTTCAGTTCCGGGTAAACTGTTCCTTTAAAGATAGAGGTGAGCTTTAATCTTTTGATGGGTTTACTAAGCAACCATAGCAATCTATGCTGTTCTGTGATCCAGAAAGTCACAAACAGCTTCTCCAGGCTTATCTGATCCCATTTTGCATTTCCGACAGATCATCACGCACAGTAGCTTCTCTCTACTTTCGATACACATCATCACTTATAGTTACGAACGCCTTGAAACTCTCTGCAGTGCTTTGGTGGATTGTGTCTATTTTTTCCACTCTTCCACTTTTGCAGATAACTTCTCATTCTCAAGGCGAATGCTCACAAGGATCCATAGACTCATTACTATGAAAGAGATCAGGGTTGAAAGCATTATTGTTCAGGGAAAGGGACAAATAAGTTTGACACCAGGCACACGGTTCAAACCGGCACACTCATTAAAGCTTGAGACTCATTCTGTTGCCTTTGATATGATGAGTTGTCCTTCGGAGACGCAATTTAGGCCCCATACAAACCGCAGAGATGCATAGCGTGTCTCTCTCACTCTATTAAAGACTAAATAAATCTCCCCTCGGGCCATGGGAACTTTTTTTTTTTTACAGAGGGTTCCTTTGATTAGGGGTAAGCAGACTATACACATGACTAGCAAAACTGTGGCAGAAAGCCTCATTTGGGTTAAAACATCAGAGTGTGAGCCATGGCGTTTTCTCAAAAGGGAGTTGATCATTAAATTAAAATACTCCCACAATCGGTTGTGAAAACTATTCAGCAGAATAAGAACAATGTAACACAATCTCCAAAACTAACTGAGCTTTTATGAAGATACAGTAAGTGTTAAATGAAAAGGTTTAGTAGTAGAGAGAAAGTTAACATCACAAGGCTGTTAATTCCGGACAATACAACAGACAGATAAATCTTGTAGGCCACACTATCAAAATGCAAACATTTGTCCATTTTTTCCCCCTCGGCTTTCAGCCTGTTTTTTTGTCTTTTATTACGTTCATTTTGAAGTTTGTGTCGTGGCTTAGACATTTCATTTTTTACTCTCTATGTGAATTTTAGGAATGTCCTAATGGGTTGTGCAGGGACAATGCCAATTAGCTTACTGCTTTGTAGATGAAAGGGTGATTCAGATGAGCGGTCAGGTTAACAAAGCCGTCAAAATGAAAGAGGAAAAAGAGGGAACAATCGCACTGTCATGGCTTTGAAAAGAGAATTGTCTTTGTGGGGTGTTTTGGGCATGTGATGTGACAGATCTTATTGTTATAATATCAAAAGCCCTGGAGTACCTCTCGAATTCACAGGGATCTATCTCTGGGGGCATCAACATCCTGAAGTTTCAGAAAACATACATAGGCTATATATTGATCAAGCTGCTGTATGTCTATACTTGCTTTGTACCTGGTCCTTTTAGAGATAGTCCAGTCCAAAATGAGTGTTCTGTCATTATTTACTCACCCTCATGTCACTTCAGACCTGTATGACGTTTGTTCTTCCATCCATAGAACGCTAATGGAGATGTTTTGAAGAATGTCTGAGCTGTTCAAGAGACTTTCAGGTGACTGAAATTTAAGTTATTTACTGAATCTTGATTGATAGCTATAGTCACCATTCACTTTCCTTGTATGAAGAAAAGCAGCTTGGACATGCTGCTATAAACATCAGTTCCATGAAGTCACATGTGTTGTTAAAGACATGAGGATGAGAAAATGATGACAAAACTTTAATATATATGTGAACTTTCCCTTTACAGCTAAAGGACATCTTGTGTGAAGTGGAAACAACTTCAGCAACCCTTTATGCACTTTAGAAATGCGTTTTTATTGAGATGAAAATAACAGCAAAATACTTGAAAAATTGTGTGGGTTGCACTTAGAAACAACAACCACACCAGTAAATCATCCAAGGCTTGTGTTTGAGAAAGCAAATAAAAACACTGAAAAAATTATGTGCTATCTACTTAAAAAAAATTATGGTAACATAATTAGTTTATAATAAGTAGTTTATAGCTTGATTTCTTTAAAGGGTATATAACAAACACAGTTTCTGCCAATCTCATGTTAATCTTGAGTACCTATAGAGTAGTACAGCATCCTTCATATATCTCAGAAGAGTCCTTAGTATTATCAGAATTATAAAAGACAGATACGCTGTACCGAGTCTTTCCGAAAACAGCCGAGCTCCTGGAGGCGTGCTGCGGGCGAAGCTAAAGAGCGACGAGCATGCGCAGCTTTTGCGTAGCGAACGTCTGCAAGCTATCAATGGTCAGCTAAACAAATGTATTTAAACACACACAATACACCATCACATTATCCCTGGATAACTTTTGAATCACTGTAATGAATAAAGCGTATAGTGAATGATGAATAATGAATTTATGAATTCACTACGTTCGTGTTGTTTACATTATAAGCACTTAGGCGCCTATTGCCAACAAAACAGACATTTGAAGCAGTTTTACTCACCTCTTGTGGTTCCGACTCATGACCGGGATCATTATTGCTGTGACCACTCCATCTTTCAGCTTCAAACGATCTGTAAATTCAGCGTCGAACTGGGCCTTGATTATAAAACCATAAGCACCAATCTTGAGGGCTCGAGCAGCCATGGAAAACACAAGATATTCTCCATTCATTTTAACCATAAAAAAGTGATTGCAACTATCAGACATGATTTTATCCTTATTTTGATAGTTAATTTAAGGTGGTTTCTATAGTTATTTCAATGACAAATGTCGAGCGTGTCAATGTAACGTGTGAGTACAAATCTCTCAGCTCCACTTCTTTGGGTTATCTTTCCCACACAACCAAAAACACACTTCTTTTGTGAAATTGTTGATTCCAAAGACAAGGAATTCCGTGCTTTATTACGTAATACAGTGCCATACTAAAAAAAAAAACTCTCTGAAACTTGTAGGAAATCTGAAGGAGGGAGTATATTTGGCACAGAAATGCTCTGTCATACATCCAACTCATTTTTTTTTTTTAAACTTTGGCCATGCGAATCAAACTATTTAACAGTGTAAATAAGTCAGAAAGCATGAAATAGCATGCATGACACAATGAATTTAATATTTTTAGTGAAATGTGCTTTTATTTTAAGTTGATTCTCAATTTCGACTATAATTTTGAGTGAACGGAAACTATTGCTCATTGAACAAATCAACATGCTTCATAATATTAGTACATGCAGTTATCCACAACCTAACCATAAGCTCTACTCTTCTGCACAATGGTAACGATCAAAACTTCAAAATAACAGAAACTCTTTCAAATGTCAAACATAACTCAACATTAAACATTAACAGATGTTTCCCCTCACAAAAAAAAACTTAAATAACACTTAATTTCAATATTTATCCTCCATTTCCAGCCAAATGCAAAGCGAACTAACAATCACTACCAAATGGTGCCTCTAAATAAAACAGCATAATTGAACCAGTTCTCTTAAAATAAATAGGGAGATTTCTTTCCTTAATTTTATCAGCTTAATCGGTTCCTCAGTAAAGCAGGAGGATTTAAAGGGGCCGCAGCCTGAATTGGCGCATATTTAATGATGCCCCAAAATAGGCAGTTAAAAAAATGAATTAAAAAAACATCTATGGAGTATTTTGAGCTGAAACTTCACAGACACATTCAGGGGACACCTTAGACTTATATTACATCTTTTGAAAACACATTCTATGGCACCTTTAATAATATATATATTATTTTTAATTATCACCTAAATTGTTCTGAGTGGTTGCAAAGGCATTGCGAGATGGTCGCTGTAGTGTTCTGGGTGAAACCTTTGTAGGTGGGTAAGGAAAATCGGTGGGTAATTTTTATCCCATTTTTGTGATGTTACACAAAAGCAGTATTTTTTTAAAGACTTGGCTCTTATAGCGAGAAGCTCTTGGAGAATGAAGCGCTTGGGCTTTTTTCAGGCTGTTGTGCTTTGACCAAGCATAACTGACAGAAGTGTTTCCTCTGAGACAAGCAGCCTGAATTGCTTTGGCCATCCCCCTGGCTTTCACAGTTTCCAGCCTTGCTGGCTTAATGGGCACTACTGCTCTCACAGAAGCTGCTCACTGAGTCCATTTCACATCTGAAAAGGACAGTCGTGTAGAATCACAGAGTGTTTCCCATTAACACAAGCTTTCCCTCACACATAATAGGGTGAGGCTTTTTTTTAACCCTGCTGTTGTGAAATGTCAGCCTGACAGCTGTCGGATTGCTTTCATTGCATGATAAAGTGTAAACCATGAAATCCTCACTCGCTCAGGTATCGCTCTTGGCAACAATGTGTTTTGTCAGAGAATCTGAACCTCAGGAAATTTCTTTCCAGATGTCCTATCGCTGCTTACTGCAATCCCTTTTTATTTGCCAAAGTCCTTTCAGCTGTTGAGAGATTGTTTTGGTTTACTTGGATTAAAGGTGTATAGCAGAGTTAAAACAAGGCTTTATCGACAGCATCGGTGGCTTGCCATTGCCAAATTCAAATTATCCTTTGTTTAAACAAGCAAATAATTGGTTACTGTTCTGGGTGAATTAACATCAGTGTATTTTTTTATTATGCATTATTTGCATATAACTTGGCATAATCCGAGTAGTAAGTGATTTTATCACACGACTCTTATATTAACACTTGCATACAACAATTCTGGCTGTACCGATAAAAGTGCTTACACCATTTTTCTGTTTATTATTTATTTATTTTATGTTATGACGAATAACTACTAAATAGCCAATATTAAAGAATTAGTTCACTTTCAAATGAAAACAACCCCAAGCTTTACTCACCCTCAAGCCATCTTAGGTGCATATGACTTTCTGATGAACACAATCCTGACGCATCCAAGCTTTATAATGGCAGTGAGTGAGGATTGTCGAGTATGAGCTGAAGAAAGTGTCTCCATCCACATCCATCCATCATAAACATACTCCACGTGACTCCGGGGGGTTAATAAAAGCCTTCTGAAGCGAAGCGATTCGTTTGTGTAAAAAAAAAAAAAAAATCCATATTTAACAATTAAAATATCTAGCTTTCCGTATTCAAGTTACAAAGAAAGTGTAAACTGGCGTCATGGCAGTTAAGTTTTTCCCATAAATGGAGGGAGGGTGTAGGATGTAGCGTAAGAGTTTCGAACTGCGAGAGTTTTACACTTTCTTCATAAGTTGAGTACAGAAGGCTTGTTAAATATGGATTATTTTTTCACAAACACATCGCTTCGCTTCAGAAGGCCTTTTTTACCCCTTTCGGAGCCGTGTTTATGATGGATGGATATGGATGGAGGCAGTTTCTTCAGTTCGTACTCATTGATCCCACTCACTGCCATTATAAAGCTTGGATGCAACAGGGTATTTATTAATATATCTCAGATTGTGTTCATCAGAAAGAAGAGAGTCATATACACCTAGGATGACTTGAGGGTGAGTGGGCTAATTTTCTTTTGAAAGTGAACTAATCCTTTAAGATAAGTTAAAAATAAAGTGATACAACTAAAATTATTCATTTTAAATAATAAAAGGAAATTAGGCATCAAAGCATTTATAATATACAGTGTGAAAAATAAAAATGAATATGCATTTTAAGATTTGCTGAAGATTACATTTAACAGTTTTTAAATATTTTACTGTAGCTGGCATTTGATGACAGTAAAAATGTCAAAATTAGTGGAAACGATCATGCATAACTGAATGTTCAGTATCTACCAATAAATTCAAAATAATCTAAAATATTGTCTGATATGGTACTGTGCATCTGTAGTTATAATGTTTTTAAACTGTGTGTATTTTAACGCTTATCCTGGTGCAATGCCTTGCCCCATAGACTTCCATTGTAAGTGCATTACTGCAAACATGGCTTTTGATTGTTTTTAGAAACTGTGGTAATCAACAGCATCTGTGCCATTAGAGCTTGACTTGTATTAAACCTGGAACATTCTGTTAACAAGTATGACATAAGAAGAGATAAATTGAGATGAAATCTTTTTCTGTCCTTTTATAGATAAGCAATTTTTCCCTTGGGCAGGAAGCAATAGGACATCTGGTTGCATCTCCATCAAGGAGGCATAGCAAGAGACATATTAATTTATTTTATTTTTTTTAGATTTCAGGGTACCGTATGGGAACACATCTGTGTGACACAGAGCATGTTGTTAACAAAATGCATCTTAAAGGATATACTACATGCCTGCTTTCACTCCTCAGGCTTAAGAATATAATGAAGCTAGAGAGGATTTTTATCATGGGTATTTGTGTTTGTAAATGGCTGTAGGCATATGTTGTATTGCTATTATTTGTAATTGTGTGTTTGCTTGCAGCGAGTGAGTGTATGTGTGTTTATGGCTGGCAGAATTAAGCTTTGCCCTCTGTGTGTAACACAAATCAGCCCAAGGACACTCTTTGATCCTGGCATTGTCTCGGCCTGGAGGTAAGGAAGAGAGTTTACGAAGCCTGATGGGTTAAATCTGCCAATTATGATTTCTTAGGCCAAAATCCACCCACATGGTTTGGCTTTTCCATCTGCTGTGAGGCCTGGGTCTATTCTGTATAATATATTCAGTGTGCTGAATTATGTCAGCATTAAAGATAATTGTTGTTTATTATGTCCTGATCCAAAATCAGTTTTACATTATTTTCTTCTTTAAAGTAATACAGATGTCATAATTTACTCCTTTTCAAGTTGTTCTAAACCTGAATGATTTTGTTTGTTCTGTTTATTTGTGTGCCCACGCTACTCTTTTCCACATTGTAAAAAACAATTGTTGGTTTAAAGGTGCCCTAGAATCAAAAATTGAATTTACCTTGGCATAGTTGAATAACAAGAGTTCAGTACATGGAAAAGACATACATTGAGTTTCAAACTCCATTGCTTCCTCCTTCTTATGTAAATCTCATTTGTTTAAAAGACCTCCGAAAAACAGGCAAATCTCAACATAACACCGACTGTTATGTAACAGTCGGGATCATTAATATGTACGCCCCCAATATTTGCATATGCTAGCTCATGTTCAAGGCATTACACAAGGGCAGCCAGTATTAACGTCTGGATCTGTGCACAGCTGGATCATCAGACTAGGTAAGCAAGCAAGAACAATAGCGAAAAATGGCAGATGGAGCGATAATAACTGACATGATCCATGATAACATGATATTTTTAGTGATATTTGTAAACTGTCTTTCTAAATGTTTCGTTAGCATGTTGCTAATGTACTGTTAAATGTGGTTAAAGTTACCATCGTTTCTTACTGTATTCACGGAGACTAGAGAGCTGTCGCTATTTTCATTTTTAAACACATGCGGTCTGTATAATTCATAAACACAACTTCATTCTTTATAAATCTCTCCAACAGTGTGTAATGTTAACTTTAGCCCGTTAGCCACGGAGCAACAAAAAACTCATTCAGAATCAAATGTAAACATCCAAATAAATACTATACTCACATGATCCGAAGCATGCATGCAGTATGCATGACAAACATCTTGTAAAGGGTTTTTGAGGGTTGAGCATTTGAGGGTTATATTAGCTGTGTGAACTTTGTAAATACACTGTATTACAGTCGAGAGCTCGGGGGGCAGGGAGCGCGCGATTTAAAGGGGCCGCAGCCTGAATCGGTGCATAGTTAATGATGCCCCAAAATAGGCAGTTAAAAAAATTTATTAAAAAAAATCTATGGAGTATTTTGAGCTGAAACTTCACAGACACATTCAGGGGACACCTTAGACTTATATTACATCTTGTAAAAACTGGTTCTAGGGCACCTTTAACTTAAAAAAGTAAGTTACCTGTTTGCCTTAAAATTTTGAGTTCATTTAAATTAAAAATTTGAGTTAATACAATGAAGGCGATTGATTTAATCAACAGAAACTCAGAATATTATGTTATCTGAACATTAATTATTGAAGTTGATTTGACAGAAGAAAAAATGTTGAGATAAAAAATCATGAAAATAATTTTTTTACAGTGCATATAATGAAAACATACTGTTAAGCTACAAAAATCACACAGAAATACCATAAAAGTAGGATACGTTGGTACCGTATTGGTAATCGGCAGATATTAAAGATTTCAAATTTATTAATATTGGTTGCTGTTGGATATTTAATTATACATGCTCATTTGGATGATTAAGTGAAATAAAACTGAAATTGCGATTATGGCGATATACTAAGGCTGCGATTTTATTAAATAAATATACAGTATTTGCTGCATTTTTGTGAGTGAAGCGTGGCATTGTGTTCAGCTCATGAGCCAAAGAGAAGCTTTATTATTTGTGTTGTATTTTTATTAATTACTCATTTTTTATTGTACAGTGAAATGTTACAATAGTATTATTTCTTATTCATTTGAATTTATATGGTATAGCAATAATCATAATAAAATAATAAAAAATTATAAAAATCACATTTTAAATCACAATTAATAAATCACAGGAAAATCACAATTAGATTTTTTCTCCCAACATGTGCAGTCCTACTTATAGTTCATCTTTAATAACACTTAAGATTTAATAGCAGTGTTGTAGCTTTAGCAAATCTCAAAATGAATATCTCTAAATTTTTCATACTGTACATTATATTTTTGACCCTGTTTCCACCTGGTTTTAAGATGAGTTTTGGTCGATCGGATCACAAGAGGACGACGCTAAATACAGGTGTTAGCGGTGTGTGAAGCATTTTGAACTTGTCCACTTTCGACCACTTCCAGAGGAAGTTTGACCAGTAGATTTGACCGGATTGCTTTTGTCGTATAAACGCTCATGTGGTCGAAATCCTGTCTTGCTAAGTGTTCAAACAGCCACAAAAGTCCACCTACTCTTAGCCAGATGGGATTTAAGCTTTGTTGGCTGAAGACCCAAGTTTGGTTTGAAGACAAAAATGTACCAAGCACAGTGTTCTCTCTTCATTCCTGATTTCTAACACACACTTACAGCGTTCAGCGTGGTCTCGTGGCTGTCAGAGCAGAATCGAAAGCTGATGCTCTCCGTATGTTTTTCCGTCGTCTCCAGGCGCATTCATATGTAAATTTCGTGAGCTTATTTTGTCCAATAAATCAAAAGATCTGAAAAAACCCATACATTTGCCCACCCATAGACCCTCACCTCGAACAAATCAGGACAGAAGTGGTTGAAAGTGGACAAAAGAGACGGATTAAAATATTAGGTGGAAACGGGTTTTTGTGTGTCCCTCGTTCACGTGTGATCCGATCGACCAAAACGCATCTTAATACCAGGTGGAAACAGGGCCTATGATGCATTTTGGTCAGTCGGATCACGAATGGAAGACACTAAATACAGGTGTTTTGAGCTTGTCCACTTTCGAACAGCCACAAAAGATCGCCTACTCTCTGCCTACTGACCTAATGCATAAACATTATGGAAAGCGTGCTAGCAAGATGGGATTTAAACTTTGTCCACTGAAAAGCCACTTTTGGTTTGAAGACGAAAAACATACCAAGCACAATGTTCTCTCCCCACTCCTGATTTCTAACACACACTCACACCATTTGGTGTGGTCTTGTGGCTGTCATAGCAGAAACGAAATCTGCTGTTCTCCATATGTTTTTCCGTCATCATGGGCACATTCATATATAAATTGCGCAAACTTATTTTGTCCATTAGATCGAAAGATCTGAAAAAAAAAAAACCCATACATTTAACCGCCCATAGATACTCCCCTCGAAGAAATCAGGACAGAAGTGTTTGAAAGTGGACAAAATACCAGGTGTAAACAGGAATGTGTCTCCCTCTTGTACTTGTGATCAGATTGACCAAAACGCATCGCATTAATAACAGGTGGAAACAGGGCCTTTGTGATGCATACATTCACTTTATTGCATTTAAAATTACTTTTGTGTTTTGGTGTTTTAAAAAGCATTTATTTAGACAAAAGAATTTTCATATCGGCCATTTATAAGTTATTGGTACATGAATACAGTAAAATTTTTAAAGTCAAGTACTTATTCCCTGGAAATCTTCTCAAATCTCATTTGCACACAAATATGCCTCATGCCAGGTTGTCGTATGTTTCATATCTGATTCTGAAAGTGCCAAGTTTAAATTTCAAGTCATAAAATGTAATGCCAGTCATTCATATTCCATATATAGGCAACAGAAATAAAACAATTCTTATTCTTCAGTAACACAACACAGCTTTGATAAAGGGCAAAGTCTTGGCAAGGTTAACACAGAGAGCACATCACGCCTGTTTTGTTTCTGTTGTTTATTTATTTTTAATGTTTGTGCTGGGGGATACTGTCACTCAGCTATTTGTGTAGCGATGACAGTTAAATAAATTTCCGGAGGATATTTTCAAACCAGCAATATTTCCTTTTGATCATGTGTGCTGTGCTTACCTGAATTATATCCTGACACAATGATTATTATAGACTGACTGACTGACTATAACAGCAGTAAGGATGACATCAGACAGATTCCATTGC
The DNA here is from genome assembly GCF_018812025.1 of Megalobrama amblycephala. Taxonomy (NCBI): domain Eukaryota; kingdom Metazoa; phylum Chordata; class Actinopteri; order Cypriniformes; family Xenocyprididae; genus Megalobrama; species Megalobrama amblycephala. Next base: position 19,724,461 of record NC_063045.1, on the reverse strand, counting down.
GCTGCTGTTTTTGCTTTATCTATTTTTATGAAGATTGTCAGCCACAGAGTTGATATGCTGAAGCAAGGGGCGGGTGAGGCAGAATACAGTTAAACATGACATTTCATTTATTTCATCGTATTTTAAATTCATCAACACAAATCTAAGCTCAATTTATGGATTTGTCTTGACTGCTGAGCACAATACAAATCGTGACATTTAAACTGAGCTTTGTTGTTATTTAAAGGGATAGTTAATTCAAAAAATGTGCGTAAATAGTGTACACTATAGAACGAGGTTTAATTTATGGTATAAAGTAAAGCTAATAAATAACAATGATTACCATCTTACTGCTCAATTAAAGGGTTACTTTGAAACAATTTTCACTCAGAAATTTCTAGTAAATTTCACAAGCAATTAAAGAAACAGCAAATAACACATTACATTTTGAAGTAGAAAGACTGAGTGTTTTCTTGTAAAACGTACTACAGTAAAATTTACTGTTTTATTTATTTCAATCCTTGTCCAATGCCTCATGAAAGCTGTAATGGCTTTAGATTTGCATGACTGGCACATTATTACATATACTTACCTGCTTTGGAGCCTGTGTAATTGCTAATTAGGCAGAATGGTAATCAGTTGTATGTCTTTCGACATTATGCCTCTTCGCATTGGGGATATTTTCATTTATTAAGCTCTGTTAATGTGTTGAGGGGCATTTTTTATTATGTTCGCCTGTAGATTTCGTTTAGTACCACACAGTGGAGTGCAATTATGAGAGGTCTATATAGGTATGCAATTAAAAATCCAATAGACACCAATCTCGCACACCGAATCATCCAAAATGCAAGCCAAAGGCAAGCTGTAATTTCTCACCGCTGTAGTGTGTTTATCATTTACACCCGACGAGTCTCCGCATTTCACCCTCATCAATTATGGATCAGCTGGGCCCCCCATCCAAGCAGCTTCATTTCATTCTCATTAGGATCTTGTGCTGACACTCTTCTTTTCTCCACGGTCCATGGCTTCTCCGTGGCTCCCATAAAGGTCTTTAACCAGGCAGCCAACACGGCATCATTACCAGGCTTTGTTCCCCCATCCTCCCCCTCCAGCCGATGGCAAGTGACCAAGATGAGATGGGCGACCACCGTTAAATGCTTGTGTCAGTGGTTTCTGGGTCAAAGAGCTGTGCGGTAGGCCTGGCCCCATGCCAGAGTCAAGTCAACCCCCCGCCAGCCACAATGTTAGTGGCTGTGGAGAAAGGTAAAGCTGTAGAACTGTAGATTTGCAGTTTCCCAACACTGTCGACAGTGGATAAATGGATTAAAGGGAAAATTAATGGATTTACAATCAATCAGGAATGTCCACAGTTCAGAGTATCTACAAACTCTGCAGACAAGTACTTGAAGGGACTTGAAGCGATGATTGAGAGGAAAGTGTAGAAAATGTTGGTAAAAAAGAAATGATATTAAAATAGTCCATTGAAATAAGGCCACATCCACATGAAGCCAGAGCTTTCCCTATCTGATCTTTTTTTTTTCTTCGTCTCAAGAAACACATGCGTACACACGAAACCACTGAAACCGACTCAAAACGATGTAATGTACATGCCAGATCAGTATGTGGTGCTGTAATTCTGCCACAGGGATACACTAAAAAAGGAAAATAAGACTTGGAGCATGCGCATAAACCTTGCGCGCTGTATACAAACTTTAGAAAGTTTAGAAATAAAGCTTTATTTTAGTAAAGCTAATAGGCTCTGTAGCTTCTGCAGCACGAACACAAGCATGTAGTCTGCCATTGTTGTTGCTGTTTTGTGCTGTTAGCGGTGTCTGACTAGGGCGGTGATGATATCATCGTTTCACAAAACGTAAGGGCGTCGTTTTCAGATTTATCCACTCTGGCACCCGGTTTCAAAAAATAGCGGTTTCACCTTCTGAAAACGCTGTATCCGTCTGGACGAAACGACTATACAATACAAAATTTTTGCGTATACAGCTAAACTCGTCTCGTGTTGACGTGCCCTTTCCGACTGAAAACCAGGCTTTAAAAGTTCAGACCCTTGTTTTGATTATATTGTAAGATCAAACAGTGCAAATTTGAAATAAAAGATCAAATAGTTATATACAGTGTTGGGGATAATGCATTACAAGTAATGTAATCAGATAATTTATTCAAGTAACTAATAAAGTAAGGCATTACTTTTAAATTTACAACAAAATATCTTAGTTATTTTTGCAAATAGGTAATGCAAGTTACTTTGTTTTCCCTTTGTTTTTGACTGACAGCTCTCCAGTCCCCATGTTGAGAGTAGTGAGTAAGTGCAGAGGCGTTGTTTGCGCTGTGCAAACATGACAGTTATTGTAGTTCTAGACTAAATGTGAACATGCATTTGCTCATCTCACTTGCACAAAAACAGATTCAGTATTCCTCAAAAAGAATAAAAAGAGCGAAATGCAAACTCAGAATTCTACACAAACCTGCTAGAATTATATTTCTCATGTGTCCTATTCTTCTGCACAGCTGAAAGGTTTGTTTGAGCTGCACCCTCTACTGTACAGTTGTGAATTTGCATTTTCTTTTGTATTTGCACTTTTGGGGCCCTATTATACACCCGGCGCCATGCGACACCAGGCGTGAAGTGTTTTTTGCTAGTTTCAGTCCAACGCAGTTATCATTTTCATGTCCTGCGCCCCGTTGTTTACATAGCAAATGCACTTGCGCCCATCTGTTCGCCCATGGGCGTGCTGGTCTGAAAACGAGGTGTGTTCAGGTGCATTGTTGGCGTGTTGCTATTTTGAGGCAATTGAAAACGACCGTGCCATTGACCAACAAACATCTGGTCTAAAGTCAATGGCATAGTATTTTTTTTGTTATTTAAAGGGTGCGTTAGTAATATGCGCCTATATGCAGGTGCACAATGCGTGTACACTCTGCTTGTCACACACACAGGGACGCGCAGCAGCACACAAACATGCCAAATATTTAAAAAAAAGGATTACAATGTAAAAGATCATTATTGTGTACATAAAGATACAAATGCCTACATGTCATAATGGATAGTCATTGCATGTATCAGAATTACCTGCAGTAATGACCAATGAAACTGGCTAATTATTTGACCAATTGTGGCAATACACACATGTATTTACACTGACTCGTCAGGCTGCGGGTGTCTATGTAAATAGCGAATCCGCCATGGTACGAGTGCACCTGGCTTTTAAAGGGAATGGGAGATGACACTCTGATTGGTTTATTGCACGTTACACCCAAAATACACCCAAGATTCATATATATATATATATATATATATGACGATATAATGGACTAGATTCATACCCATATACAGTGGTATAGCGCAAATCTGTGCGGCCCCCCACTGAACCGCAAGTCTGGAGGGGGGATGGTTATCATGGGGCCCCCCCAACATGCGTCCCTGCTTGCCCCTCCGCTACGCCACTGCCCATACAGTATAAGTCGTATTGGATAAGCATCTGCGAAATGAATAAATGTAAATATTCAGAGCACATTTTAACACATTGTGTTTCAGCATTATTTTCTCCAAGCATCATATTCTGCTGTGTAGCAGTTATTATATGCATCTAATTCCCCAGATAAAGGCAATGCCAAGTCTGTGCCTATTTTTGAATGGTTACATCTTGTTCACTGCCTTTTAACAAAATGCTATTTTCCTTAGAGATATTCTTGTAACGGGCTGCTGAAATCAGACTTGCAGCAAGGAAAGTGTAGAAATTGTAGGTAAAAAAGAAATGACATTAAAATAGTCGTCCATATTGTGTTTTTTTTTTTAATTTATAATTTTTTATTTTGAGGGACACTGCGAGGAGTCCTTTGTTCATTGACCATCACATTGTCAGCTGTTTAAATAATGGATTTGTGTGGCAGTATGTATTATGCTTTAGCCAGCGTCCCTTGACAATACCGTTTTGAGGGAGTCTGGAACAATAGGGCTTTTTTTTTTTTGAGACTATCTGTTATTTATGTCACCAGGGTATTTTCTCCCCATGAGGTTAGTCAGAGAAATCTTATTTCTCATGTTCATGCTTTTTTGGTTAGCTATAAAGCCACGGACAGCCATTATGAAGCCAATTAGCCTACTGTTTTAAATCCCCAGCATTCCCCTTCAAAGAGCCCTGCTGCCAAGATTATATTTAGCTTATGATTGGCATTTATTCAAAAATTCTGTATAAGAAATAATCTCTTTTCAATGAAGTATAATGGTTATTGTGTCCCTAATGTACGCCAATGATCAACTGCAACATTTAAGGGCTTCAAAGCAAAAAAAAAAAGAGTGTTTTATTTTTCACAATAGACTGGGCAGGAAAAGCTGCTATGCTCATTATGGGATGCAGCATCACAACAGGAACACTGAGAAGAGGCTTTGTGGTTTGTTGTGATTTGTTTACACAGTAACATCTGTAATCGAATGACAGTGATAAATGTGCTGAATGACTGAACTGGGGGTAGTGTTAAGTGAGTGGGCTTCTGTGGGTCGGGTGAAATGTGTGTCAGTGGACCACGGCGTGGCCTCTAGGAACAGATTTGCAGCATCTCGAGGGACATCATTATTCTGTCATAAAACAGGGGGCAGGTCAGGTTTTTCAGAGCTTTTTCTAAAGGCTCCTCGTGACGCTGAGATGATTTATTCATCTGCAAACAGAAGAACTGGTAGATGGGACAGCATACAAAGAATGGCTATTCGTGTGGACATTTGTCAAAAAAGAGACAATGGAAAGATAATCTGGCCAATGCAATAAATATACACATATGCGCAAAGAACAAAGTTGCCAATAGAAATGATTAAAATGAACTTATAATAGCAATACAAATCATAGCTATACCATATAATCATACCTTGGACATATATACAGTTTTTGTTGATAAACCTGACATAGGCCTAATTGTTTGGTAGATTATAAAACCTAGAGAAGATATTTGTGATGAAGACTAAAGTTTAAAAAAGAATAAATAATTATCGTAGTGTTTTGGCGATGCATTGTGTCCTACTGGCTCGAGGGGCAAATGGTTTCTATGTTATCTCGCACGCGACTTCTGTTCGCTAGCGTCTATTTTAGCGCATTATGACGTACTAGTAATAATATAACTTTTGTTGTACTTGGTGATTTGAAAACACTGTTTATATATGCATTTATATGCATATTTACAAACAATATACTCTTTCTTATAACTTCCTTTTGGGGGATAATTAGAGTAGTCAGATCAACCCACAAAATTCTTCATAATTCGCAGCCTGTAAAACATAATACATCTGCCCAATCAAATAACCAAACAAAGGACGGCATCGCTGATATATTGTGCAAAATATTATCCATCCCCCACCGAAGTCCACAGAGAATTGGCTATACCATCTAACGCACACTCTTGCCTCAGCATCTGCTCCGTTCTTTTTGGTGAGGTGAGGTGAGGGGGGAAACGCTGTGAGCCTCCGCACGCGCTTTTGTTCAGTGTCTCCTCGCGACCGGCGAAGTGCGCGCCGTTTCGAGCTCTTCTCTGCGCGAGCGCTGCACGAGACGCAGGCTGAGGAGAAATATCGTGCTTTTTGAATAATTTTAACGAAGGAGTCAATGTGAACACATTTCTGAGGCTGAACAGATTTATACATTTTGAATGGTTTACCTCAGCGGCTGTCATCACCTACTCTGCTGTATCTGATGCGACGCGGCATTCCTGTGGACTTTCTGAGGCGACGACGCGCTTTACTTCAGAGAAGGTGAGAACAAGGGATATTATTGTGCTTAACTGACTGCGTCTTGCTTCATTATCAAAGTATAACGTGGTGAAGGATATTTTGTGTTCAGGACAGGTTACATACAGCCCCCTTGCCAAGCGCAGTACCTCAGTGAGGACAGTCAAGGGGACAAAACCAGGAGCACTACGATATTGAATGTCTGTTCAGTGCAGAAGTCTATTGATGAGCAATGTATTTATTGACATCATGTGTGTTCTGGTCAGATATCAAGTCTGTGAAGGGTAAAGCGCTATATAATGTAAATATTTGTAGCTACTGTTCTCAGACCAGTTAATTACTTCTCAAATATTAAGAGATTTGTAAAGTACTAGTATGATGACTCTTATAGATATCTACATTGCTCTATAGTAACATTATGTGCATGAATGTTCATGCGTGGATCTGGGGAAAACAGGACAAGTGACTCATTTTCCTTGCCTTGATATAACCCCCCACTTGCAAGCTGTCATTGATGTGAAGTGGTTAAAAGAAACCCCATCAGAAACAGCGAGTGAGAATTTTTGGGATAGAAAGGGACCCCGCGTTGTTTTTCTCATTTGCAGAGTGTCAGCTGGATGCTGTTTAAAGCTGACAAGTGCTGAGCGCTGCCAGTCTTGTGCCCGCCTCAACGACAGCGTGTAGCTGGTGGGAGAGGAAGACAGACCCGAATTTCGCTTGGCATTCTGTCATGACTGTCTCTGTTGTCTCTGTTCGGTCTGAACCCCTGAGTCTCTACCTGACGGAGCACACCAGGTGCTTTTTGCATCAGTCTGCAACAAGTCTTGATGCTGACAAGAGAAAAGTACAACAGAGTGACTTGTGAATGTTGAAGATGTGTGTTATTTGTCAAAGAGCATCAGAAATAGAAAGTGGTGCAAGTTGTGGCTTCAGGTGCCCTGGGGAAATTTCAGGCAGCTGTTTGCAGCAAATTGGTTGCTGTGTGGTAAGGTTCTTAGATAGCGTTGCTTCTCTTCTCTTCTCTTCTCTTCTCTTCTCTTCTCTTCTCTTCTCTTCTCTTCTCTTCTCTTCTCTTCTCTTCTCTTCTCTTCTTGTGATTTTTAACTTTTTTTCTTGCATACCCTCTGGGGTGTTCGCAATGGCAATGGTTTGCATCAACAATTTTGTTGAGAGTTGCCAGTGACACAAGTAATGCGACAAAGTTCAAGCCCAAGTTTTTGCAAACGAACCATCCAGCGACCACCAATGGGAGTGCGGACAGTCAGATTTTGTGGCATAGTTGGAACTAACGGCACAAAGATTTACCAAAATAGCAGTTTTTTTTTTTTTTTTATTAAAGCCATCCAATAGCTGAATCTTTCTTTTGTGTGTGTATTTTAACTCACCAAATAAACATATGGGTGTCTGCTGAGGCACTAAACTCACACCCTGTCACCCTCAAGCAACCCTGTGCTGGTTGCATCTATATCAGGGTGAGTGCTCCGATACGGCACTTGCAGGTTCAAAGACCTTTCTTTCTAACCCGTAAGTCCCAGTGGAGCAGCGCAGGCTTGCCAAACCAAGCAGCCTTTCATGTTGGCTTCAGAACCTCGGTATATCTCCTTGGGGCATCCATTCTGCTCTTTATCTGAGCGCCCTCTTCTTCTCCCTGTATAATCATAAATGCCAGCGGAGCACCTCTGAGCATGTTGTCTCTTGAAGAAAAAAGTGGAAATTGCCTTGGAGCGCAACCGTTTTGGCGTTGGGTGACTTTTAGAGGGCACTTGATTGATTCTCACAATTTTAATAATGCGCGTTTCCGCTCGACTGCGTAGTTTAGTGCCAACAATCATATGAGGGGAGGCTGGGCTGACAGGTGGAATTGAAATTGTACTTGAATAGCATCCAGACAGCTAAATGCCTTTGAATTCCTGGAGATAATGTCCTTGTCGTAAATTAGCATGCTCCATGCTTAATGGACCAAGTCTACTAAAATTACTCAGGAAATTTTTGCTAGATGCAATTTAGGGAAACTTCATGCTAGTTTTGTGTTCGTGCACAAGTTAGGCTGAAGAATGCCGACTGCTTTCTTTGTGACGAAAATATGACAGAGGCTGTGTTTAATTATGCAAAGTTGGCAGTCTGTAAATGTCTTAATTTATGCCCGCATTTATCCAGGTTGGTGTCTTACCGTGTGTGCACACACTCTTGATTGACAGCTGACAAGAGAGTGTAGCTGTGTCTAATCCCATGAGCCAGAGGAACCGGTTGGCAGCTGCTGTCTCTACTACATGTGTCAGCCGCCAATCCGCCTTCACCCAAAGCCTGAATATTTATTGGCGCCCAGACATGGAATACATTATTCAGAACGGGCATTTGCCATCTTAAACAACGTAAATGAATCATGACACCTGGTCTGTGTTTTGCTGGATTCGAAATGGAACTGTAAGAGTTTAACTTCACAGAGGGAAAAGAAAAGATTAATTTTAATTTCTTTTCAGCATTAATTCTTTTTCTGTCTTGAATAGATTCCATTTGGCTCGCAGCTCTGCTCAGACAAAAACACACTACCTTGCGGTTTAAAGATTCATTTAGAAAATGTTTTATCGCTTACCCTGTGGGAGAGGTCCAGAAGGAAAAGAAGCTGATAATTATGCCAGCAATTTGCAGAGAGCTACTTGAGGCGCTCAGTCCTCCTTGTTTTCTGGTATTTTTATCCTGTGTTTTCAGCACTGGACAGTTCCCAGGCTTTGGCCATGGTGAACACAGCTGCTGGCTGCTAATAAATGAACAAGACCAGCAGCATAGCTGAAAATTATATTTGCTCCAAGAAGAAAATGGCCTGTTCCTCTTTGCGTTTCAAAGCTGAGAAAAGACTGATGAATGGTGGTTCACAGGACAAATGGCCTTGTGACTCCAGCTACATTCATCTTAGCCTCACAAGTGCTTGGAATTTTTTATATTGTCCACTTATACATGTGCTGAAGAGGTATGGAATTCATAGGATTTTTTTTTAAATCTTTCTTTTCTTCTGTGGAACAAAAAGTAAGATATTTTGAAAAGGTATAATGGAAGTCAGTGGGGTCCAAATCAACACTGGGCCCCACTGATTTTCATTGTGTTGGCAAAAATGTTCTTCAACTTCAAGACAAAGAGGGGTGCATTTCCCGTTCAACGAATTAACTCGCTGCTTAACTAGCATAACATGATGCATCATTGGAGAAACTAACTAGTAAGTCCAAAACCGCAATAATGTCACACATCTGTTGTTCAAACAATATAGAAGAACTGTCACTAATGCCGTCACTCAGGTGTCAAGGTAATAATTCCTACTAATTAATAATTCTGAGATCAAATTATTGTCAGTTTATTGCTGTAAATAATACAATGGCATCTGAGGAATACTTCGCAATTTTTGTTGTTTTGCTTTATTTCCAAATATTTGGTTCCATCACACTCTTCAAAAATGGCACTTTCGTTGGATTGACAAAATAAGACGCAGAATGAAATGGAATGAAACATATAGATTGTACTGCTTGATAGCTTGCTTATTTTGCTTAAGAGCGAAACGATGGATCCAACCAGTCGAGAGCTGTAGTTCAAACCACACAACTTTGCGATGCTGTTTGCGAATGTTTGTTGGAACTATGCTTTCAGTAATCACTGAATCAGTGAACCGTGTTTGTAACCATGGCTATCGATTCTTTTGGGAAACGCATTACATGTATGGAACAACAGTAAAATATATGAAATATGAAAATGATGTAAATGATGACAGATTTTTCATTTTTTGGTAAATAATCCCTTTAAGCATGCAAATATTTACTGTACTGTAAATTTGAAGGAGGTTTGAAACGAGGAAACCCAGTCGCTCTGCGCGTCTTGCATTTATTAATCCTCTTCTTATTCTCTTTGTCTATGCATTAGAAGCACCTCAGTAATCTTACAGCTACTGTCTTTGCACCATGGGAAAAGCACGTGGAAATAGAATCTAATTAATTTCTTTCAAATCCCTGTATTCCTGGTTGGACCCCATCATTCTGTTTCCATCAGGCTTCATAAATGTAATCTGTGCATGCCATATCGTTCTATCAGAGATTAGTTTGCCTTGACAATGAGGTTTTCTCCTTGCCAGATATTTCAATATATCATTCATTAACATGGAAATGACTTTTATAGAGGTTCAGATTGTGTCGTTGGGTTCATACTATTACGTAGTATGAGGAACAGTTCATTTTTTTCAGTTATTGATTCGTTCTGCTTGATGAGAAACATGTTGATGCACGTGAGCACTTATTTGCTTCTCTGGCAATGAATTTAATGGGATAGATGTTTGTAGATTTATTAGATTTCAGTGCATGCAGATACAGTGCATTCTTCTGTAGTTTTTCACAGTAACTAATTGCAACATGTTGTTCCTTTCTTTTGAGGAACACAAAAGAAATAGTTTTCTCTCTTTTCCATGCAATTACAATGTGAAAACACCATGAACGTATCATGAAGGTAATTAAATGGCTTGGAAGACTGAATAATACTAATATTACTAATTTTAAAAGTTTCTGTTTTAGTTAACAGTAACAACACTGTTATGAACTATTATGGGTGAGTAAATGATGACAGAATTTTCATTTTTAAGTTAAGCAATGCTTATATTAAGGCCCTGCTGAGCTGCACCAAATGATTGAGATGTGACAGTTGAGGATTTTATATCAAGACCTCTCTTGTCCTCCTGGTGTCAGACCACAGCTGGGATCAGCCGTTCTAAGATCAGTCTGTTCACCTTGACGACCTCTCCAGACTGAAACATACACCACTGACTGAACGTGTAAGTCTCAATTTGCCCAGTGCATCTCAGGTCAAAAGTTCTCACAGAGGTTTTTCTTCGCATTTAGCGGGCTGTAATGCGATTTCCGATGCCACACTTGAGCGGTTTAACACAAAGGCACAAATTACGGCTTTTATAAGATTTGTGTGTCGCCTTACGTCAGAGTCTGAAACTATGACACGAGTCGTGCATGTAAAGTAATTTAGAAGCTTATGTTCATGTTTTTTCTACAGATGCGGTGAAGTAGATGTAGATGAAGTGACGGATGGTGCTTTGGAATTGCAATTTCCTTCTGAAATATTACACTGTTCTTAGTGATGTCATCAAAATAAACAGGCCTTCAGTCTTATTCTTTAGAATAAAAATTGTTCATATGCTACACTCATGTATACAGGATGAAGGGGATTTGACATATTGGTCATTGACATATTGATACCAGAGAGCCTTTTTGCACACTTTGAAGTGCACTTCCCATGCACTTCTAGTTCCCAACTTCAAAGAAGCCACTTTAATGTCCTCACACATATAATCATAATCCAAAGTAGCATTTAAGATGCATTTCTTCCCACTTTTTTCATTTTCTGCTCCTTCAAAATGTGTTACCATTATCTACAACCATTATTCTCATTAGTTAATTTAGAGTGGCTTTCTTCAGTGCCCTATTGAGTATCTTTTATGTGAGCACTACAAATGCAAAATATTAGGAAGAACAGGTCTCAGTATCCACCGCTGGTGGGCTCTCTGCCATTTCTGCCCACCTTTGTGTAATTAACAGGCCCTGAAATTTATCTCTGTCTAAGGTTTAATTATCTAGAGCCGATACTCCAAACTCTTTAACTTTTCTTATGGCGCCTATGCCAAGTGTGCTTGACTATAAGGCCAGTGGAATACTTTGTTTGCTCTTTTTTTTTGCATCGATCAGGGATGTTTTTAACAGTAAGCGGTTAATCTAAAAATCTTAAAATGTCAGTCCTGTTACCATTATTTTGTATGGTAAACAACTGAAAAATGTATATTAAAAATATTTTTTATTAATTGAATTTAAGCTGAAATATAAATATTAGTTTAGATATGAAGTTTAGAAGAACTTAGTTGCCTTGGCAACTACTTGAAATCAAATCAGTTTAAGTTAATGTACTAAAATTACTAAAATTGAAATAAAAATAAGTGTAGCTAAATAGAAATTTTAAAAATGTAAATGAAAACTGAAAATAAAAAAAGTTCATTCAGATTATTAATTAATACTATAATAGTATGTAAATAATTCTAAAATAACACTTGAGAGGGTACAAAACAATTTATAAACACCAAATATTGTTTATTTGTCTGATAGAATGTTTATTATCTTCTGAAATTCATAGAATGACCCTCATGACACTTGGATCACAGAAATGAAATGGAACTACCTTACATTTTACAAAGGAACTTTTTTATTTTCTTACATTTGTCAAAAACACCACCAACCCCTCCTGCAGTTTTGCCCTTTGATTAAATGCGCGAGTCTCCACGCCAGTGCTCGATCTGAATTCCATCTCATTTTCTGTGACCTTCAGACAGGAAAAGATCAAAGCGGGTCAGATTGTCCTTCCATTTCTCCCTATACCGTGAGCAAAAGAAAGAACACTGATGAAGATAATTGCTGCATCTATTTTTCTTGTCAGTTAGTTTCAGTGGCGGGCTGATGAAGAAAATCCACTGCCCACACCTTACTGTCAATCAATATGCAGGAATAATATCAGGGCCAAAACCAATGCAGAGCCACACATGGTGTTAAGCTGAAGTACAATATCAATTGCCATTTCATTTCAATGCCATTTTCTCATTACTCAATCAGAGTTTAACGACAAGTACTTTGGGCCGCTTTGGGCTTTTCAGAGGAATGAAGCTCAGTCGAAAGCAAAAATCTAGTAACATTGTGGCATTTACAGTGGAAGTGAATAGGAGCAAGTTTTTGAGAATGTGAAGCTAATGATTTTATAAATGTGCTTGCATTTATTCTTCTGTTAGAACTTGTGTATTGTTTGAGCTATAAACCTGTTGAAATAATTATTTAAAAAAAAAATTTTTAAGGGCATTATCATGGCGACAAACTGTAAAATTGGATATAACGTCACATAGAAAAGATTAGTAAGGGATTTTCACATGCATGTTGACACTCATTGTTTGTGCCGTGTAGCTATACTATTGAAACAGCGATTATTTTAGTGCTTATGGATTGACCCATTCACTTCTACTGTATCTGCCTCATTGTAAAGCTGCATTATTGAAACTTCAGAAAATTTATACAGACAAAAAGGTCCATTGTCTATAGTGTGGCGATGTATGTCACTTTCAAACCAAGCAGCTTTCTGTTGACCAACTTAAACACATTGCGAAATCTGCATGGGGAAATCTTTCACCCTCACATGAAATTTCAGATTGCGTGGATTTCTACTGAAATTATTGAAAATTCACAGAACAATGGTAAATCTGTCCAGACCTGGATATTTAAGAAAAGGAAGGATAAAATACTTTTTTGTTGTTTTAAATGAACATTTATGCCGCACTACTGCCGGATGCTTTTATTTCACTTTACACTATGTTGTGCTCTCTTTTGTTGTTTGTTGATGAGTGAGAATTCATTATAGCATCTTCAATGCAGCAAAGAAACAGATTCATCTCCTTCTGGTCGTGATGAGAAGGTCAGAATGTTGCTATGGGGAGCTGCTTTGGGGAGTTTAGCGTCTGAAATGCAATCACGCCGCTTGATTACACTGGCATTCATCATCGCCACACAAAGCTACTGTCCCCATTTCTCGTCTTGCAATCAAAGACTTCTCTTTGTACAGTAGGTGCTACACATTCATAAATGCCTGATCTTGTAGATGGACCACTGGAATGACTTTTATGAATTAATTAACCACACTTGTGACAACCTACTCCCCATACTTGGCACAAATGGGAATTTTAACAAAAATTATGTAATATTTTCTGCTTGGTCCTTAGAGGTAGAGTTCGGATGACATTTGCTTTCCTTTAGCAGTGTGGTGATAGTAAAAGTCAGAGCTGAATGAGTGATCCCTTTGAGCCAGTTCTTTTTAGTGAATCAAAAACATACAGGCTGTGTCCGAAGGCTGTGTCGCCCCCTGTACCCTCATTCACTATTCCCTACATTACCACACTAATATAGTTCACTTGAGGAAGTGAATGAAAACAAGTTAGTGAATTCGGACACTGAGTGCGCCAGAAGAGCTGCCGCTTAGTTTGTGCTTGCTGTTTATTAATTATTTGAAACGTAGCAAACTGGTAATTCCAGTAGTAAGATGAAAATATTTATTTTGAACTCTATGTATAAACCTTAATTAAACAATTTAATAATCAATTAAAAAGGAGTGTATACCTGCATGATATTACGCTGTAGCCACATTAGACCAGCGGTTTGGAAAATAGATGGATGATTCAGCTGCAGGCGGCATTCATTCGGCCATTCATTTGCCACATGACTCTCACAGTGCATTATGGGTGTTCTCTAGTCACTGAGCGTACATTGGTTGTACACTCATTATTGTAGTGCATTGTGGGATTGAATGAGTGCGCTCCATAACGTCCACTATGGTTTCAGACACCACTACAAATGGCTGTTCCCTCAAATAGTGCCCTATTTAAGAGACTGTCCTCCTCCAAAAAACGACTCTATAGGTAGTTTTTTTCAAGCACCTTTTTACAATCTATATTTATGTTTTAAAGTCATGCGCCCTCTAGCTGGTGTAAAAATAATGACAGTGTCGTGTTACATCTGTCGTCATGAAATGACGTATGACCGTCGTTACCAATCAAAATGCGTGTTCATTTAAATGCAATGTGTGGACTTCTTCCTATTTCCATTTAGCAAACTCAATTTTTTATTAACGACTACACCTACCCCAACCCTAAACCTACCCCATATACACTTTATGAGCACATGTGTTCCCTGGGATCGAACCCACAATTGCATGATCACATGATTGCATATTGTTGTATATTGCAATGCTCTACCAATTGAGCTACATGAAACCCAAAATATGACGCAGATAAAAGGGTACAATGCATTAAAATGAAAGTGTCCTGTTGTCGATAGGGACTAAACACTCCTATGGGTCGTATTTCATGCGTTAAAATGAAAGTGTCCTGTTGTCGATAAGGGAGCAACTTTAGTAAACGCTCCTATGGGTCGTATTTCAGGGAAGTGACAAATGGGCATATTGGTTGGAGGACATGTTGCTATTTAAGGGTATAGGGGCTTATTTTGGACAGCTTAACTACAGTTAAACTGTTTAGTGTAGTCTGATTCACTAACATTGATTTAGGGAATTAAAAACATACAGTGTAATCTGATTGATAAATGAATGACTCTTGTGAGCTGCTTCAACCAGTGTAGTTCAACACACAAACAAATATCTCTTATGCAATCAGTATATTCCAATTAACAAACAAATGCTTAAGCCAGTTCTTTTTGGTGAGTCAAAAACCTACAGCGCAAACAGTGTAATCTAATTTATGAACAAATGACTCATATGAGCTGCTTATTTTTAGTGAATTAAAGATATACAGCTCAACCAGTGTAGTTCTCTGCACAAACAAATGAATCTTATGCAAAGAGTGCAGTCTGATTCACAAACAAATGAATCTTATGAGCCAGTTCTTTTTAGTAAGTTAAAAACATACAGCGTGAACAGCGTAGTCTGATTCACAAACAAATTATGTATATTTAAAAGCATATTAAACATTATATGTTTGGTGATGTTGTACTCATCCCTGCTTTCCTTCTCAAATACCACAGTGTTATTTCTCTTTCAGTCACTATTGCAGTGAATTACATGGCCGCTTCAAAGGAAGTCTTAGTGCTAAGCTATAGGCCGTTTTATGAGGCTTTTGTCAAACTTGTATTTGCAAAATAGTTTGAGTGGACTCCCTTCGTGTTCCTTATGCTTCCTCCCTCACTTTTTCTCAGCCAGCACCACTGTTCGCGTTTAATTAGCCTGCGGGGAGTAGCCCTGTCTTCCCTCCTTTGAGCGGGATTATGTATCACTGTGTTGGGAGTAGAGCTGTTCTCCCTTCATTAATTATACAGAGCATATCCAGAAAACCGTCCAGTTGCCAGGCCAATAAATAAATAAAACTCCCGTTATGAGATGATAAAGTCGACACAACCCAACCGCTCGCAGCGGTCCGATTCTGCTTTTTAAGTTTTATACCGCCAAGCTGCCCAAAACAACTTCAAAATACCACTTTCTTAAAAAAACGAATGCATTCGCTGCACCGTATATATTATACTGAACATTGTAATATCATATTACAACACCTGCTTGTTGGTGCAAATATGCGTTTCCCATTTGTAATTCAAGTATAGTTTCTGTCATGCACTTCCTGGCTGTTAGTAGCATGAGGAAGCAAACTCTTTCAGAACATTTGAAGCATCAATAAAGACTGAGACGCTCCCATAAGGGGCTGAAACAGTTGGCGTCTCTGACAGGATGACATTCATCAGACCTGTTAGCGCTGGATTGTTTCAGGTTGCACAGACAGAGAGAGGAATCGCACGCTGTCTCCCCAGGCGAGCTGCGTGAAGAGTTTGGCGTGGAAGTGGGACTTCAACAGCGAGAGATGATTAACACGGATATCAGCTCGAATAGTTCTTGCACAAAGTTGGCAGAGGGGAAGGTGAGGGACCATGTGACACGATAGATTAAGGTTAGTGACTGGTGAAGGGTTCGCTTTCAAAGTTTAATGAGTGCAACTGAATGTGATGGGTTGATATTGATTTGTGTAATAAAGAGGTTTGTCACACTGTTGCGTTTATCTTGAGTAGGGCTGGGCGATATATCGCATGAGATTGTCACGCGCATTTTGTCAGTAAAGCCGGTTCCCTGATTACCGCGAAATCGCCATCACCTGCTTTCAAATGGAGCGCCATTTAATATACAGAGCCGTAGATCACTGACAAGCTACACAATATCGCATTCATTATCGCAGATGAATCGCCTTCGATAATGAACGCGGGTGCTATTTTGAAACAACTAATTTTGTACTAAGTATATTTAAGTTGTAATTAAGTAGTATTAAAATACAACTTTAAGTATATTTAGTATACTTATGTGTGCTAAATTGGAACAACTTCAAGTATACTTAGTACACTTTAAGTATATGTCTGTGTAGGGACTGATTACATGCTTGATTAGTGATATTAAAGTGTACTTAATTTGTGTTATAAGTATACTTTATTTGTGTTACAAGTATATTTTATTTGTTATAAATATACATTGTATTACAACTATAATTTTATTTGTGTTATAAGTATACTTTATTTCTGTTATGAGTACACTTTGTGTTATAAATACACTTTATTTGTGATTTAAGTACATTACAAAATAATTACGAGTGTCTTCAGAACACACAAGCAATATACACTGAATATATTATTTTACAGGTAATAGTATATACTGTATGCTCAGTACCTTTGGCTTATTCCAAATACTAAACATTACACACTTTGCAGTCAATAACAATACACTTTATTACTTATACTTGTACTGTATAATATAATCAACATTTGAAGCGGATCAAAACCTTTAATCAAAGTTGTTCTAAAACCTTCTTCTTATGACAACTTTGCTGAACTTTTTTGATCCACTTCAGATGTTGACTACTGTACTTTGAATTACATAATCTCACACTATACAGTTGTGCTACTATTTAAATACAGTTTAACACATTTTCCCAAAGTTGAATGCATTTGTTTTCAAGGCCACTAAATTAAATAAAATGTAAGAACATCACTAATGAAGAGACATATTTCATTGACTAATCCAAGTTTTTATTTAAACTTAACATAGATTCAGCAAAACTTACCATGTTTTTCATTAAAGAAAAAAAAAAAAAAAATTGGACCATGGTGACCCTTTATACACAAATACAAATTACACATTATATTCCATTTTCTGATGAGCTTCTCATGTCTAATGGCACAATGATGACTGCAGAGATTTTTGAACAGTAAATGAGGATTAGCAGCAGGGAACTGTATCAGTATGGCATGTCGATATTTTCGGTACATAGTCAAGCATTCAACACTTTATGAATTAATATCGTACAGAATACGGGCCGATTTGACCAATCATATGAATGTTTTGGTGCTGCATACAAACGTGCCATAAACCACCACACGCAGACTCAAAAAGGAGATATCAAGCCGAAATACCGTTCTCCGTTTGTTAAAGAAAAGAAAATAAAATTTGTTGACTGGTAGACCACAACTTACCTCCCACTCGCCAATAGCAGCACTTTTCTCCGGTTCTTTCAGGATCGCGTAGGCCATTAGATTAGCCGGTTGTCGTCGCCATCACGGTCAGTCTGCGATGTCACTTGATTGAACTGGTCAGAATCCCCAAGATTGAACGATGTATTGCGCTTTCAGTGTTTTATTAAATAAATTATACATTGCGACATTATACTTCACCTGAGTGACTGAGCGACATGTGTTCCCTGGGAGCGTCAGCAGCTCTGATTGGCTGAAGGCAGTGAGCAACAAAATCTGATTGGTCACAGACCAAGTTGAAGAGACATTTGAATTCCGATAAGTTTAACAACTCGACATATTTTTTCGCATGTAACATTACTTGTGCTGCCGGTGTGTTGTTTAATATAGATTGTGTACGATTATAAAATGATTCTGCCAGTGTAAACTATAGGCTACACTGCATATACTAAATGGGCTTTTAATGCATTCATACTGAAATAAATAGCACAAGTAATATAATGAATTCCAAGAATGAAGAAGTAAACTTAAAAATATACTCAAATTTAATATTAGATACACTACAACTTCAGGATATTAAATAATGTATTTTTTAAATATACTTTCAGTGCATTGTTACAATGATCATTTTCAGCACGCAGTTAAAATATACCTCAAATATATTTTTATAAAGTGCAAATAAATACACTTTTAAAAAATAAACTGAACTTACACTTCAAGTATATTTTTCTAAAATATATTTTTTTAGAAAATATACTAAAGTACAATTATTTTAAAGTGTGTTAAAAGTTGTATTGTGAAAATATGATACTAATATAATTTTTATATATTTAATGATAGTAAATTTTTTGTTAGTATATTTTCAGTGTACTATAGAAAAAGGGAATATATTTAAAATACAATAAAGTATACTTTTTTTCACTAGGGCAGTGCAACCAATATAGTCCGATTCACAAAAAATTTACTCTTTTAGCCGCTTCTTTTTAGTGAATAAAAAATTATCCAATGTGACAAGTAGGTATTGTTTGATTCATAAAATTATGACCTGATGACTCTCATGAGTCAGTTCTTATAACGAGTAATTCAAAAAGATTGAATCAGTCTTAAACTCTGCCCTGTATAATTTACAACATTAGCAGAGAGAAAATGTGTTTAGCATATGAAAAGCAAAACCAACAATATACTGTAACTCAGTGGTTCTCAAACTGGTGCACACTTACCCCTGGGGGTACGTGAGGTGACAGAGTCATTTAATTCTGCCCCACGTTAACCCTTTCGAGCTTGAGTTTAAAATATTCTAACTGTCCCCCCAGAGTGAGTTTTTTTAAGGCGACCGTTATTTTAGAACGTTTGCCTTTAATGTTTCCATAGCGACGCGTCTTGCTTGTCACGAGCGCTGAACGCAGCCACAATAACACTGTATGACAGATGGATCGATATTATTTTGTTTTTCCTTGTTTATTTAAAATATTCACAAACTTGATTACCATGTCATCAACTATCTGATATTCCGATCCTCAAATATGTGTAAGTGCGTGTGTTTTGTCGTTTAAAAGCCTTTATAAATGATCTTTATCTTGATCTATAATGCGAGATAGGCACCGCCATCTTAGTTTGCCCTGCATTTCACAGAGTCCTGTCAGTCGGATTTACAGCAGGTGAATTCATCCGTTTCTCCCGAAATATAAGCAAGTAAGTGGCTGGTGAACTGGAAGAATAATAGAGTAAACTTTATAGACCCATTATGTGTGTCTGATATGAATAAATGTCGGCAAATTGTATTTAAATGGATTGTTATTGTTCCTTCCACTGATGTCTGACATCAGTGTGTATTTTATAAACTGTAAATATATATTGTTTTAATGGTGCTTATGCGTATTTAAATGTCTGAAACCTTAAAAGAAACGTTCTGTGGCTGAAAACACTGCATAGTTGTGATATATGACAAGAGCTGCGCTCGTCCGTCTCGCAGCCAGGGCGCGAAAGCACAGTTTGAATCTGGCAGTTATGTGATGTCACTGAACGTTCGAAATCCCATATGTGGGACCGTACGCCCAGGGGCACTGAAATAAAAATCCCATATGTGGGACCGTACCGCTCAAAGGGTTAAAATAACATTAAAACAGGGTGTGTATTTTTAACAGGCAAAATGCTATAAAAGGTCAAATACATGACATCCAGTCACATTACCTCATCTTTTGCGATCAAAACTGACTGCATCCACACCAGCAGTGTGTATATGATAGGTTGCATGCAGAGTATGCTGCCTTAGCAAATCATGCTACATTACTGCCGTTCTCGACAATGTACCTTTGTAAAAGTGGGAAATTAGCACTTACTAGCATAAAGAACAAATATAGATACAGACTGTGCATAAAAATCGAAACTCTCTTTGATACAAAAACATACCCTGTGAGAGTTGTTTTTCATGTTGATTATATATTATACGAGCAACAATACAATTTTTCCCAAATATCCACACGACTGCAAATGTGACATTGATTTTATACAACAGTTCAACAAACAAAAAGGTTATATTAACCCTTTCGCACGTAAGTTTAAAATATTCTGGCTGACCCCCCAGCATGAGTTTTTTAAGGCGCCCGTTATTTAGGACGTATCACTGTATTGTTTCCATGGTGACGCGTCATTGCTCGTTACGTGACACACTGCAGCGCTGTATGACTGATGATCTGCTTTTATTAAATTTTTCCTATTTTATTCAAAATATTCTCAAATTTGTTAATTATAGCATGAAATATCTGATATTCCGATTGCCAAATATGTAAAAGTGGATGTGTTTTGCTCTGTAAACACCTTTATAATGATCATATTAGATGAGCTATATGCTCGATGTAAGTTGGCCCCGCAAAGAGAATCGGATCCGTTGGATTTACAACACGTGAATTCATCCACTTCTCCCGAAATACATGAAAGTAAGTGAGTCGGTGAACTGGGGAAGAATAGAGTAAGCTTTAAAGTTACTTTCACAATGTGTATCTGAATAAAAGGTGTCGTCTAATTATAATGGAAAGGGTTGTTATTTCCGCTTCTATAGACATCATTGCGTATTTTACAAGCTCTAAATATATTGTTTTGTTAGTACTCATGTGTATTTAAATGTCTGAAACCTAAAATAAACATTATTTGGTTGAAAACACATATGTAACATATGAAAAGCGTTGCGCGCATCTGTCTCTGGTTTAGCGCCAGCCGAAGCGCTCACGCATTTGAATTTGGCAGTTGATCACGTGATGCGCTGAACGTTCTAATCACACCGGTGTGATCGTACGGTCAAAGGGTTAAGTGAAGTACATTTTAAACATTATTGTCAGTATTGTTTGCTCTATTTTGAAATGAAATAATACTTCCAATGAAAGCCACAGCAGAACACAGCGGTGTTTCGTAAACAAACCAGCGGCTTTGAACAAATCGGGAGAGTCAATGATTCAATGACCCATTCATAAACAGCCACTTGCTTCGTTACTGAATTAATGAATGACTCACTCATTAACACAGTGACTTACCGCCACATACTGGTGGTTTTAGTTTAATATTTAAAAGTATTACTTAGTTTTTACCATCATTGTGAACTTTTTTTTAAAATTTAAAACATTATTTATTTTATAAAGGTATTTATAAAGGTAAAAAATGCTCTGGAGAATCAATTTAAGGGGGCAAATATTGTCCCTTAATAGAAAAGGTGTGACTTCAGTCTAAGTGGAAGAGAGGGGGTACGCAGAAGGATGGTAAATGCCTCACGCGGCACACCACTCTAAAACTGCTGTAACTGGAATATACCCGAATGAATCTGAATCTAATCAAGAAATCTGTATTGATACCCAGCTTTAACAAGTACACTGTATTATTAGTAAGAAATATTCCTTTTCTGGGCACCTCTTCTTATAGCTCTTGGCTCATGCCTCAGTTTGTGTTATGATGGAAATAATCAAGTGGGTGGGGAGTATGATGGTTGGTATAGCTGGTGGAAATCTGAGCGAATCCCTTGCAGTGTTACCATTCATCAGACTTCTGCACTACCATCTGACACACTCATATGGTTCTCGGCAGGAGGGGAACAGAAAATCTAGGCAGATAGGTGAAGTAGGATAGACTCTGTATCATGTTATAGACAGTACCTGTCACAACCTGAGGTACCGAGCACAAGGTATCCAGATTGAATTCTCTTCTCGCTGCATTCCTTAAAAATGCAGTTGATGAAGACTGGTGGTATGAAGTCTGGTCCCATTGGAGCATTTTTAGGTCAAGAATTGCCCTTTTGGACAGGAAGAGGCAATCTGATGAACATGTAAAAAAGTGCTTTTTTAAAATGACGTTTAGGGGGTAATATTATAAGCAACTGCCTAGAAACACCCTAGCAACCGCCTAGCAATGCCCTAGCTGCACAACACTGTTATCAATAGACAGCCTGTCGTGCCTGTTTTTTGCTATTGTGACTGCACCTTATGAACTTCGGTAAAGTTGGCTTTATATTCGCACATTCGGACATCCGTATTCAATAGCCTTGTTAATCACACTACATTGGACATTAAGTGGACATTCAAGTAAATATGCCATTAAAACAATACTTGCCTATTTTGATCGACTGTGAAAAATGTTGTAAGTTGACAATCGTTGGTTGTCAATATCATGTCGCTGCTTAAAATTCGCAAACAATAATTTATTGCACATTTATTGGAAAGCCTGAATTTATCATAAGTTCGAATGTGCGAATATAAAACCAACTTTACCGAAGTACCTTATGACAGATACAACCTCAGAATGCAGCTTCCTGTGAACCAGTGTTTCTCCAGCACAATTACAGTAAATGACGCAGTGAGTGCAAATGTCAGATCGACAGCATGAGCATTGCGCATTCTGTGTACGTTTGTCCACCGGAAGCTAGTTATTTGATATTTTTCACTTCAGAAGGCCTTAACTTTAACTTTTTTGCTCACCAGCCAATGTGGCTAATGGTTTTCCAAAGTTAGCCACTCAGCATTTTCACTGTCCACAATTTTGCTGTTGGGAAATTACATTTTATATGATTAAAGACTCTGGCATGCTTAAATTACTTGATTTTGAGTCATTTTACTTGATTTACAAGATTTAAAACCCTTTCAAACTTAAAAATGCAGATTGACCACCCAAATCAAGACTATACATTGTATATATCAGGTATGTACAGTTATTTTTGTTGGGCTATATAAAAAGAACAAAGAAGCAAATTACAAATAGTAATTAATTTTTTTTTTTTTTTCAGATACATATGTTTATTTAGCATACATGTATACATGTATTTAACATTTTTTGATGTTTGATTAACATTAATGACAGAGGGGGGGCTGCTGAATGCATGGACGTCATATACTGACACATATCCAGTTTTTACCCACCTGTTTACATCCACTTAGCCGTAAGCCATAGACGACTGTATTCACGCGAGATACTCCACACGATGCATTTTGACATCTGTGTGTGCATGTATTCAGGCGCAAGGAGAACTGAATCGCGCGCGACAGAGAGAGCGCGCACGCGAGCGCTTCTGTTGTGTCATTTAGCGCGATTCCGCCTATCCCACCTTCACTAACCACAAGTTAATCGATAAAGAATTGTGACTGAATCGTAATTTTGTGATACGACGAGCTTGGCTACTTTTCATTTGGCTGTAGGCTGAAATTATATTCAACCCGCCAAAGTGGCTAGTGGGAGTGGCTGTCTTACCCGCCACAGCTGAAATCTACCCGCATTTGGTGGGTTGGCGGGTGTTAATGTCAAGCCCTGACTGTATGGATTACTTTTTTATGGATGGATGCATTATTTTTGACTTCAAAACATGGCCCCCATTCACTGCCATTATAAATGTTGGAGGACTAAGGATATTTTTAAATATATCTCTGGTTGTGTTCATCTGAAAGAAGATAGTCATATACACCTAGGATGGCTTGAGGGTGAGTAAATCATGGGATAATTTTCATTTTTGGGTGAACTATCCCTTCAAAGACACAGAATGCATTCGCAGGGTCACGTTCTTCCTGTGAATATGTAGATGTCTGGTAACAAATCTTCGTGTCAGATTTCCTAATCTGAGAAATACCAGTGTAATTCTCCATTGCAGTTGCTAAAGGAGATTAATTAAACACACAATAGGATTAAATGTTATTACCTCCAGTCCCACATGCTTTGGGATCAGCAGCAGCATTATGAATGAGAACATCTGCCCTACCCTTCCACTTTCATCAATAACACTGTCTCTGTGATCAATGCAGCGCATGTGCCATGTGGGCCGCGCCGCTCGCTTTATATTGCATTAATTAGGCCAGAGCCTGAAACCTGTTGCGTGATATTTGGATTAAAGACATTTAAATGACCAAAATGATGGCAGTGTATTTACAGTTTATACGTGAATTTGATGTTTGTCAATGTCCATAAGACCACATCTGTCCACTTTTGCCTACAATTAGTTCATTTTTGAGCTTGGTTTTTATGTAACCGAGTGCAATTTTGGTCTAAATATTGAGTTCAAAATGAGAATTCAGATGGGAGCATAAGATATTAATTTGGCTAATATTGAAGTTACACTCATGTAAATTTATTCACTGGAATTGCCTCTTCTTTGTTGTTTAAAATATGTCTAGCATTTAATATGAGGGGGGCTTTTTCCTCACTTGCGCATAAGCAATCAAATTAAAAACTTTATTGCCACTCCTAAGATTTTTACAGTCATCTGTGTGATATACGTCCTGTGTTGTAAAGTAAAAAGACACTTTAAAATGATAAAGAGACATCATTTTAATATTCATTCGCTTGAAAATAGCAGCCAGACTACTGTAAAGAGAGACTTTAAATGGGGACACGGCATATTGAATTATTCCCTGCTCAAATAAAACAGGATCTACACATTGTTATAAAGATTTAGAGCTCTGAATAAGGTGATATCACATCATTTAGATTCGTTGAGAAACTGCACTTTGTCACATTTAATGTGGAGCAGCTGTTTTCATGTTTGCAAATTTGTTCATTACCATTTTTGTCGCGAGCAACCAAGACAAAGCCCTTGAGATGCGCTTGTAAAGAATTTGTTACCACTTTCTTGCTCTCTTGTTGTTTCTTGAACACTCTGTTTCTCTCGCTAACAATACCATTTCAGCGGTCTGAATTATTGGAAGAATACATTAAATCTGTTGACAGATGGCGGGACACTGTCAGACAGACCAGCATGTTGCTTTATGCTTTTAAAAATGTGTTAGAAAGACTGCCAACTTATGTTCCTTGACACAAGAAATGTCAGCACAATATTGCACCAATGAACATCTTTCTTTCTTTCTTTCTTTCTTTCTTTCTTTCTTTCTTTCTTTCTTTCTTTCTTTCTTTCATTTATTAACTTTTTATACTTTTATATTTTTTGCTTTTTCATTTATTTATTTTTTATGTTTATTTAATAGTTTTATTTGTTTTTCTTTAAATGTTAATTTAAATGTTTTATTTTCTTTGCTTTTTTTACTTTTATACTTATTTTTATATTTTTTACTTTTTACCTTATTTTTTATATTTGTTTTGTATTTGCTTATTTTCTATTTTTATTTTAACCTTTTTGTATTATTTATTGCATTTTTATTTTTATATTTTATATTTATTTATTTGTTATTTATTTATTTATTTTACAGACCATGAAATTATATTTTGAATCAAATAAATTTATTACATTTTAATTTTTTAATTAATAATTTTTTTTATTTAGCAGATACTTTTATCCACAGCATACCCCCCTACCCCATAAATTACAGTTTTCATAAGGAATGTTTATATTAATTATTTTATGGCCTTATGCTAATTTGATTATTTATCTGTTTTTTTCCTAAGCATATTTTCTGTTAGGCCGATGTGTCAGAAGCAGGACTTTTATTTTGACAGCGATGAGAACGCCAACGCCTCGGACACAGCGCTCCCATTCTTTAAATTCATTAATTTATGGTTTCTGTTAACAGTTCTGTTTAATACTTAATAAGATAAGATAATAAGATAATTAATAAGAGCTAAACAAAAGTAAACGGTATAAAAAAAAGTATTATAGTGTTTGCTTTTATGTTATTATTAAAGGTGCCCTAGAATGTTCTTTCACAAGATGTAATATAAGTCTAAGGTGTCCCCTGAATGTTTCAGCTCAAAATACCCCATAGATTTTTTTTAATTAATTTTTTTAACTGCCTATTTTGGGGCATCATTATCTATGCACCGATTCAGCGCACGGCCCCTTTAAATCCTTGCGCTCCCTGCCCTCCCGAGCTCTCGACTATAATACAGTACATAAACAAAGTTCACACAGCTAATATAACCCTCAAAAGGATCTTTACAAGATGTTCGTCATGCATACTGCATGCATGGATCAGATCATGTGAGTATAGTATTTATTTGGATGTTTACATTTGATTCTGAATGAGTTTGAGGCTGTGCTCTGTGGCTAACGGCTAATGCTACACTGTTGGAGAGATTTATAAAGAATGAAGTTGTGTTTATGAATTATACAGACTGCAAGTGTTTAAAAATGAAAATAGTGATGGCTCTTGTCTCCGCGAATACAGTAATAAACGATGGTAACTTTAACCACATTTAACAGTACATTAGCAACATGCTAACAAAACATTTAGAAAGACAATTTACAAATATCACTAAAAATATCATGCTATCATGGATCATGTCAGTTATTATCGCTCCATCTGCCATTTTTCGCTGTTGTTCTTGCTTGCTTACCTAGTCTGATGATTCAGCTGTGCACAGATCCAGACGTTAATACTCGCTGCCCTTGTGTAATGCCTTGAACATGAGCTGGCATATGCAAATATTGGGGGCGTACATATTAATGATCCCGACTGTTACGTAACAGTAGGTGCTATGTTGAGATTCGCCTGTTTTTCTGAGGTCTTTTAAATAAATGAGATTTACACAAGAAGGAGGAAACAGTGGTGCTTGAGACTCACTGTATGTCATTTCCATGTACTGAACTCTTGTTATTCAACTATGCCAAGGTAAATTCAATTTTCCATTCTACGGCACCTTTAATCGAAAAGCGAGCGCTATAATACTTTCTTAGTCACTGTCAGCATTCAGCAAATACACATTTATATCACTTAAACAACTTTGGATATCTAATAAACATTTAATTTCACAAACCTTGCAGACTTTGTCGAAAGCAGCTGTAAGATCTTTTGAAGTGTGCATTTGTAGCCTGCATAAAAACGCATGTATTCTGTCCTTGACGGTCGGTCGGTCCGAATTGAATGTGGACAGGAAAGTAAAGACAAACTTTAAATCCTTAATTTCAAACTACGCTGCGCTATATTCATTTGGCCATTATGTCATATTCATGTCATTTTCACTGTGCTGTATGTAAAATTAATGTTACCTTGGCTTAATTTGAAAAAATATGATTCCCAGACAGTACACACTAACTTACTAGATTACTGAGTGCCCTGTTGGTTACAGTGTTTACTTCCTTTTTATTCCTTTTTTTTTTTTTTTAACAATTTCTTTATTTGTGTAAAATACCGTAATAGACTACAGAATCAAGAAGTTGCCATCTAAAGTTTATTTTACAGATTTATTTTTTAATTCATTGTTCTATATATATATATCGACTTTATATCGGCCATTGGCCGCCCTGCTCTCTAGGGGATCGGCCATCAAAAAATATGAAAATTAATATCGGTTGACCACTAATCTAGTTAAATGCACGGGTCATGACAGGTGTTTTCTTTAGTATAAAAAGTGTGTATTATGCAGTAACTTGTTGGACACTTTTTACTCCTCCTCCTCTCATCTCTCTCTCTCTTTTCCTTTCCCTTCATCACATCTCACCTTTGAAAGCAGACAGAGCTTGATAAATACATTGGAGACTTTGATTCTTGTCACTAATTATTTTGAGACTCTTTTGAACTGTTTAAACCTAATTACTTGGATTTCTTTGCTGTGTGGCTTCAAAAAATATACTGAGGAAAAACTTGTATTGACGCTCCAACACAGAAGATGTGGAAGGGCAGAAGGGCTGGTTAAATTGTGCCCTTGGGAACAAAAGCCAGCAGTCAAGATTCTCTCACAAAGCCAGAAATAGTGCCCTGGATTTCTAGTGACTTACTTACTTGCGACACAAGAGGTCCATAAGATGGCATGTTTTGTCTGGCTATTGGTGTCCTAGTATAGTTCACCTAAAAATGATAATTCACTCGTTCAGAACCTGTATGGCCGCCTTTCTACCATGGCACACAAAAGGAGATGGTTTGAAGAATGTTCACGCCGCTCTTAACCAATAAAAACACAGTGATCGAGCTGTGAAGCTCCAAAAAAGTACCTTGTCTATTCAACCCAATAGCTTTGTGGAGAAACAGACCAAGTTTATCTCTGTAAAGCCTGACATATGAAATAATTAGTCATAAAAATCTATTTTTTAATGTGAATAGTTTTTTGAACATGTAGGGAAATCCAAATCTAAAAAAAGTTTGCATATATGTTCTTTGTTGAGTATCATATTTGATACATCAAGCTTATATTTAGTATAGTATGAATTAGGAGAATATGAAAAATGAGTAAATATTTTGTGCAATTGCTGATATTTATATGACCAGAAAGTATGATTAATTTTTGATGGTTTGTAATGTACTGTAAATCTGTGTGATTTTTATAACACTATAGCAGAATACTTACAGGAAATGCATATAAATATCAGTTGTCACTAGGGTGACCACCTGCCTATTGATCTGTTGCAGGACAATGGATTTGATTTTGCGGGATAATGCGGGACACGTGTGAGACAGATAATTTTACTACTATTATGCTATGTGAATATTGATTAGTTGGCAAACTTGGCCGATTAATTTTTTTCTGCCGGTGGGTGCTCAGTGCAGTGCGCTTCTGGCAACATTCCATCCTAGAGAAGACAATTGTAGATTCACGAGTGCACACATGCAGGAGGACAAAGTTTGAGCACGCACGTAATATCGGAGCGAGAGAGAGAGCACGCGAGCGGAGAGATTCCTGCTCGCGCATTTGATGTGCTCTTGCGTTACAATAATGCGCTCTCGACATTTGTCAGTATAATAAGAAACCATCTTAAATGAACTATTAACGTGAGAAGAAAGTCATGTCTGAGAGTTAAAAAAAAAAAAAAATTTATTGGTTAAAATGAATAGAGAATATCTTGTGTTTTTCCGTAGGTGCTCGACCACTTCCGTCGGTGGCGCTCGAGCATACACGGGATCGGCGGATGTTCGTTGGAAATATTTGTCATCAGGATGGATGATTACATGCTTTAATTTGGGCAGCTTTGAGCAGCTCTTGTGGTTCTTATCCAGTATATAAGAAGAAATCCTTGCTGGTGTAGCTGTGTTTACCGACTTTGCTGAGGCTCACATGTAGCCTATTCCTTTGCGCTGTCCACTCAGTTGGGAAAAACTCTCTCCATGATTGCATTGGTTGGTTATTTTAATAGCTAGAACATGACGGCTACACAAATAGATTTTTAAATGCCAGTCACATTTTTTATATTTCTTACTGTGATATTGTAATTTCAGGGATGAAAAAAATAATAATACAGATGTAACTGAAATGCGGGACACTATTTGCGTCTTGCAAAAGCTCCCAATTTCGTGACTCTCCCACAAAATGCAGGACAGGTGGTCAGCCTAGTTGTCACTCTGTATCTCCCAATAATCTATCTTTTTAAGATGATATTTAAATGCTTAATTTTATGATAAAAGCTCTGTAGTTTTTATTGTGGGGGCAAAACATATACTGCACTGCAATACAATGATGATTGAGAGCTGAGCAAATGAATGTTCCTCAAATACCTGATCTATCATATTTGATACATTTTAACATGATTTTTCTAAAAAAATTATGTATGGACAGTGCTTCCCACAGGTTTGAAATATACTTGCGGTGGTAGCCTGGCAAAATCCTATTACCTATGGCACAAAAATGGTCTACTACATGTGACAAACAAATAATGTGTGATTTTTAACAGTATTTTTATTTACATTTACATTTTACATTTATTCATTTGGCAGACGCTTTTATCCAAAGCGACTTACAAGTGAGGAATACAACAAGCGAGTCGCCATGACGAGGCAAATAGACAAGAAGTGCTCATAATACAAGTTATAGGCAGTGCTCAGATTATCCTAAAATACAATAGAGAGGGATTAGAGGAAGTGAAAGGATAGGAATCAGAAGTTTTTTTTGTTTGTTTTATGTTTTTTAAGATGAGGTTAAGTGCTCACGAAAGAGATGGGTTTTCAGCTGTCTTTTGAATATTGCCAGGGATTATTTATTGAAATTAATTTTAATTATATAGCATATTACATTTAATTACATACTAATATTATGCATTATTATGCATTGTAAATTATGCAAAATTACAGCATTTAAATGGCTCACCTTTTCCTATGTTCTCCTTGCTGTCATATAGTGTCTCTCTCAGTGAATGGGACACAGATTTTACTAGTAAAATTTATAAAATGAATAATATATGTGTCAAATAATGTTCTTAGTCTTTTCTTCCTGTGGGGGAGACTACAGTAATTTACTGTGAATTAAATGGAAGTAAAATTAAATACAATTTATTGTGTAACCAAAATACCAATAATGCCCAAAAGAAAAAGAAAAACTTAGCGTGTGACTTTTAATTATAAACAAGCCCGAAATACACCGGGACTCTTATTTTGAAATGTCTTTACTATTGTAGGCTGATCCTTCAGATTCTTACAATCGTCTAAAACATTTTATATAAAGGCCATAAAGTAGACATTGTAATAATTCATCAACTTGAGTTCATTAGCAATCGCTCGGCATAATTCTGTGCTTTTCATTGATTGAGAATCACTTTGAAGCTGTCTGAAGCGCTGTTGCATGAGCTTGTAGAACGCGCAACAGCACCCCCTTGTGACTATGAAAAAATGCAGCGCCCGTGGGAATGTCAGCGGGAGTAAACCGTTCTGACGCACACATAACGAGCAGGTACGAAACGACTAGTTAATCGATCGCGGATGGTCTCATTATCTTGCGCGGATATAAAAGTATAAGAGGATAAAAATAATAAAAGCAAAAATGTGTCTCTGAATATACTTGGGCGGCCGTTATTATACGTGGGCGGGCCACCCAAGTAAAGTCTATGTGTGGGAAGCACTGATGGATAATCAAGTAAACCTAATTTATTGAAAAAGTTTTTTTTTATGTTTACTTTATAAAAATCAGTAAAGATTTCACAGCAAAAACACATGTGAACCATGACCTGAAGGTGGACATTTTTACAATTAATGCCTTTTATTAATAAAAAGAATAAACTAACAATCAGATGACAGAAGACATGTAGTATATTGTGTACAACAGGGTTTTCAGCAAGGTTTTGATCAGTTTAGAGGCCTTAGAAATGTGCTTATCAAGTGTAAAAGAGCAGTGTGAACATTCTACAGTTTTCCACAGAAGAAAAGAAAAAAAAGAAAGAAAGTCATACAGGCTTGGAATGACATGAAGATGAGTAAATCATGCCAGAATTAGCATTTAAACCATCCTTTTAAATGAGCAATGAATTCTGTTTCATTCAGTATGCTGGGGAATACCCAAGACATGCCATTTATTTTGACAACGTCGCTCGTGGCGGTTTGCCATACATCCGCGAAAATGAGAAAGCGTTGCTTTGTTGGGTGCTCTTATTAGGTTT
The DNA here is from genome assembly GCF_018812025.1 of Megalobrama amblycephala. Taxonomy (NCBI): domain Eukaryota; kingdom Metazoa; phylum Chordata; class Actinopteri; order Cypriniformes; family Xenocyprididae; genus Megalobrama; species Megalobrama amblycephala. Next base: position 19,692,966 of record NC_063045.1, on the reverse strand, counting down.
TACATCAAACTGCTGGAGATAAGTAAATAAAAAGCTGCAAATGGAGCTCACACCACTGCTCTCTTTTTCGCAACGAGTCGATGCTTCTGAATCAATATGGCACCAGGGGTCCATTATGTCTGACTGAGACAAAGAAATATTGGTGTGACCCTTACACTTTTGAACGATATCGTTCAGTGTATTTTTTCCTCTTGCCTTCTTTCTCACCTCTCGTTTTCATTTGAAAATCCTCCTTTAACACCTCAGTCACAGACTGGAGACATCTACAGCTTCATGAAACTCATTAAGAGCTTTAAGTGTGAGTATTTAAATGAGCATGGATAAACAGACCGTAGGACTTTCTAATACAGCTTTTTGAGTCTTAATCCCTCTGTTGTGTCAACTTCTTTGTCTTGTTTGTTTTTGCTCGGATGTCTCGAAAACCTGTCCCCTTCCTGTCTCGCTTCCTCTCTTTTTATGTTACCCTTTCTTCCTTCCAAATCCATCACTTTATTTCTGCTAGATTGTTTGTCTTTCCCCTGCCAGCTCTTTTTCTCCCCGAGCGCATGTCTCAAAGAAAATTGAATCGAAGCGCTTGCCACAGTAGTGCTCGATAAATATATATAATGCATCGTTTTATATTTTGGAATGTCAGCAGCACGACGTCAAAATAAGATACGGTTAGACTTTGTTATTTTCCGCCTGAATCTTCTTGCTTGTTGTATCAAAAATGCATTTCACTTTCTGGTCAGCTTCTTTTTTGATGTCAAATGTTTTGCTGTTCACCCGACGTGTCATAAATTCATGAAAAACAATTCAAAGCTGTCGCACACTGCTGCTATTCAGCATAAAAAGCCATGTGACTTACTATTGAGCACGGATGTGTGCGAATGTGATTTTCAGGGTGGTTGGCCTCCGTCCCTCCCCATCTGTCAGAGTGTGTCGGAGGTCAGAGGGGAATTTCTTTTGTGTTTTGGTGTGATTTCGATTAGTTTTGTGTGATTTTAGGGGGGATACGAAGTGGGCTCGCCATATGCTTCCCAGTTAATAGTTGGGGGATGGCGGAGTCGTGTTTTCATAAAGGGATCCGGAGAAGTGGAGCGGGCTGAATGAATAAAAGCTGTTCTGACACCTGTTCGGAGAACCCAGCTCAAATAAACACTCACACACACCTACATGCTCCATTGTTCCTGCCAGTTTAAGGGATTCAGTGCACCAGCAAGACAAAGCTAGCACTGGCACTCCAGTGGCTCAATCACAGTTTGTGGCTCCCAATTCGATGAATTTGAACAATGAGTGTGCATGAAATTACACTGATTATCTTTACAGAAATAGTTCATCACCATTTGCACACCTTTGTGTGGTTCCAAACACGTATGACTCTTTTTTTGACAACGTATGACAGCTGAACCCAAAAAGTGGCGCTCTTTTCCATATAATGAAGATTGAAAAGGACCATCAAAGTCATTCATATGACATTAAATAATAGCTTTTCATGAGCAACAGACTGAACCTAAGGTGTAATTTACTGAAATCTTCCCCACCAGAGAGATGTTAAAAGCTGCAACTGCAATGAATCAGTCCACTTTGAATCATCATAACGAATCGTCATATTGATCTAGATCAGCTGATTCATTAGAAAGATTTGATTCATGAATGGGACATTGGACTTTATCTCATGAGCAATTTTCAGTGGATAATGACTGATTTCAGTCTTTTTTTCACGCAAAGCTATGGCATTGCCACTTTTAAGGTGCTTTTTTGTCATTTTAGAGCTTAACATCCCCAGTCGTCATTCACTTACTATATATTTGAATGTGTGTTTTAGGATTTTTGCTGCAGAGTCCACCTAAAAACCTGACGGAAACCCAATCTTCAAACTATATTCTTTTATTAGGTAAAGGTCATGAATGGTTTACACAAAATCTGAGTTGCACACATATTTGTGTTTTTTGGCACTTTTTTGATGTCAAAACTGGAGAAAAACATGATTTTTAAAGGGTTAGTTCACCCAAAAATGAAATTTCTGTCTTTAATTACTTACCCTCATGTCATTCCAAACCCACAAGACCTTCATTCATCTTGAGAACACAAATGAAGATATTTTTGATTGGTTGAACCACTGTAGTCACGTTGACTATTTTAAAAATGTCTTTTCTACTTTTCTGGACCTTGAATGTGGTAATTTCATTGTGTTCTATGGGAGACAAAAAAAAAAAATCTTAATTTGTGTTCTGAAGGTTAACAAAGGTCTTATGGGTTTGGAACGGCATGAGGGTGAGTAATTCATGAAAAAAGTTTCATTTTTGGGTGAACTAACCCTTTAACACTCTGAGGTCTGAGGGTATCGCCGGCGATACCACCGCGGTTTTTTTTCTTACCAGTGTGAAAGAGACTCAAAATACTCCGTTAATGTTGCACATACAATTAAGAGTTATACACCATTTTAATCTGTGGAATATCTTCTTTTATTTGTGTACACTCAGAGTAAAAACAAAATGTTGTGCTTTTTGTAAAATAAAGAAAACTAACATGATGCGTGATCTCTCGTCTCCCTCTGAACGAAGTCCAATCTGATAGTTCTCAGAAAATGAACTGTAACTTAGTGAATACTAATCACAAAAAAATTAGACTTATGTCTAAAAAAACGTTGAAATGTCAGGTTTTAAATCGTGTATCTGTGTTTATGTAATCTGTATGAAAAGAGAGCCATGTCAGAAGTCCGTGATTCAGCTCATTATCCGCTAATGCGGCCACGCCCACGGAGCCAGCGCTATTCAGACGCAAATTCTGAGTCAATACATGCATACATCGTCTCAATTGTGTATTTATTGTCTTGAAAAGTGTTTTGAATAGCCATAGTTAGCGATCTCTGTCCTCTGTTAGTTCAGTTAGTTCCTGGATTGCCTATTCTTCTTTAGTGCTCAGGCATTTGTGGACTAAAGGTGTACAGAGCGCCCTCCGGCTGCAAGTATGAATTGACAGTATCCAGCACTCATAGTAATGACAATAAATCCTGAATAAATATTAGTCTTCTGTATAGAAAATTGACAAACATATGAGAATCCATCAATATTTCTCCAAATGTGCATGCTTTTAAGCTAAAAGCCTATATGAAATGCCATAGAGGTAACATAATTGTTCAGACACTTTGCATCACAGAAATACATTATATTTTAAAGTATATAATAGAATACCATTATTTTATATTGTAATAATATTTCACAGTATTGCTGTTTTTTCTGTATGTTTTTATTTACACCATGATGAGATTTGAGACATGATCAACAGAGGGTTTTTTCACAGCCTACCTGACTGAAAGAGCTCATTATTTATGCGGGTCATTACAGCCCATTATGTGATTCTTTTGTCTTCTCAGGTGAGAATCACCCATTATTCATTATGATTCACGCCTCCACGCATACTGTGTTTCTTGACCAAAGATGTTTTAGAAAATTTAAATCTCTCTATTGTTTTATATGAACAAGCAGGCAGCATAATTTTTACCTCATTTTGAAGCAAAAACTCTAGTCTACAACCTCCAATACCCAGAAGTCTTGTGAACAAAGATTTAATATATATTTTTTGGCTTTATTTCAGTGACTTAAGTTTTTTGTTTTTTCAATAACCACGCATAAACGTTATTCCTTCAAAAACACAAACATGTACATACATGTTCCTCACATATTATTGTAGCCTAGTTTGTGCTGAATACAGTGTAATGACACTTTTTCCATTAATATGTTTATGAACAACTGAAAAAAGCACAAATGTCAGGGCATGTCAAAACTTCTCCAGGCTCCCAAAAATCCTCAGACCCCTGAGGGTTAAAATCTCACAAACATGGCACGTTTTCTTGTATTTTTCAGTTTGTTTTTAAATCAGTGATTTGTACATTGCACAATTATTGAGAGGATTTTTTCCCCTGCCTGTATCTCTTTTTTTTCTCATTACAAGCTTTACAAGGCAAAAATTCTAACTACCATAACTGAAGGTGTAAAAAGGTGGCTTCAGTTATAGGAAAGCTCACAAAAGGATCCAAAAACCTGGGTTGTATCAATAGGAAGATGCTGCCAGGGCTCAATCTCTCACATAGCATATGTCATAATCTTTGCCTGATGTTTGCTGCAATGGCGTTTTGTCAATTTCTGTCTCGCATCTGCTGAATTTGGCGACATAACATGAGTTTCCTGCTGTAGAAAGGTTTTTTTCTCTTTTTTTATGTGCGCTGGGGAAAGCGTGGCCCTGAGTTCAAAGCCACAGTTTTGATGCGCGCTTCCTAGATGTGATTCAAAGCCGACAGTCTGGGAACTTTGATTAACTGAGGCACCTTTACAGTTCCCAGTCAGAAGCAGGCAGAGCTGGGTCATTTATATCTGCTTTTTGTTGTTGGTCATTTTCTCCCATGGCGGTTCTGGACTGAAAGTTCCTGTTTGCTAATTTTGATTCAGTGTGGCGACTTTTACGTGACGCTCAAAGTACACACGTCATTTGTACTGACTGCTCAACATCAACATGTCTTACTCACAGTGCTTTCTAGTCACTTTATTCCACAGGGAGGGACCTTGATGCACAGAAGAGCAAGTTAAATATTTCCCATCGTCGCCTGTCGAAAGTGTCGGCGTGCCTGAAAGTGCAAATTAAAAGCAGGAAACGTTTGAAATTGCCAGTGCCGAGCCCCCGCAATGTAAGCTCCCTGTCACCCCATTTTTCAAAGCTGCAGCTTTGGCTCCGAGACGTTGAGATGGAGAAACTCGTTTCATTTGGAGTTTCTTTTGGAGACAAGTCAGCTCTCTCGACCAGTCAAGCGGTTATTGCCAAGCTCAATTAGCTGCTGGATTTCCCATTTGAATCAAGGGAAAGGTGTAGTCAATCACTTTTAGGTTGCTGTTGGTGGTTGTAAAAAGGGGAGGACGCCTGATGCCACATTTTGTCCTTGACGCCCTTTCTCAGATCTATAAAAGGCAAACTACTCAATGTTGCTTGTTAACTGAAATCAATATTTTCATTTCACTTGAGTTTAGATGACTGGGTCATGGCTTAGCAGTTTGTACTCTGATGCAATGAGCTTTGGTGCTCATTTGGAAAATGCAGGTTTGAATCCATGTCTCAAATCTCCTGAATCCAGCTTTTTTGTGCCCCTCAAATCTTGCCTTTTCTTATCTACTGTCAGTGCTAAGTAGTAAATGATTATATGTAATCTGGATTACATAATAAGATTCCAAAAATTGAAACTTGTAATTAGATTATATTACATTTTAAAACACTCATAATCAGAATATGTTACATTTTTATTGATTACATGATTACTTAATATTCACAAAATGGCAGTGAATTATTTAGAATTCATTGTTTCTCCCAAATTCTTCTTTTTTATCTTTAAAATTTTCATTTCTCAAAAGTTTTGTGGAGTTGCACACACACAGACCAGTCACTAGTCAGGTGACTATTATTAGATGGAAAATTGAGAGGCGGCAGAGCATAAACTAATAAAATATGTAATCTTTTTTTAGTTAGTGTTTTATTTTGATTGTTTTTATTTTCAAATTGTATTTATTTCTTATAATTTAACTTTTTATGATTTAATTACTTATTAGCTTTTCATAAATTTATGTACCCCCTGCAGTTCCTTCCCAAACCCCATTCTGGGAAACCAGTCTGTTAGACTTCAAAATAACCTTATAACATCCTTACGCTACGTGGATGAGTACATAGTGTATAGTGCGTCATTTGGGATGCAACTACATATTTCGGACATAAATAAAGATGCAAATTGAGCCTATAGGAAAATAGTTGCGCCTTCTGTTTTTACATCAGCCAGACATATTATTTCAGAAATATTTTCTGTGTCAAAATCTCATGATCTGGATGGTGAGAATTTTTTTTTATTTAGCTCAGCAGGGTGAGAGACTAGTCTGTGAACATCATAAGGACGAAAAGGAAAAAAGTGAAAGGAATGGACATATTGACACTCTCTCTGCGAAAACAAACACCCGTTCCCTCATTCGCACGCTGGCAGCATCTTGCTACATTAAAGGCAATCAGTGCCCATTGAGATCACGGAACAGGATGTGTGAAAACCGCTTCAGTTTGTGTCTCAGGGTGACAGCATTCTTGCACTAGTGTTAATGTGTCGACCGCCTCTCTGCCCGTCTCCTGCTTAATTGCATCTTTTCATGTCAGTGAAATAAAACACACACACGCACACGTGTAAACACACACGACAGGCTTTCAGACGAAAACAACACGCACCCTCATGGTCACATGCTTGAAAAGTCCAGTAATGAGGTGAGATACAGATATTTCAATCCACTCAAATCAAATTTTTGACTAAGACAGCAATTATGAGTGCAAACATCTTAAATATTCATCCATTCTGTTGGTCAGGGAGTGGAATATCCCCAGTGTTGTGCGTCTGAACATATGGTGTGCTTGAGTGACTAGTCTGAATGCATCTGCAAGAGTTTTACTGCACAGTCTCACAGTCCCAGACGGCAGCGAAGCCTCCGCATCAGTATCCAACTTCTTCATGGCACTCTATATGTCCCAAATGCCAGGCTGGTTCGTGTTGCAATTTGTACTTCTGGATATGTAAATTAGAGTTGCTGCACTTTTTATCCTTGGCAAAGGGATGCACAATTTCATAAGAAACTTGTAGCCAGAATCTATTGTTCATTCTTTGTATTGTTTCTATCCTTCTTTCTTTCCATCCATCCATCCATATGACTTTGATTCTTTCTTTCTTTTTGAGTTTTGTAACTGTTTTTCGTTTTATGACTGTCTATCTTTCTGTTGTTCGTATGACTGTCATTCTTTCTGTTGTTTGTTTTATGACTGCTGTTTTTTCTGTTGTTCATATGACTGTCATACTTTCTGTTGTTCTTTTTATGATTGTCGTTCGTTCTATGACTTCTTTCTGTTGTACATTTTATAAATGTTGTTCGTTCTATGATTCGTTTTTTCTGTTGTTCATTTTATGACTGTAGTTTGTTTTATGACTGTCGTTCTTTCATTCATTTTATGACTGTTGTTCTTTCTGTTCATTTTATCTGATTTTTATCGTCTACAATCTGTTGTTCATTCTATCAATATTTTGTTCTATCATTCTATCTATCTTTCTATCTATCTTATTTTTTGTTTGTTCGTTTGTTCTGTCTATTGTCTATCTGTCATTCCATCTTCCTATCATTTTATCATCTAACAATCAATCATTTGTTTTTTCATTCATTTGTTTGTTCCCTCTGTTGTTCTGTTATTGTTGTGTTCTTTCTATTGTTTTGTCTATCTAGAGTCTGTCATTCTATCTATTATTCTGTCAATCTATTTATTGTTCATTTTATTTGCTCTGTCTATCGTTCTATTGGTCTATCATTCTATCTGATCAATAACTATCTAGCAATCTAACTGGTAGGGATAAATGGCCAGGTGGACTAGCGACTGGTGGACCTGGTTTTCTCATGGTAGATCATCTTGGTTTAGCTGGTTAGAGCTGGTAGACCAGCATAAACCCACCTACCCAGTTCCAAAAAGCAGCTTGACCACAATAAGCTGGTAAGACCTAGTTTTTACAGGAGGCTACTGATGCTGAGGTTTCCGTGCCTTCAACCAGTCTGCGATGGCAATGAATGCTGGTCTTTGTTTTGTTTTCCTTTTTTGTTCTCTTTTCTTTTCAACCTTCAGCACCAGGTCACTCCCCTGAGTGATTGACACTTCCTGTCTGTGTTGATACCGGTGTCGTTGCTAATGGCGACAGGCTGACCCTCCATCTGTATCAACCATACAATAGACTATGTGAATGCACAGTTTTGGAGCTCATATTGTGGCTCATATCCTTTTCTTTTGCTCTTTTTCTATTGCACACAAACACACATAAAAGAATGTCTGTGATTCATTTATTTGTTGTTTGGTGCATTTATGGTGCCCCTCAAGGCACAATGTGTTTGTCTTGCATCACAAATAGAGATCTGGGGGTTTAGACGTGAGCTTTTAACCCACTCGTGAATTGTCTTGGAGAAACGCCACGATTTGTAAAGACAAAGCTAAAAGATACAATAAACGTTTCAGGGAAGCTGATAAAAGACCCGCTTTGCAAATGTACCATGTAAAAGACATTTACAGGAAACTGTGTTATGTCTTGCCATGGGAAAAAAGATGCTCATATCTCCCGTGTTTGTATTGAAGTGCGGTGTGTATGTGTGCGTTTTGAGGGAGCAACACTTTAGCTTGATTCATGACTGTGTCCAATAACTCACAGTGCCAAGGCTGCCAATGACGGATGCATTAAGATGTTTTGTAACTGTTCTCCTTGAGTTTCTTCCCATTGGAAGAAAAAAAATTAAAGAACATTCTCTTTCATTTCTCCTGTGATAAGAGATGGAACATATATATTATATATATATATATATATATATATATATATATATATATATATATATATATATATATATATATATATATATATATATATATATATATATAAAATGTATTCTATGTAAATACACTTTAAAATATAATTTTTTCTAGTGAAGCAAAAGCTGAATTTTTATCAGCCATTACCCCAGTCTTCAGTGTCACATAATCCTTCAGAAATCATTCTAACATGCTGATTTATTACTGTATCAATGTTAACAACATTGACTGTGATACTTTTTTCAGGATTCTTTGATGAATAAAAAAGAACAGCATTTATTTAAAATAGAAATCTACGTTCAAAAGTTTGGGGTCAGTATTTTTTTTTTCTTTCTCTTTGAAAGAAATGAATGCTTTTATTCAGCAAGGATGTGTTAAATTGATAAAAAGTGATAGTAAAGACTGATATTGTTAGAAAAGATTTCTATTTTGAATAAATGCTGTTCTTTTTAACTTTTTATTCATCAGTGAATCCTGAAAAAAGTATCATAGTTTCCAAAAAATATTAAGAAGCACAACTGTTTCCAACATTGATAGTAACGTAGTATGAAATCGACATATTAGAATGATTTCTGAAATATCATATGACACTGAAGACTGGAGTAATGATGCTGAAAATTTAGCTTTGCATCACAGAAATAAGTTATATTTTAAAATATATAAAAAATAGAAAACCATAATTTATTGTAATAATATTGTAACAATATTACTGTTTTTTATAAATGTTGGCTGTTTAATATAAATGCAGGCTTAATGATCATAAAAGACTTTAAACAAAAAAAAAAACATTAAAAATAGGAATGTTTCCAAACTTTTGACCAGTACTGTATACACCAAGTCATGAAACTGATGGGTCCTTAACGCAACCTGATTAACAACATGGCACATGCTGATTGGTTCCTGTTGCATCTGCACCTCAACATTTAAGTAGATGGTTAGCGTTCACTATAGAAGTTTGCATCACGTTTTTTAGAGTTCCTCTGAAACCCTCCACCTTCCCCAGCTTCCCTTGTAATTCTTTATATGATATTTGTACAGTATCTGTAGTACCCAAAACCCTAAATATTCTGGTCACTAGTTAAGGTTGGGTCCCACCTTCAGTGTAACTCTATGGGATTTTTTAAAAAATTTGTTTAATGTCCACCAAGTGGAAATAAGTAATGGTGCACCTCTAACCCCAAGTTTGAGCGGTAGTGATGCTTGCTTTAGCCCTAACAAGACTGACTCTGGATGAGTTGATGGAGGCCAGAGGCTGTGGGAGTCTACAGAGGTCTGGCATGATGTTTTGCCAGGATCAGAGAGCCCAGGCTGGGCAAGACAACAGCAGGATTAGAGCATGCCAGCGCACAATTGCCTTCCCACAGTGAAGAGGAAGTGGGCAGCATCTAAACCGTGCTTTTTCTTGAAAAACCTTCGGGAAAGAAAATCTTTTACAATACAAACAGATTCATGGACTGAGCTGTAAGGGACTCTGTTTGTAGGCATTTATATGCCAAACCTTCCACCAGATCCTTTGTCTGCAAGCATGTTGACTTCCTTTTGTTTGAGTATCGGTTTCTTTTAGTATGTGTGTGGGTTTTTGTTTGTGTACGCTCGCCTACCTCCATGTAGGAGGTTCTTGGTTTGTCATCTGTCACCTGCCTGTGACAGCCAGCGAAAACTGCATGGCTCCAACCTGCAGATACAATTACAAGATAGACTCCCATGATTCCTGGCCGAGATGCAAGTTATGGAGGTCACACAGACAGAAGCACACCGTAAAATATACCTTCCACCTGTTGGAAATTGAGAAAGAGGTATGAGAAGAAAGATACTAGAAGCTTTGATTGAATTGACACGCTGTCCATTTAACCCATTAGATGAGATCAAATTAATCTCCAGCAATTAATCGACTGTGCGGTCGCAAATGAACCGATTGTCTCATTCATTTTGATGCATCTCTCTATTTGTCCTTGCGCTCGTCATTGATTCAAAGCAGGTGAGCAGCCTGCTGTAACGTACACTGGTTATCCCTGTCCAATCTCTCAGACATCGGCTTGTATTTCGCCCTTGGCTACAGCGAGTCAAATCTGCAGCATCTATTATTTACTGGCGGATCTTTGTCTCTCTCACACTTGGTTTGTACTGAAGACTTTCTAACTGTAATACTGTAGATTGGGGATGTCAGGCATTTAATCTACTCGGTGGCCTTAAAAAATTAAAACCTAGTTGAGTGATTTGTAAATATGGGAACTCAGGTAGTTAGTGCAAACTGTCTGCCTGTCTGTTTATCCATATGTGTATCTGTCATTTTATCTATTTCTGTATTGTTCTGTCTATTTGTCGTTCTGTCTGTCTATCTGTCTGTTGTTCTGTCTCTCTGTATATGTTCTTTCATTCTATCTATCTATCTATCTATCTATTAGGGATGGGCATTTTCCCAAAATATTGTATTCGAATATTTGGGCTCGTAAAAAACGAATATTCGAATGTTTGTTTATTTAAATTACGTTAAATGAGAAAGTCGTTATTTCTTTATATTTATCAAGATTTTGTAACCATTTCTGAACAAGCTTATGATTAGGCAATATACACAACAAGCTTAAATTATAAGGTTTTATTTTAGTTTAAAGCATTAAATATGTGCAAACAAAAAAATATAAAGAACAAAAGCATTTAAGCTCAAGCAGCGCGAACGGGAAAAACACTAATAAAGCAGACAGCGCCAGTTATCGTACAAAACGTAACGTACATAATACACTCGAGTCAGTATATGGTTATCGTGTTTATATTGTTTCACATGTTCATGTTGAGAAAAACAATAATATCCACATGGTCAGGCGAGAAAACGAGCTGCAGACATTGCAGAAACACAAAGATAACAATAATACATAACGGTATGCTAAGCTAAGTTTCTAACAGCAGCACTTTGTTTTCTGTTCGTAAATATATATCCCTCGAAGAAACTTAAAGTAAGCATGTGTCTCAAAATCATTTTGCTATCAGATAAATTATCTTCTCGGCTCACTTTGGGTATAGCCGCGCTTAGCCTACCTGTCGTGAATGCAGTGATGGACAGCTGTCTTTCCTCCTTTCATGTGCTTTCTCATTATGGTGGTGATATTATGATAACAAATTCATTCATTCATTTGATCAAAAGTAATTCCATTGTGTAAGATCATTTTCATCTAAGTAATTCCAAACTTCGCGAGGCAGACGACAACATTATGTGACGATCAAATGAAATAAACTTGTTAAACACGCTCCACAGCGCCACCCGGTGCATTTAGTTATAACTGCGAGTTTTAGTGCTTAGGATTTATCATGGATTCACTGCATTTACGGCCAGCAAAGCAACATAGTAAAATTTGAATAGTATTTTTATTTTTCGAATATTAATTACAGAACGAATATTCGAAGATTCGACTATTTGTGCACACCCCTACTATCTATCTATCTATCTATCTATCTATCTATCTATCTATCTATCTATCTATCTATCTATCTATCTATCTATCTATCTATCTATCTATCTATCCATCTACCTACCTATCTTTCATTCTATCATTCTGTCCATCTTGTTTTTCTATCTTGAGATCATCAGCCAGTCCTCTGAAACTGCATTACATCAAAAAATATGCTTTCCTTTGAAAGATTCACAAAAGTGATCTGTAGCAAGTTATTTCACTGCTGTTTACGTCCTGTAAAAATGCTGTACTCTTGAAAACTGCAGTGATAGCTAATGATTGTGCTTAACATACAACATTCAAATGTAGAGACACCTCATTCAGGTTAAGTTCAGTACAAATGTTTGTTTGTTTGTTCAATGGGACATCAAGACAGTTGAGACGCCTGCTCTAATTATTTTGACCTATCAAGCCTTTGATGGGTTTCTTGATTCCTATAAACTGAAAAAAGAATGAAAATGCACTACCAGTCTTTGGTAGTTTGATCTTAATTAATTTTGACTTTATAGAAATTATAATTAATTCACCTCTCTCTGTCTTTTTCTCTGTGTTTGTCCTTTAGGATGCTGGGGGAGCTCCGCTTGACTGCGCTCCAGCCTCTCCTGGCTGTGTGTCTGCTCTTCACCCTGGAACACAGTGAGTCATTCTCTCCTGAATCTCAGCATTCATCTACTCTTATCTGTTCAGTAGTGGGAAGCGCAGTTGTCAATCAAACGCCCGCGTTGACTCAGTAACAACTTTTTCAAATGTCAATAGTCCGAAACCAACAGCTGAAGTGAAACCTACCCTGTCTGTCTGTTGTCCATCTGTTTGTATATCTGTCTGTCATTCTGTGTCTCTCTCTCTATCTACCTATCGGTTGTCTTTCTATCTGCATCATTTTATCTAACTGTCTGTCGTTCTGTCCAATTTTCTGCCTGTTGTTCTGTTTCTCTAGCTGCTCAAAACTAATTATGATCAAACTATCAAAGAAACTGCTAGAGCATTTTTACTCTTTTTTTTTTTTTATTGTAACATTTTTTTTGGCGGCCTACCCTATTGAAAGAACTTGTCATCTGTAAAGAGACTCAGTGTTTTCACCTCTGCCATGTTGCATTAAGGGATAGTTCACCTAAAAATGACAATTCTGTCATCATTTACTCACCCTCGTATGTCTTCATTTCTTTTGTCAAACAAAATGTTTTTCTTTGTCCATACAATGAGGGATGTTGTTTTTGGACCCCACTGACTTTCACTGTATGCACAAAATGATCAAGCATTCAAAATATCATCTCTTGTGTTCCACTGAAGAAAGAAAGTAGTAGAGGTTTGTAACAAGGTGAGTATATGATACCAGAATTTTCATTTTTGGGTGAACCATCCCTTTAAACAGTTTTTCTCTTGTCCTTTCATCTTTTGGTAATTACCGTCGCACACCTTTCCCTGACTAGGCACTGATGAGCCTTTTTGGACATTGGTGATAAATCCCCCTCAGCTGGATTCTGCCCTCCATTGCTTCCATCTGCAGTAAATAGAGAGTGCGCAAGGAACACTTTCATCTGCAGAAAGCCTCATTTCCTCACATTGCCACCTAAAGACTTGTCATCACTCACTCTAATGCCTGTATTGGCTCTCAGTGGTGGCGACACCGTGCCCACGTGCCATGAAAAAGGAAGACACTGATGCAAAGCTTGTGCAGGCTGAATCTTACACCGTCAAAAGCCTTTTGTAGATGCAAATGCTTCACGCTCCGCTGTGCGAGACCAGGTCCCAAGTCAGAACTTTGGCAAAACTGTGTTGCATGCACTGTTTCATAGATCGGCCTCCTGTGATTTCAGGTAACACCAGGTTCTTATCGGACACTTGCAGGGTTGCAGGCCGGGCTGTGGCCTCTCAGGAGCGGCAGCAGGAGTCTCTCTGTCCCTGACCTGCTTGCTACCATCTGCACCAGTATCTTGGTGTCTGGTCTGGCACTTGAAGACCACCCGCACTTTTATTTTTTAGCATCAGCAGCAGTGAGAGAGACAGGCTGCGCATAATATGCATAAAGATTTCCTGGCCCTCTTAGCTTCGCTTTCTATCGAAACCCCTCTCATGGGATGCCCATGGCGTAAATAAGGACACTTTGTTGCCATGAGTGTTAAATATTTTTTTCTGCAAATTTCCTTCTTTCATTGTCTAACTAGGATAAGGTTGCACCAGTCCATCATGAAATCTATTTTAGTGATATGTAACATATATAACATTTAGTGGTGTATTTTAATAATTAATTTATATTTATTTGTTAAGTTATATTTCATTGCTGTCGGGAGAAACCTTGTTTGTCCAAAACCGCTACTTTTCAGGAAATGAAAGAAAAAAAACCACTGTTTTTTACCACGATATCACACCCAAGTGTGATATTGTGGTTTTATATGTAGTCAGACACTTGCATGTGTCAATATATTATTAACATTCTACCAAAATCAAGCTCAATTGAAGTTATAAGGTTTTTGACCAGCCAATGTCAGACATACATGTGTTTTGTCCATCATTAAAACAGCCACATCCAAGGCAGTAAGTGCATCACATTACGTTTTCATCAACTTACAGTTTACTTTAGCTATGTGGGCGCTCATTTTTTACTGTCATTTGGCCAAAATCTCATCTTATAAAAGATGAAGTGCTACACAGAGGCTTTTAAGACAGTACTGGCTATGACTCAATGACAAATACTAGACTAAGACACTCTTCTTATATATTAGGGGTGTAACGGTACATAGAAGTCAAGGTTCGGTACGTACCTCGGTTTTGGGGTCACGGTTTGGTACGATTTCGGTACAATAGGAAAAATGGTCACACTTTAGTTTAGGATCCAATTGTCACTATTAACTAACTATTAACTTCTGCCTCAATAAACCCCTAATTACTGCTTATTAATAGTTAGTAAGGTAGTTGTTAAGTTTAGGTATTGGGTAGGATTAAGGGATATAGAATATGATCATGCAGAATAAGGCATTAATATCTGCTTTATAAGTACTAATAAACAGCCAATACCCTAATAATATGCATGCTAATAGGCAACTAGCTAATAGTAAGAATTGGACCCTAAACTAAAGTGTTACCGGGAAAAAGCAAATCCGCAATGCTAGGTTTCTTTTATTTTATTTTGTACAGACAGTTGTGCATCTCATGTTATAAAAGTACAAAATAAATTGAATAATAAAATATAAAATGTGTGCAATAGGAGTGCTACAATTTGATCAACTTAAACTAAATTTAATCATTCAAAGCTTAAGCCCAACCCTCCTATACTTAATTTTCCACATTCCATTCCATTTCACACACAGTTGAGTGTGCGAGCCTTCCAAAGTATTCTTCTTTGTCTATGAGTGCAGAAAGACAGACTAGTGGACTTTGATTTCAAGCGCTCAAGTCATTCGCATATACGCTGTTCTTCTTCTGCTCTTTTTCTTGTTGTGGCGGTTAGCAAAATATTGTTTCTTGAGTAAAGAAAATGCTGTACATATTCAAACAACCAGTTCAAACAACCATGTGAGCTGGAGTTATCAGGTTTGACTGACAGTTTGAGGACTCAATGGAGTTACAAGGTTTAGTCAGAAGCTCTTTTTAATATTTTTGATAGTTTTTTTAACCAATCAAAAAGTTTCAAACACTTCAATGTGGATAAGTTTAATTTTTAACAAAACGTTGAGAAAATCAAGTTTGTGTCAAAGTCTACATCCGGATCGGATTCAGAATGATAGTCAAAACATATATGGAGTAGATCGCTTCCATCAACACCCCCAAAGCTTCACAGTCCAATACCTCTTCCTGAGTCGACATTTCAGGACTGAAGTGGCCCATTCCTGATGTACAGTATTCAATCAGTCTGCTATTTCTGTAAATATTTAATTTATACCATTTCAAGTAAGTTTAATGGTACTATGCTTAAATATTTTGTCATGCATAAGTTATGCAGCTGCTGCCCCAGTTTATGTGGGAGGTGGATATATTTTTTGTTTTTGGTACATTTATATTTTTTGAGGACTTGGGTGAGGTAGCATTCCAGTATCACACTAAATAAATGTGCCATTACCTAGCAGAGAGCAGGAAATGTAGTCAAGCCTCTGGACTCAGAGTATCTTTATGCATGTGTGTGTATTTGAGCAAGAGACAGGAAGGAAGACAGGGTATATTGAGCTCAGACACCCTGGGCTCAGTTAATATTCATGGCGCTGTGAATATGTTGGGAACCTCTGGGGGGTTTCCGGGGGAGAGCATCTCATGCGAGACGCTTTCAGAAAGGGAATGTCATTACGACAGCCCGCATGCGCTTGACACCATATAAGCACACCTGTTCATTTTTAATCCAATGATTCCACTTCTCAAACACCGTTTTGGAGGAGGCCGTATCTGCGGTGGCAGAGAATGAAAGACACCATTGGAGGTCCCACTTAAGAGTGGGAATCAAACAAACAGTCCTTATTCTCTGGAAATGGCGCATATGTAGATTTACTTCAAGGGTACTGGCTCCCACCACAAACGTTTTCGCAAGTTTGTCACAAATGCTTTGGATACATGGACACATGATTGTTTCGAGCTCAGTGGGTGCGTGCATTGCGATTGCTTGTACGCAATTAGACACCACAGGACAGTCTTGGCCTGTGGTTGAGTAACTGAAAGAAAGAGCAAAGGGAAAATGCTGACAAAAATGGGCAATTTGCCAAATGATGGCCTATAAAAATGGCCACGGCACAAAAGAGAAATCGCAGTACACATACGTATTCGTCATTGCATTAGCTGTTCTTATGTAAACCATTTAAGGAAGTCCAGTAGTTAACATTCGCAGCCAAATTAACATCACAGAAAGCTGTCTGTCCCTCCCTCTGTTCAAGGGAAGGTCATGTAAAGAAAGTAGCAGACTTCTTTATTAGTATTGGGTATATTTTGGGTCTTTTAAGGTCTGTTCACACCAAGAATGATAACTATAACGATAACTATATTTGCGTCCACACCAGTGAACGATAATGGTCTGTTTATACTAAGCTCACCCGCTGCGGTTTCAAAGTGTGCACAACATTTTGCTGTTCTTGTTGCACGGCTTTAACCCTCTGGAGTCTGAGGCTGATTTGGGGCCCTGGAGAAGTTTTGATATGCCCTGACATTTGTGCTTTTTTCAGTTGTTCATAAACATATTAATGGAAAAAGTGTCATTACACTGTATTCAGCACAAACTAGGCTACAATAATATGTGAGAAACATGTATGTACATGTTTGTATTTTTTGAAGGAATAACGTTTATGCGTGGTTATTGAAAAAACAAAAATGTTAGGTCACTGAAATAAGGACAAAAAATAATATATCTGTGTTCACAAGACTTCTGGGTATTGGAGGTTGTAGACTAGAGTTTTTGCTTCAGAATGATGTAAAAAATTATGCTGCCTGCTTGTTCATATAAAACAATAGAGAGATTTAAATTTTGTAAGACACTTTTTGTCAAGAAACACAGTATGCGTGGAGGTGTGAATCATCATGAATAATGGGTCATTTACACCTGAGAAGACAAAAGAATCGCATAATGGGCTGTAATGACCCGCATAAATAATGAGCTCTTTCAGACAGGTAGGATATGTGAAAAAACCCTCTGTGATCATGTCTCAATCTTATCATGGTATATATCAAACATACAGAAAAAACAGCAATACTGTGAAATATTATTACAATTTAAAATAATGGTATTCTATTATATTCTTTAAAATATAATGTATTTCTGTGATGCAAAGTGTCTGAACAATTATGTTACCTCTGTGGCATTTCATATAGGCTTTTAGCTTAAAAGCATGCATATTTGGAGAAATATTGATAGATTCTCATATGTTTATGTCAATTTTCTATACAGAGGAGTAATATTTATTCAATATTTATTGTCATCACTATGAGCGCTGGATACTGTGTTTTCAATTCATACTTGCAGCCAGAGGGCGCTCTGTACACCTTTAGTCCACAAATTTATCTAAATAAGAACAGGTAATCTAACAGTGAATTTAGCTGATGAAGTCAATAGTGGAATAAAAACAACACCTGGAAGCAAGACAATGTTGTCGAAACTAGGGCTGGATACCTTAGGTAAATTTATGTTACATTGCTAGCCTAGCATAATGATCTCATCGTTAATACTTCTCACCATTTATTCTGAGGTTATGACCGATTGTTTTCCATATATTCATTTTCTTAAAAGTATCCTTGAAAAGGGGGGTTTGATTTGTCAAACAGTGGTGGCTTTTTCTGGACCTCAGCGATTAACTTCTCCGCAATGTCATCTGCCATTTTAAATGCGTAAGCCCTTAAATTAGAACGGATTCTGATTGGCTGTCAGTGTTTTATCATTGAACAGCTGGAAATAAAATCATTCTGAAAGTGATCCCAACGATATCTTTTCTCTATATTGTTATCGTTATAGCTGTGGAGTGGACTCTTTTATATTCTTTCATATCTAGATTTTTAGAACTATATCTTTTTCATTATCTTTATCGTTATCGTTCTTGATGTGAATGGGCCTTTAATGTCTTTTTTGCAGTTTAATTTTTAAAATCCAACTTAAGCATGTTAGCATTAATTCCTGTTAGTCACCATTATTATTACTTAAAATGTATGCATTCATTGATTCATTCATTCCTTTTAATAATAATAATTAGGGGCCAAGCCCCAAAGGGGCTGTAGCCCCTATTGTAATTGTACGTTTTCCCTTTTATTATTATTATTCTTCCTCCCGAATGGGAGTCTATGGCAGCCCTATCAACGGAACATGAGAAAATGATGAAATTTGGCACACTTGTAGTGATGGTCATGTCTAGAAATCTGACCAATTTTGGAGTCTCAAGGACCAACTCTATAGCGCCACCACCAGTTCAAAAATTCAACATTCTAAAGGTTATAACTTTTGAACCATTTGCTCTAGAAAAATACAATTTAGTACATCTGATTTGTCTCTTCATGCTGATTCTATTCAAATTCTTACATTAAGTCTCCACCCATTACAGTAGCGGCCATTTTGAAAAGTACAGTAGTCCGTTTTTTCGCTACTCCTCCTTCAAAATTTGTCCAATTTTGTCCAGACTTTGATCAGGTGATCTTTGGTCTGAGCCGCACAGAAATGACTGAGCAGATTTTTTTTTATTCATCTTTGTTCAAAAGTTATGATGTCACGAAGTTAATGAGGTTTACCCAAAATTGCTATAGAGGCTGTATCTCAGCCAAACTTTGAGCGATCAAAACAAAAATTCGTACACTTGATCAAGACCATGATCTGAGGTTCCTTGCCGAATTTGGGAACAGCGCCACCTACAGGTCATGAGATCTGTAAAATGGATATTTTGGCCAATAACTTTTGAACACTTTATTAGAAAATCAAGATCTTGGTGTCTATGGATTCCTTGGGCCATGCCGAATCCGGGGATATTGAATTTGTCAACATCGGATGAAAAGCATGTCCGCCATTTTGAATTTTGTCATAAATTTCAATATCTTTTAAACTATTTGACATATCTTCACAAAAATTAGTATGTATGACCTTTAGTAGGTCCCGAAGGTACCTGAGAAGTTTCAACACAGCGCCACCTACTGTTCCACAGATATAATGTTTTTTGCAAAAATGCTTATAACTTTTGAAAACACTTTCCAAAACGTGTATACTTTATGTCATTTTATTCCCTGGCTAATGCCAATTCCAACGATGTGTCATTTGTCATTTTCCTTAAATGTACCTGTCTGCCATATTGAAATAAATGAAAAACAGTTTTTTCGCTACTCCTCCCACAAATTTTGTCCTATTTTGTCCACAATCAGCTCAGAAGATCTTTGGACCGAGCCGCATAGAAATGACTGAACGGATTTTTGATATTCGCTACCGTTCCCGAGATATTTGTCTCTGAATGTGACCTTCCTTGTGATTGTTATCTTATGCTAGTTAGCTTAGCATGCTAATTGCTTAGCATGCTAACCAGTTGTCATTCTTTTTAATGTGGCTCTTCAGCTATCAAGTTAACCATGAGCTTCATTAGCATTAAGTTAGCTTGGCATGCTAATATGGTTAGCATGCTAAGAAATGTTTTTTTTGTAAATTCTTTGTTACACTAAAAGTTCTCTTCCACAACATGTTGAACATGTGTCATAATGTAGCTCAATGTGTAAAGCCAGGTACCTGACGAGCCCTGTACCTAAAGATAGTGGGTTCGAATCTCGGGTGGAGTGGTTTTATGAAATTGTGTGTTTTGATTCCGTTATTGCCTCTAGATTAGAAATAAATGCTTTTTGTTTCATGCTGTGTTCATTTTCATCTAAGCTTCTTACTTTCTGAGTTCATTCTCGCCCATAATTCTGAACCAGGTGTTTCATGTTTGTTCATTTTCTGCTGTTTTTCTTCTTCCTGCTCTGTATTGGCTACAGCTGATGAGCTGCAGAATGTCTAAAGTAAAGTTATTAAATTAACATTCAGTGCAGTTTCATAAAAATTCTTCTTTTTAGTCCATTTTCACATAAACTAGTGAACTTCGGCAGTTGTGTCAACAGTCACCTGCAAGTGGTGCATGACATGCGCAATGGACACTGGACCTGGAGGTTGTGGGTTCGAATCCCGTGTTGGGTGGTCATTATGCAATTGTGTGTAATGAGTCATTTTGATTCCTTTTTTATCCAAATAAGCATTGTACTAATCTTTATTCCTCTTGAATTAGATACAAGTGTTTTTAGTTCATTCTGTGTTCATTCTCATCTGAACTTCTATTGATTTTCATTTCATTTCCACCTGTCCTTTGAACCAGCTGTTTTGCATTACATTCAATTTCTGCTGTTTTTGCTCTACCTGCTCCGTATTGCGCTACTGCCCCTTCTGGGGCTTGGCCCCGAATTGCTGCTTGCAGCTATATATATTATTATTATTATTATCATAATAACACACTAAAGAGAAAACAAAATTATCATTGTGTCAGCCGTTAACTTTACCTGAATTAATATAATAATTTATATAATAATAATATAATAATTATTATTATATTAAATAAATAATATAATATTTAAAATGTAAAATAAATTTTAAATAAAATTGAAATATAAATTTAATTAAATAATAAATTATTATTATTTTCTTGTCTCATTATTATTATTATTATACACAACAGTATATGCACAAAACAAAAATCTCCTGTCATTTTTAAGATGAAGGATGTGTGAAGAAAGTAGGTGGCTTTTTTACTTGATAGAATCAGGCTCATTGTGGCCTTTTAATGCCATTTTATTACCTTTTTTTTTTATATCTGACTGTATTATGTTTTACTGTTATTAATTGCAGTGTTCCTTTCGGTCGGCTTGGTAATAAAAGGCCCATTATTTCATAAAATCCTTCAAATATCACTGTCGAAAGGAATGAATGAAATAACTACAGAAGGCATGATCGTCAGCATAACCCCAGCCCGCAATCAATCAGTCATTTCGTGGCTGCTGGGTAATTGAAGACAATAAGGCCACTGTCAGCAAGCAGCCAATTACATTAGCCTGCAGAGAAAGAAAGGGAGAAGGACAAAAACGTCCATGTAGAAGATGCGTACGAGCGCTGTTGCTTTGTGTTCGCTGTTCTGGGTTGATAAAGGCTTCTGACAGCACTTAATGCATTTCAGGTGTTCAAAGAGGACGGCAAATACTCAAAATACATCAATGAGGGGAAAAGCAGTGGCGAGTGGTCGCTTTTTTATCCTTTTGTATTTTTTTCAAACTCTTGCTTGTTCTTTCCCCCTGTAACCCTCAATATTTTTTTCTTTTTGGCTCGACCTCAGACGGACGAGGAAAGATTAAAAACAACGGCAGAATTTCAAACAAAAGGACAATCTCCAGGGGGTTATGCTTGTAAAAACATTTCTATCTAAATGCAGATTTGGTATATTTCGCCATGCTTCTTACATTCATTATTTACCCATGTGGGACCAAAGCAATTTTTTATTTCTTGACTGCGAGGTGTAATTTGTTTTTTAAGGAGGTATCTGCATTTGATTTTTGGTTATTTAATATGGCAAATTAGATCACGCTTGCACACAAAACATTACAGAAGAAACAATTTTTCACGCAGTTGGCACAACTGCATCTGGAGAGCAGCCTAATTTACTACATATCTGTTTAAATGCATCTGAGAAACATGCATAAATGCAATTATAAGTGTTTGCATGTGGGCATTGAGGGTTTGGGGAGACAAAAAGCCACGCTCTTCAGTCTCGCTGAATTCAGGCAACAGGAAGGTAATTCAGTGCCTTTCCCTTATCGTGAGCATGACTTCCCTGGAGATGGAGGACAGAAAGGAAGGAAAGCATGGGCTTTGAGACAAGATCTGGCGGAAGGACTGGAGAGGAGGAGTCACATACAAACAAATTCTAATTCATAATTTAGTGATTTCAGTTGTCCTGCTGCTTTCAAACCAGCAAACAGTTTTTTGAAAATGCTTTTGATAATGTTGTTAGATAATCAGCAATTTATTGTGTAATATATATAATACATATTATATATTCTTTGGAAACTGGTATATATATATCAGAGGTCGCGTTAGACTTTCGCACTGTCCGTCATTTTGACAGACAGGATAGTAAAAATTACGTCATATTCAATTATTTAATTTTTATATTTTAATGATAATAAGACGTTTAATGGTTTCTTTTGTCGTCCACATTTTCATTTTTATTCATGAGCTTACAGGATAAGGAAATATGTATTTATTTATATTATGAAAAGAAAGTTGAACAAAGACTGTGTGTCACTTTTCAGTTTTCATCTTGAACAGTTGTCGTGGATCGTGAGTGAACGCGATCATCCCTTCCTCTTTACTACTTTACAGAATGAAATAAACATGAATGAACATCAGAAAATATGTTGAAAGATACAGTAGCTTACCGAAATCTGTATCACGTCTTAATCAGGAAACAATGTCACGTAACATTTTACCTCCGAAAAGGTATTCGTTGACCGTAAACTTGATAGTCAGCAAAACAAAACGAACTGGATTAGGAACTTAATTATATAAGTATTATAACTTTATTATTATAAAATTGACTTAAATTGGGTGCTCGTCTGTGTGTAATCAAACGCATCGTTTTTTATTTTATTCTGGAGACTGAACTCGTGCTCTGCTGCCACACTGGAGAGCACTCACCACCATCTGGACAAGGGTGGGAATTACAGTTACAAATTACATCAGCCTCAGTGTAATCTGTCAAAATGATGGACAGCCTTCAGATTTTTCCGTCACTGCAAAAAGAAATTCTGGTTAATGCGACCTCTGATATATATATATATCTCAATGGGAAAAATATCATGCTGGATTTCTATACTGATATGGACTGTATAGTTAGGAATGAAAGGGTGCCACATATTTTGATGGAAATGAAAATTATCAACCTACAGAAGACTGAATTCAAAGACACCCTGGAAATCAAAGTGAAAAAATGATGCAGCAGGCTAGTCCATTTTGCTGAAATTTCATTGCAGCAACTCAAAATGGTGCTCAGTAGTTTGTATGGCCTCCATGTGCATGTATGCATGCCTGACAATGTCGGGGCATGCTCCTAATGAGATGACGGATGGTGTCATTTCCTTCCAGATCTGGACCAGGTCATCACTGAGCTCCTGGATAGTCTGAGGTGCAACCTGGCGGCGTCGGATGGACCGAAACAAAATCTAGATCACCAGAGGTGATCTATTGGATTTAGGTCATGGGGGCCATTCAATGGTATCAATTCCTTCATCCTTCAGGAACTGCCTGCATACTCTCGCCACATTAGGCCGGGCATTGTCGTGCACCAGGAGGAACCCAGGACCCACTGCACCAGTGTAGGGTCTGACAATGGATCCATGGATTTCATCCCAATACCTAATGGCAATCAGGGTGCCATTGTCTAGCCTGTAGAGGTCTGTGGGTCCCTCCATGGATATGCCTCCCCAGACAATCACCGACCCACCACCAAACCGGTCATGCTGAACGATGTTACAGGCAGCATAATGTTCTCCACGGCTTCTCCAGACCCTTTCACGTCTGTCACATGTGCTCAGGGTGAACTTGCTCTCATCTAAAAAGCACAGGGTGCCAGTGGCGGACCTGCTAATTCTGGTGTTCAATGGCAGATGCCAATCAAGCTCCACGGTGCTGAGCAGTGAGCACAGGTCCCACTAGAGGACATTGGGCCCTCAGGCCACCCTAATGAAGTCTGTTTCTGATTGTTTGGTCAGAAACATTCACACCACTGGCCTGCTGGAGGTCATTTTGTAGGGCTCTGGCAGTGCTCATCCTGTTCCTCCTTGCACAAAGGAGCAGATACCGGTCCTGCTGATGGGTTAAGGACCTTCTACGGCACTGTCCAGCTCTCCTAAAGTAACTGCCTGTCTTCTGGAATCTCCTCCATGCTCTTGAGACTGTGCTGTGAGACACAGCAAACCTTCTGGCAATGGCACGTATTGATGTGCTACCAGTAATGACACTGACCTTAGCCAAATGCAAAACTAGTGAAAAACAATCAGAAAAGATGAGTAGGGAAACAAATGTCAGTGGCCTCCACCTGTAAAACCATTCCTGTTTTGGGAGTCATCTCATTGTTGCCCATCTAGTGTAATATCCCAGGAGTTTAAATGACTTGATGCTATTCTCTGATTAAAAAGTGTTCCTTTAATTTTTTTGAGCTGTGTATATATATATATATATGAGAGAGAGAGAGAGAGAGAGAGAGAGAGAGCAGATTTACATTTGTATTTGTTTGCAACTCCACTTTCTTTCTCAATAAATAGCGTACGACCTTTCGTTGACCACCACTACTGATTCGGGACCATCAACAGAGCACACTCAAATCTAACCTTTCCTCTCGGCTAACCGATTTGCTTCGTAAAATGTTTGTGAAGATATGAGCCTTGATTCAACAAGAAAATTGCTGGTCCATTTACCCCTCGCATTGATGTTGTCAAGCCCTCACTCTCTAGCGTTTTCACCTATGTACAGTCCATTTCTGTGGGGACAGAGTATAAGTGCCGTTCCCGGCTGCAGTTAGATGAGTGGGCTGCCATCATTTCTACCAAGATAGTTGCTATTACTCCCTGCAAATGACTGTTGCCCGTTAGAGAGGACATTATCCTTCAGGCTTTAGCTAAATGTCATCATAGATGAATTTATGCCATCATATTTACTGTAAATATACACTGCAACAGCATGGTTAGGTAATGATGATGCTATTTACTTTCAAATTAGCTGTGTTTGTAAAATATGTAGGCCATATATACATTATATACACAGTTTTTAAAAGCTGTTTGACCAAGAATGATTAATTCTCGAATCTGGCATTGCTAGTTTTGATTCTAAACATCTGATAGAAAAAAAAAAAACCCATAACATGTTTGCTATTTGAATGTTTGCAGTTTAGCGACGCTCCTGGGTAGTTGCAGTCAATTCCAATGTACTCGGCAAATGTTTTGTTTTATTTTAACCGTTCGTTGGTGCCAGATACTCTTTAATCGGTAATGACAAATGGAGACATAATTAATTTATAGCATTAACAAGATGACCCGTTGAATGTATTTTGGGAGCGATGACTGAATGTATATTTGGTCCAATGCCTGTATATAAAATTAGTATTGACCAAGTTCAGAGGCTGTCATATATGTGAATCAACTTACTTTGTTGTGTATTTTCAACAGTTTCAATATGAAAAATTACTTTTATATTGATTCATTGGATTAAATGCATTTTAATTGCATTTTGGAAAAAAATGTGTCATGGATTTATTGCATTTTGGGGAAAAAATTATCAGTTTTAAATATTTGAAAATCAAAATCTGGATTTGAATTTTTAATGTTATTATAATCTAAAGATGCTATATGAAAGTTTGAAACAGAAAATAGTGGTTTTCATCTTGCCACTTTCTTGGTGAAGAAAACATTTTTACTCAAATTAATCAAAATGGATTTATAGCATTTTGGAACCAAACTCTTCATATATATATATATATGTGACCCGTCACGGAAACCAGGGACACAAGTCGGCAGCACAACTCTCGAGCAAAATGAGAAAGAAGCATTTTTTTTCAAAATTGGTGATTTTCGTTTTTTTGCAGAATCTGTTAGTTGAGATCATGAAGAAGCCTTTCCGTGTTTGAGATAGCAGTATTGGTATATTTAAAAGCGTACATTTTGAGGTTGAAATCGGCTTGTTTTTCGGAGACTCTAGCACAGTAGGGGCGTGTCATTGTCTGTGTGTATTTCCATACTGGGAAGCGTGGCTACTTACTATGCAGCGCTCTGGCCGGCTCTAGTTGATATCAAAATTCAATGAATGTTTTGAAGTACTTCTTCGACAAGCCGGAATGCTTATGAACAAGCGCTCACTGATTCTGAAGACGATCTGAGCGACGATGAAAGCGGCATAATAAGACATTACCTCTTTGGAGTCGGGTAACGCGCCGGCGCATTTTGCAGGATTTTTTTCACATTG
This sequence comes from Megalobrama amblycephala, assembly GCF_018812025.1. Classification (NCBI taxonomy): domain Eukaryota; kingdom Metazoa; phylum Chordata; class Actinopteri; order Cypriniformes; family Xenocyprididae; genus Megalobrama; species Megalobrama amblycephala. Next base: position 19,666,665 of record NC_063045.1, on the reverse strand, counting down.
CAGCAAAACAGACTTAAAATACTCCGTCATTTTTTGTCATAGAGACATAAGTAATATATCAATTGAAACTATAGAATGTCTTCTTTTATTTGTGTACACTCAGAGTAAAAACAAAATGTTGTGCTTTTTGAAAAATAAAGAAAACTAACATTATGCGTGATCTCTCGTCTCCCTCTGAACGAAGTCCAATCTGATAGTTCTCAGAAAATGAACTGTAGTTCATTAGTGAATACTAATCATAAAAAAATTATACTTAGCCTATGTCTGAAAAAACGTTGAAATGTCAAGTGTTAAAATGTGTCAAATCGAAAACAAACCTTCTGTGTTTATGTACTCTGTATGAAAAGAGAGCCATGTCAGAAGTCCGTGATTCAGCTCATTATCTGCTAATGCGGCCACGCCCACGGAGCCAGCGCTATTCAGACGCAAATTCTGAGTCAATGCATGCATTCATCGTCTCAATCGTGTATTTATTGACTTGAAAAGTGTTTTGAATAGCCATAGTTAGCGATCTCTGGCCTCTCTGTTAGTCCAGTTATTTCCTGGATAGCCTATTCTTCTTTAACAGGCTTCTCAGGTGAGAACATTTCATTTCATGATTATAGTGACCAAAATGATCACGGTTATCACAGAATCCTGTTCAAAAAGTCAATTCACCAAGTTTTATGTGGAAAACCAGCAAATAAAAAATAAAATTAGCATCAATATGTACTTTTTCTTTACATAAACATTAAAATAATAACATTAAAAATGATGGGCAGATTTTAAAGGAGTGTCTTGCAACATGTTATCTACAATGCACAAGTTCAAATAGAGTTTTGACAAAAAAGTCACATATTTCAGCCTCTAAATCATTTTTATAAAAGTCAAAAAAGATAAATTACTGACATTTACAATGCACATTAACCTTTATTATTAATAGTATGCGGTCCATGCAGCTTTACAGGGGGTATGGCTTATCTAAATGAGATGTAAATGAGCCCTATTGTCACTCCCAGCAGGTGAGAACAGGCGAGAACTGCAACTTTAGAGGCGTTTTTCTCCCTATAGAGCTTTCTTGATTGCCTACCTTCAAATGGCCACAACTTCTCCAAATATTATCAGATTTCCATGTGTCACACATCGTTGGAAAGCTTGGAGATGCACTTTCAGAATCCGTGAATAACTCAAAATGCCCCAAAACCGACTTGTGTCCCTACTTTCCGTGACTGGTCACATATATATATATATATATATATATATATATATATATATATATATATATATATATATATATATATATATATATATATATATATATCTGAAATGGGTTATAAGGCAATTTCTTCACTTAAAGTGAAGAAATAAAACGCCACTTAAACGCCTCTGATTGGACATTATATTTATACTCTCAACAGAATGTGTGTGAATTTTAGTGGCATTTTTGCCCCAAAATCTTGTTAATTTCTGGCCCTAACTCCTTTTGGCATTCATACCACTTATAAAAAAATATCCATACTCTAAAATATTTGGAATAAATGAAAAAGCCCTGTAAAGTCAGGATAGAGCCACCCCCTGCACTCAGCTTCCCAATCTCTCTGCGTAATTATGGTGGGGAGTTGGGAGAGATGAAATTTCCCTGTGCTGTTAGAAGACTCCATTCTTTACATTTAAATCAAATCAAATAACAGCAGGGCAAGGCCAGACATGAGGTGCTGGGCAAAAGCCCACTCTAATGAAAATAAATCAATGAATTTTTGCGCTCTCGCTCAGAATAGTCGGCACCCTCTCTTCCTCCGCTGTACCTCATGTCATTCATTCAATCTGTCTTGCAGCAATTATATTCTCACCTCCCCATATGCAAGTGAGAAGGATGACCGGGTGCCGCATTGCTTTGTGATAACCTATAACGCAAGTATACATAAAAGGAATTGCGTTTCACTTGGGGATGAGAAAGAACCTCTATAGTGTGCTGTGCTTGGCGTTTTCCGTCTATGCATCAACCCCCTTTTTGCTCATGCCTCCTATTGATTTTTATTTATTTTTTTCACCTCTGAGGCAAAAAGGATTATTACTAGTGAAATAACTCCATTTGCCTGTGTGGATTTACTGCTGCCAGGGTTTGCTGAATTTATAAGTCATACTGTAAATAAGGAGAGTATAAATAATGAATTGTTTACTATTGTATAATGTATTAATATTGATTTTAGCTAAATAACTTTATATGTCTCCCTTGAACAGCACAAATCTGTATTTTGCCTAAAAGTAATACATTATATAAAAAGTATATACTACCATTCAAAAGTTTGGGGTCGGTAAAATTTTTAAATATTTTTGAAAGTGTCTACATGTTTACCAAGGCTTCATTTATTTGATGTACAATACAGTAAAACAATAGTATTGTGAAATATTATTACCATTTACCTTTTTCTCTTTTAATATATTTTAAATTATTCTCATATGGATCAGCATTCTAATATGCTGATTTGCTGCTCAAGAAACAATTCCTATTATTATCAGTGTTGAAAACACTTGTGCTATTTTTCTGGAAACCGTTATACATTTTTTCAACCAAACACGGCCATGTTGATTGCTTTTTTTTAAAAAGATATAGAAGGAGCCTATTTATTAGTAAGTTTTTATTTATTTTTTCATATTTTGCTATATTTTGATATATTATGATTATTTATTGTTTATTTCCTTCTGATTCCAGTTTTGAACTGCAGCCTCATGTTTATTATTGTGCCTATTAAGAAATTAAATATGTCTTAAATATGATCAGTTTTGTTGTTTTCCCCTTTTCTCAGGCACGGTGAGCTGTGACACTGTGGTGAACATGCGTAAAGTGACTCACCAGAGGGTCCAGGAGCCTCTGTCGGGTACGGCCCTCCTGCCATGTGTCTTCACCCTACGCCCGAGTCCTTCTCACGAACCGCCCCGCATCAAATGGACCAAACTGTGGGGTCAACGTGGTACGGACGGCCTACAAAAGCAGCAATCGATTCTGGTGGCTAAAGACAATATAATCAAGGTGAAGAAAGCCTTCCAGGGTCGCGTCACCTTGCCGGGTTACACGGAGAACCGCTACAACGCCAGCTTGGTTCTGACAGGCCTGCGATCCAGCGACTCGGGAATGTACCGCTGTGAGGTCGTGGTCGGCATTAATGACGAACAAGATACAGTGCCTCTTCAGGTCACAGGTAATGTAGCGCTCCACAGAATGCTAATCCACGCAGCTGTGATTACAGTAATTAGATTCACAGTTGACTTCTTTCTTCTTAACGCTTGTATTTTGTGCAAAACTTGTCTCGCAATTAACTTCCCTTTTTCAGTGGTTTTGCAGGCCTCTGAGTGAAACGCTCTTGCTGAATGACTTGATATATTATTTAATCTGAAAAACTGGCATAATTACAGTCCTGGATTGGTTTTCCTGCACATCTGGTGACTTTTTCCATCAGATCAGATCAAGGAGGCATGGATCAAACAGCTGCTGCATTTTCTGCATGCTCAGATTCCTGCCAAAACCTTGATGAAGTTAGTTAGACTTCATGTCAATATGCACTGCAGTGTTTGCATTCGCACGAGGTTGTGGAGCTGAAATGTGCTATAATTATAAAAATTATATAGTAAGAAGATTTAAAAAAAATAAAATAAAATGGCATTGTAAATAAAATGTAATAAAAAAAAAAATAATCTAATAATCTTAGTAAGGAGCAGGGCTTGACATTAACACCCGCCAACCCGCCAAATGCGGGTAGATTTCAGCTGTGGCGGGTAAGACAGCCACTCCCACTAGCCACTTTGGCGGGTTGAATATAATTTCAGCCTACAGCCAAATGAAAGGTAGCCAAGCTCTTCGTATCACAAAATTACAATTCAATCACAATTCTCTATCGATTAACTTGCAGTGAAGGCGGATAGGCGGAATTGCGCTGAATAACGCAACAGAAGCGCTCTCTCACGTGCGCACTCTCTCTGTCGCGCACACTCAGTTTTCCTTGCGCCTGAATAGTCAAATATCCGCACACACAGATGTGAAAATGTTCATCGTGTGGAGTATCTTGCGAGGATATAGTCGGTTATGACTTAAGTGGACGTAAACAGGCCGGTAAAAAACTGAATGTGTCAGTATATTACGTACATGCATTCAGCAGCCCCCAAATAAATACCTGTCTGTCATTAATGTTATTTAACATCTTTTGTGATTAAATGTATACATGTTAAATAAACCTATGTATCTGAAAAAAAGATTTTTTAAGTTACTATTTGTAATTTGCTTTGTTCTTTTTATATAGTCAAACAAGAATAACTGTACATACCAGCTGATATAGCCTACAATGTAGTCTTGATTTTGGTGGTCAATCTTTATTTGAAAGTTTAAAAGGGTTTTAAATCTTGTAAATCAAGTAAAATGACTCAAAATCAAGTAATTTAAGCATGCCAATGTCAACTTTAATCATATAAAATGTAATTTTCCCAACAGCAAAATTGTGGCCAGTGAAAATGTTGAGTGGCTAGTAACTTTGGAAAACCACTAGCCACAGTGGCTGGTGAGCAAAAAAGTTAATGTCAAGCCCTGGTAAGGAGTAAAAAAAATAAAATCTAAAAAGTATATAGATTTTAAATTTTTTTTTAGAAAATGACAGATCGTTTCACTAGATAAGACCCTTATTCCTCGACTGGGATCGCGTAGAGCCCTTTGAAGCTGCATTGAAAATGCAATTTGGATCTTCAACCTGTTGTACCCCACTGAAGTCCACTTTATGGAGAAAAATCCTGGAATGTTTTCCTTAAAAACCTCAATTTCTTTTCGACTGAAGAAAGAAAGACATTTACATCTTGGATGACATGGGGTAAATTATCAGGAAATTTGAATTCTGATGTGTACTAAACCTTTAAAAATGCATTACGAGATTCCAGTGCATTATTGATACTATACAAGCAGATACTCATGTACTTTTTGTCGTTTCAAAACCGAAACCTCCTCCTCTGTGAGTTTGAATGATTATTTAGTTCAGGCTCACCAATTAAATCACTGAAACAAAATCCCCATTACTGTTGCAAGCTTAATGGAAATCGCAATAACCGTGTTACGTCCTCAGAAAATATTCTCGATTTTATTTTTTATTGTGTAATCATGTGAAACAATTTAAATGCACAAAGGTGCAGTCTAATTAATTGAATAATTTTGTATTAATTAAATGAAGGCTGCATTATTTAACACAATAAATGAGTGAATCTTTGCTAACCTACAGAAATATTCTGTGATATTTTACAAACATTCAAAAAACAGTTTAGCTAACTGGTCATATATCTGACCCTCTTTAGATTATGTCTTCGGGAAATGAGATGTGGAAATTCTGACCCCTTTTTTTAACAAGATGCAGCGTCCCTCAGTGGACGAGAGTTCCACATATCTCATCCCCAGATGTTTGTTGTAGACAGTGAATATGTTTAAAAGCTCAGAGCCTGTCCTGAACTCCAGTGGGAAGCAGAAAAAAAAAGAGAAACGGACGAAAAGAGGAAGGAAGGAAATAAAAAACGAAAGAGACGTCTTTCTCCCATGCCCCTTTGAAGTGGGGCGTCATGTGTAGCTGGCACGGTTGGGTAAGAAACGGGTTGTATTGCTCAGGAGACTAAAATCTTTCCCCTCAAGACGTCGTCTGAAGTGTTCTGCCATAAATTGGCCCACCTAGCTTTGAGGATTTTCCTTTGTCCCTTTCATGTTTGTTCGTTCTTGTGGGATGGCAGCTGACAGTGGAGGTTATAGACGTGGAGTTTGGAGTAGAGGACGAAAAGGACTCCAAACCAATGTGATATGGGAATAGCAGATGGACAGTTCAAAAGCAATCCCAGGAATCTCATTTCTTTGTACAGCAGACTGGAAGCCCGTCCTCTAACTGGTCAAAGAACTGGTGCTGGGATCTCATTTCTCACTTCTTTTGTACTGTATTCCTGTCTGTTGTCATTCTCAGAGGATTGAGGAATGCCGGAAAAGTAGGATTGAAAGTGAAATTCAGGAAATTTCAGAAAGCCATTTAGTGAATCTTAAGAGGCCTGCATTAAGTTAAACCTATAATTGCTTTTCATTGGGGAAATAATTTATGTACAGGTATAGTTCCCATCGTGCACTTCACTCTTTGTTTTCTCCCACACAGGAGTGGTTTTCCACTACCGCGCACCCCACAACCGCTACGCCTTGTCCTTCTCAGATGCCAAACGAGTTTGTCTGGAGAACTCTGCTAACATCGCCACGCCGGCACAACTGCAGGCCACTTTTGATGACGGATACGACAACTGTGATGCCGGTTGGCTGTCGGACCAGACTGTGAGGTCAGAACAAGATTAGTCAGTTTTTTGGGAACCAGAATCGAAAACATGCATGTATTTTTAGTATTTAAGACATCTTTGAACGTGGTTGTGTAATTCTGTTCCGAATTGAAAGATTAACTTATTTTTATTTTTAATTATTTAATTATTTTTAACATTTTCTTTAGTGTATTTGTAATATTTTATCAAATTCATTTTTTATTTTATTTTTTTCAACATGACAATTTTATTGAATATTTTTTATATTTTATTTCATTTTATATTTAACTTGACAAAGCCCAGTATTTTATTTATTATGGTTACAACATGAACAATGAAAAAAAAATAATACAGGTTACAAAGGTTACAGGTCTATAACATAAATAGTATACAAGGTATGTGATAAAAGATAGATTTACTTTACACTTGAGTCCATCAATTTTGCTGACCAGATTCAGAAACTTGCATATATTTGGCAGTAAAGAGATCTTTGAACATGTTTACATAATTCTGTTCCCCAGTGAATCTCTTAATCTTCCTTTTAATGTCACTTCTAAAACTATCACTTTGTAGATCTGAACATATTAGACAAAATATTAGCTGCCTTGCAGATAAATTGGTCCCCCTGGCATGAAACAGAATAAAGCAGCTTTCTTCCGAAGGAATCCTGGGCTCAAAGCGATTTAATAATCAGCCGTTCTAATTAATCGTAATATCTATTATGTATTGACTGTATTACAGTCCCATTTCTTCAGGCTTGCCACTTCTCCATGGCTGAACGTCAGGCGGCTATTGATTTCAACATTCATATCTACTGCATATTGTCAGCCCGTAATTGAGCCGCGAAGCCCGGCCCTCACCGAATAAAAGCGTGTGTGAGCTTTTCCCTCCCTGCCTGGAAGAACTCTAATTGGGCCATCTCCAGAGAAGCTTGGCTACACATCAGTGAAGACGCAAACGCGCAATTAGCGCAAGCGTATGGAGACATCAGAGATCTCTAGACTGGGATGGAAAATATGTGGGCTGTTTTAATGGTTTTATATAACTGACTTCAATATTTGGGCTGCGCAATAACCCCCATTGCTATTTCTCTTCGGAAACCCTGGAGTGCTGTGTATAATCTCTTAATCAGACTTTAGCCGGCACCCCTGCGCCTTCCAAATCGATGCGCTTTCGAGTAATTGCACAGTTTATCTTACTCATTCCTTCCCTCCTTGGAAATAATTCCTGGTTTATTTTGGCTCCCTACCCAGGTATCCCATCCAGTCCCCTCGGCCTGGCTGCTACGGTGACAGGGAGGACTCACCTGGCGTGAGGAACTACGGCAGCCGAGCCCCCGACGAGATGTTTGATGTGTACTGCTTTGCCAACAGCCTGCAAGGTATCACAGATGCCTTCAGTTACAGCTCAGTCATCCAAAAACTGTGTCTTTAAATGTCCTCATGAGTCTCAGACGTCGTAGATGCATGTACCTGCTTGTGTCTCAACTCCCAGGACATCTAAGTAGGTCACCATCCTTTCAGCTCAGCCCAATGGTTTATGCCACAATGGGTACAGTATAACATGTTCTCTTTTTAAAGTGCACATCCATGTGTTTCAGGCAGGAATGACAGTCCCCTGCTATGAAGTATTACTCCAAACTGTCTTTAAAGTTTAATGCCTGGCATATTTTTTTTTATTGACAAAACATAAAAAAATAATATAAAATTATATAAATAATAATATATTATTTTATTGTTTGTTTGCTTGTTTATCCATCCATCCATCCATCCATCCATCAGAAGTACAGAATAATTTTGTTTTGTCTTTATCATTTAGAACTTCCAGCTTTTATTTATTTTATTTATTTATTTTATTTTATTTATTTATTTGTACTTTTCAATACAATACAATACAATACAATACAAATATCCAGTTTAGAATAAGGAAGAGAAATAAGAAAATACAATTTTAATAAAACTCAAGTACGAAATATGCAAGAATAGAAGTGGTACAAGTGTAGAAGATAAATTATATACAAAGTACATAATATAAAGTTTTAAAGAGATTTTGGGCAAAAACATTTTACTGCTTTAATTTTTCCCCCAGTTCTGTTAGTGTTTTAAAGTAATAACTTTGCTATTGTGAAAACAATGAAACACCACTTTCCCTTAAAAGCACTTCAGTATTAAACATCACACTAGAAAAAAAATGTTGTATAAATAGTAATAAATAAATCAAATAATATAATAAGTGAACAATCAGGCATGAAAATCCCTCACCTTTCGGCGAAATTCGCCGTTTTGAAACCAAAATAGGTGACCTACTTGAATCGTGTAGATTCGATGAGAATTTTTTTGGGGGGGGGGGGTATTCATATTCAGTGAACTGCGAACAGGTGCGCGTGCCAGAAGGGAGCACGAGTGCATGGAAATATTAACGCGAAGGGCCTTGCATCACCAGTGCAGACCACCATCAGAAGCTGAAAGCATGCCTGGCCTCGGCGATTTACCTGACTGAATTTGGTGAGTGATGGTTTCAGGCCCAGATTGGCTAATCGGGAGCACCGGGAGAATTCCCGATGAGCCGTTCTGTTTATTTGGCCGCGAGGGCCGGTGTTGTCATGGCACTGGGTTGAAATATGGATGCTCTAGAAACTGTGGACGCGGCCAAATGTACAAAGCTGAGCAGCCTAACTTTTTCCGAATGCGCGATCGGGTTTTTACCGCTCATTTGCACGCAACGTCAATGATATCATGTCACTCGGTGGGTAAATTAACCTGGTCGAGAGGGACTCGGAGTGTGCGCCCGGAGAAGACAACTCACTCAAAAGTATACAAGAAGAAGGGTTGAGGTGACGTCTGTAGGGACAGCGGGACAAGTTCTAAATCAACGTTAAATTATGGTAAAGCAAAAGGTCTAAGTCACCGGAGGCCGATTTAAGTAACGTAAATAAATAAAAAGGAAGAGGGGGAAACATGCAAAAGATAAAGGCATGTATGCAGCTTACTCATATCGTAATAATAGTAGGCAAATAATAAAATATGGTCTATCACTTATGTTATGTTGCTTGCTATGCTATTACACATTGGCCAACAATATTCATTTTTCTGTCCAACTAGCTTACATAACCAGACAGTAAAATGTGATTTTGTAACATGTAACTTTTTTTTTTAAACAAACGTAATAGCCTACTTTAATATTTTACTGTATTTTTTGTTTTATTTATTTGCCCCAATTAGTAATAATTTAAGTATATACATTTATATAAAATAGCAAAATGTTATGTTAAATTCACTTTAATAAAAATCTACATTTCTAAATTTCATTCATAGTGATAGACATGAAAAATGTGCCTGGGTTTAGTGGACGATTACTGCCATCTACTGGAAAGCAAACACTTAATTAAATTAAAATTAAAATTAAAATAACATGAATTTTTAACTACAGCCACTAGATGGCTAGAGAATTAATCAATGGTTCACATTATAAAATCATTATTATAACTATAAAAATAACTTTATATCAAATTTTAGCATTTTTTGTACTATCATGGGTATTTAAAGATATTTTTGAAAAATACAATTATTTACAAGGCTGTAGAGAACAGTGCACTATTACAGACTTATATACTGAGGTTTTAATCACATTATTTTAATATAGTCAGTCGTGAATTAAAGTGGGCCGGTCTAAGGCATGAAACTCCAGGGCTGAAAATGAGTCCCAATCCGGCCCTGGATGGTTTCAATTATTTTAATATTTTCTGGTATATCTAAGTTAAGTTACAAAGGAGCTCTGTTGACATAGACTTAGCTAACGTTAGCTACAACTTGATGAATTGAGTCATTGAACACAGCAGGAGAGAACGCAACGTTAGCCAGCTAGCTAAAGCTCCGGTGGAAAATTATTAGCTAACGCTACCGTTTTTGAGGAGGTAGATTTTGAGGTGAGGGGACTGACAAGGCAGAAGGTAAAGTGGTCCACCGTTCCATCAATAAGCAGACCTGCCAACCTGTACGCAATTTGCATAGTGTACACGCATTTTGACTTCAAAGTATGCTGGTACGATTTGTCACTCTAAACTACGCAAAAACCTGGTGACGCCTCTGTGCAGTCCTCAAATCAAGCAACAGCAAAAGAAGATGAGTTCGACCAATCACAGTGCTAGGTTTTTCCCCCAAATAGCAAGTGGGGATGATTGACAGATGCGTAAAGCCTATCATTAAAAAGATACTGAAAATCGACACCAATAAAGATTCCCTTGATCCCCCTTCATAATACTTAGTAAGGAGGCCATAATAAAAAGTTAAGTTTCTCCAGCTCTCCCCAGGTTGGCAAAAAAAAGCATCTCAAAATGCATCAGATTGATGCTTTAAAATATGGAATATTTAAATTTTTCTTTCGGGGGACCATGCCATTACCCCCTAGAGGGGTAATATCCTTCTCACCTTTTTCACCCTTGACCCATTTTCATGCCTGAACAATACTAAGTCTTTCCTAAATCTTGCAATCACCTGTTTCAATGCTTAGATTCTGTGAACAATTTTATATATATATTTAGTTTATGAATAAGATTTATCTATAGTTTACATGTTGCAAACAGCAGAATAAGCACTTATACATAGTATGTGCTCTCCGTCGTTCCTGTCTCTCCAGGTGAAGTATTCCACATCAGTGTGCCGGAGAAGTTGAGCCTGGCATCTGCCTCCACTCACTGCCACATTCTGGGAGCTCAACTGGCCACAGTCGGGCAACTTTACCTGGCCTGGCAGGGCGGTCTAGACCGCTGCGACCCCGGTTGGCTGGCCGACGGCAGCGTGCGTTACCCAATCAACCTGCCCCGGCGTAACTGCGGAGGGGATGAACCAGGAGTACGGACCGTTTACCACAACCCCAACCGCACTGGCTTCCCAGACACTACCGATCTCTTTGATGCCTACTGCTATCAAGGTTTGTTGATCTAGTGGCCTTTCTCTGTTTCTGTACAGGCATATATTCATACAAACGTCTTTTTCTTTTCGTTTTTTTGACCTCAATGATGAGTTGAAGAAGCTTTCTTTTCCCACTTTAAAAGTTTCATAAAGAATTCTCTTACATCTGGTATATATAATTTTGGTAGCTTATTTCAGAATAATTTATACCCCGTAACATCAAGAGTTTCACGAGCATCTGAAAAATGAATAATATGAGGATTAGGTTAAATTCATTTCACGGACTTCCATACAGATATCTGCTTTGTAGTTTTTTTCTGTCAGTGCTGCCAATAATGAGACTATCTTACTCCTTCAGAGAAGAATTTTGAAGAGCATGCAGCGATACTCCACATGACTCTAGAAAACTCCACTCTGAACTCTTCAAGCACTGAAGAGGTGCAGCTCCAAAGAAACGGAGTCTTCCCCGAACCTTCAACTTGGACCGGTCCAGTCGATCTGGAGAAGGAAGATTTCAAGTCCATCATAAACAACGAATCTTCAGAAATCTCAGAGGAGCATGTTGTAATCCATCTTGAACCTGAAGAAAGGTCTGTAGACTGGGAAGATGATCCTAAAGATGCTGTGGAGAAGCAGGAGAACCTTCAAGGAGGTTCGGCAAAAGAGGAGACAGATGATCCCAATGGTCCCTATGTATCTCCTGACCCATCCTCAACTGCGCCTTCCTCCTCTACGCAAGCTCAGACCAGCAACAGCGTCATTTCCAACTTTGTGAACACAATCATGAAGCCATTTCGGTACTGGACCGGGACTGGAGAGCCTCAAATACCAGCCACAGAGTCCAGCCTCTACAGAGGAACCTCAGAAATGGTCCCACCTGCCAGGACGAAGCCAAGTAGAGGGAAAACAAGCAAAGGAGGTGCTGATAATGCCATTGTGGAGCCAAATACTAAGGGACATTCATATGACCCTTCCTCATCAGATCCAGAACAAGAGCTCCTGGAGCAGGAGAAGGAGGTGGTCCTAATGGCTGCACAGCAGGAGATAAAAAGTCCAAGCAATTCTCATATGGATCATCCATATTCACAGGCCTTCACAGACAGTTTCACCGAACCATCCAAAGGTATGACAGGTTCATTCAGAATTTAAGCACAAGAGTTTAAGTATATAACATTATTCAAGACTTCTCTTCTTAATTGAAGTTTGTCTAAGGTGATGCATGTGCTTCATATACTCCAAGTAGGGTTTAATTACATTTTGTATAATTATAAATGTGTATTACATAGAATTGGGTGATGTGAAACTGGAGTTTCCTCTATTGTTGATTCCCCAAGTCAGTCTTATATTTAGGTCTTCTGTAGGTCATCGGGGGGTATAAGGGTATTTCTTCAACTTTATGTCACATGGGTTGATTTTTATTAAAAGTTCATTGACTTTTTCTTTTTGTAATATCAAGGTCATATTAAAACCATAATAAAAAATGTGTCTACTTTTTAGAAGACTTGTTTAAATAGATTTTGTTTAGCTGTTTCCCAGTTGCAAATTTCAATCTTAAAATATGAAAATTAGTCATGAATGATTACATGTTTAACATTCTGATAATCCAAACAAATATTGAAATAAACATAAAGTAGAATATTTATTGTGTGAATATAATTTTATAATATTCTTTTCTATTTTAAGTTATGTCTGTCCCTCAGTTGTGGTGTCATTTCCTCTATAAAGAACAATTTTTTTAGTATAAAAAAAAAGAGAGAGAAAAAAAAGTGAGAGTATGAAAACTGTGTTCAAGTCTAAAGGTGACCGTAGTTGTAGAAACCCATGAATGCAAGTGAACAGAACAAAAAAAACTACTTAATTTGTCATGAATGAAAACATGGCTTTCGAAGCTAGCAGTACAGTTTGTTCAAAATGCCATACTGTCTTAAAGTCCTACATTAATTTTTTTTATTTGCTGTAAATTACTGGAAGGATGTTTTTTTCAGTTTTTCTTCATTTGAACCCAGGTACACCAATGAACAGACTGTACCTCTAGCCCTCAAATATAGTGTCCACTTGGTGCAAAAATGCCCTCAGCATACTATGTTCTACTTGGAGTTGAATTTTTCATTGTTTCTGAAGAAAAACAATATGGCAGCAAATGGTATTTTAGGCGCAGCCGTCGAAAAGGAAGGTTGCCGACATGGCTCGTTCTCTGGAATACGAGAGTGGGAGGGTCGCTGTAGAGGTCACAGTGCTGAGATGTATTCCTGCTTCCTGCTCTAGGGCTTTTAATGGATATCAATGTCTGTCATATCCATGCCAAGTAAAACTGCATAGTAGGAGAAAGCAAAATGAGATCCAACCTCTGAAAATTTAGACCATTGCGAGCCTTAGGCTGGGATTGAAGCATGTCTAACTGGTGTGGTTTTAGCACGATGGGTTTTGGCAGCAGTCCGTTCTCAAGGCATCATCAGTACAAATATCCTCCCTGTGAACCAAATTCAACAGGGAACATTAATGTTTAATGCCGGGTGAAAATCCAGCTTTAGTCAGCATGCATTATTTACATCCGAATCTAATTAATGTGCTTTGGCCGAAAACCGCAGGCACCGTCACAAACTCCAAGTTTCTCCCAGTTATACGAGGTGTGATCATCGTCAGGGACAAGGAGTGTGTGTGAAAAGACTATCTGGACTGAATCAGGCTCTTTCTGTTCATTTTTCCTCCAGCAGAGGTCATTTAGCAGAGTTCAGATTCACTGGCTATTTCACCCTTCGCTGCATGCCGCTCCGCCTCTCCTCTTGTTTCGAATTTCATTACATGGAGGCTGTAGAGAATTCAGAAAATCCAACCGTCTCTTATGTAAACTCACTCCCCATGTCCCTTGAGTTCCTCAAAAAATTGTATACGGATAAAGCTGTGCTATGAAGAAATTCTTAAATGCATGGGGGGGGGGGGGGGGGCACTGTTTATGGGTAATTTTCCCATTGTTAAATCCAGTCTTGTTTTAATGGAACAATCTATTTAAGTAACTGCTTTTATACATCACTTAGACATGTTTAATACCATCACAGTTGTGTGATGGCAGAGAGTAATCAGTTATTCATATCATTAATTGCTCAATTACTTGGTTATGTAAATTGCACCACATCTATGTGACACTGCAACAGCAGAGTCCTGAATTATTCATTATCATTTAATAATTCATGGTGTGTACCGAACATATGGTCTGTGAATATCTATTCTTGTGGCTTAAACACTAACCGTTGCTTGTTTCCTTTAAGGCAAATCATGTTACCTAAGCAGATATCTGAATTATCCATGCACAAGTTTTAAAAGTAAATACCTAAGCTAACCAAACATCTTTTCCACACAGCCAGCAAAATCTTTGTTTAGGACTGAGGATGCTTAATGACATAATAATAATAATGAGTCAAGTGCTTGCGGCATTTTTATTTTATTGCACACTTTGTAACAAAAATCAATATCTTTTTGCTTTTTGAACGTAATAATTTGTGTCTTATTTTGCTAAGATTTACTGTTAGAAAGAATCTGGAATTAACGGCACTGGACAGGTGCATGATGAACGAGTTCTTTGTGCCGGGGCAACATAAAGAGAAAAAGCCTTATTACCTGGATTGCTTTCAAAACGAATGTACATTTCATCCCCGTTTCAGCCGGGAGTCAAATGTTACCCTCTGGGAAGAAAGTAAAGGTCATTTTAGCTACGCTTGTAGATCTTTTTTCCTTTGAAACAGGGGTTTGATTAAAAGATAGGTGTGTTGAGACCGATAGATTAATTGCTGGATATCTCCAGGGCATTGACGGATAAATAATGACAGTTCTATATCGAGCTGCACGCATTAAAGTTAATTACCATAGTTCTGGGGCGGGAGTTAGCATATTTTGCCCGCTAATTAAACATACATTTAAATGAAACAATCTCCTCCCTAGCTATGTTAATCACAGAGTCTTTTCATCCCTGCAGGAGCAATTGGATCCGGAACGGCAGATCCGACTCTTTCTTCAAGTCCTTCAGCATCTAAAAGCTTCGGTTCAATGAGGAGCAGCCAGCAAATTTTTATGCTAAAGTCCTTGAAAGTCCCAAGCAATAATAGGCATTTCATAACTCAAACAAGCAGTCCAATGGAAGCCAAAAGGGGCGGTTTGGAGATTATGACCATTCCTGTCTCCAGGAACAACCCTGAGAACTTCTCCGGGGAGGGGAAAGATTTGAACGAGGACAGTTATCCTATTCCCAAAGGTCCTCTGCCGTCATTATCTGCAGGGGATGAAAAAGATGCAGAGGGAAGTGGAGGGAAAGTCTTACCATTCACCCATGACAGCCAAATGAAAGGATCCGATGACCACGGCATCCCGCTGGAGACCACTGTCAAATGGCAACTTACGAGTCTCCAGACGACTCAACCTACTGGTGCGTCCAGTTCTTCTGAACCCAAGCACGTGGAACCGGCCAGCACAGCTGAGGAAGCCAGGGGGGAAATTACATACGTCCATCGTCCCATTGAAAAGCGCAAAAACAATCCCTTGAACAAAGTCATTGTGCCTTTCGTTAAACGGAAGCAAGACGTAGAGTTGACCAGGGCACCGGAAGTACACACTTACAATATGCCTACCACATCAAGCCCTGTCGTTCCCAGCAAGGACAAGCTAGCAATTACATCAACCGCTAGGATCACCACTTTCCAGTCTGGAGAAGAAACCACTACCGAAGACATTTTGTGTACTCCAGATCCAGCCTTTTCCAGCACTTGGTTACCTGTGGTTCAAGAGGAAGCAGATACGCCACAACCAAAAGTTCTTACGACCCAAGCTGGACCTATGGTTCAGCCGACAAGTCCAGATCCAAACAATGCTTCCCATCAGGCTGAGTCCAGGTCAGGAGGGTCAGAGTCGTTTGTGGCAGCTCATGGCTGGATAACATCCAAACCGGTTCCTATGGAGGAACCTTCATCTCAGACCACAGGAAGTCCAGAGAAAGACACCACAAACACAACTGCGGCTGGGTGGAAAAACAGCCCCTCCAGAAGTTCAGGTAAATCAGTCTTCAGTTGTGTTCTGTTGGTAGAAGAGCAGAATCTAAAGGCCTGTTCACAACATGAACAAAATTCAAGTGTTCTGAGGTTTGTTTGTTTAATGCATTACTCTGTCTTTTGTTCTTTCATTCTTATATTTCCATTCTTCCATTCTATCTTTTGCTCATTTTGTTCTTTTTCTTCCATTCATTATTGTTCATTCTGTATTTTGCTCTTTATTTCTTTTTGTTCTTTTTTTTTCCACTTGTTTCTTTCTACCATTCTGTCATTTTTTTCTTTTTCAGTTTATTCCTTTACTTTCTTTTTGTCCATTCTTTCTTTCCTTTCACCTTTTTTGCTCTTTCATTTTCAGTTTTTTTCTTACTTTCATTGTTTTTCCTCTTTCTTTCTTTAGTTCTTTCTTTTGCCCATTCTTTCATTTTATTTTTCTTACATTCTTTGTTTATTATTGCATTCTTTCTAACATTATTTCGTTCACCTTTTTTCTCTTTTGCTCTTTCATTTTTTTGCTTGCTTTCTTCTCATACTTCTATTCATTCTTCTGTTTCTTTGTTTATTTCTTTCTTCAGTTCTTTCTTACATTATTACTTTCACTCTATATTTCCTTCTTTTGTTTTTCATTCACTCATTCTTTATTTTGTTCTCAATTCTTTTTTGTTCTTTCTTTTGCTTCTTCTTTCATCCTTTTTATTCTAATCTTTGTTTTTGTTCTTTTGTTTTTTCTTCCTTTTGTTATTTTATTTTTTCTTCTATTATTCCTGTCTTTCTTACATTCTTTGTTCTTTAGTTTTTTTAATTCTATCCTTCATGCTTCCATACTTTCTTTATTTTATTTTCTTCTTTTCTTTTCTTTTTTTTGAGTGGTAAACAAACAGATTGCAAAGAGCTAAATTGCTGCAGCCTCAGAGTAATTAGAGGGTTAGGGTCAGTGCAATTAGAGATTCTTGGTAAGGCAGAGATCTTAGTCTAAAACAAATCAATGTTGACAGAAGCCAGTAGATGTGTTCAGTAATTGACTCTAGTCTCACTCGAGAATATATGCATGTTTAAAATGGTGCTCTATATATAAGCTCAGCCTCCCCTTGTTCAAATCGATTTCTTAGGGTGGGAGTTTCAAGGGTCCAAGACCCCAGAAACGCACTTCAGCAAACAAAGTAATGATCTTGAAAGCAGCTTTATAGACCTCTTGCATGGAATGAATGTAAACAGACATGTAAGTATACAAAAGAATGAATCCGTTAACCTGACCACACAGACATTTTGCTGCTTTTGATACATTTTAAAGTATGTAACAACAGAATAAAAGGTTTTTCAAGGTTAGATTTTGTCTGTCTGTTTAAAAAAATAATTGCTGCAGAGCTTTGAATGTTTAGCATATAAAAACTGTGAAAAACTTTGGATTGCATGGCAACAGACATGACAAACCTGGCAACAGACCTCTCCAACAACTGTTTTCAACTGACAGCTCAGGAAGAAACTAGCATTTGAGTGGATTTTTGCCAGAGGATTTCTTTCCAAAAACCTGGTTGCTTTTGAGCACAGAGAGCAAAGAGTCCTGTTTGTCCTCCTTTTCCTCCAGCGCAGGTGGAAGTTCATAAGCCTTTTTAATCAATGATCTGCCGGTGGAGAGGCTGCTGTTCTTTGCCTCCCCCGAGGCCTTTTAGGCGTCAGAGAAGTGGTTTTTGAAAAATAGCCGCCGTCACGGTAGTCATAATACCAGCACCAGACTGGCCTGCCCTTAATTAGGGAAGCACGTCGCTCTGCGATAAGACGAGGAGGTGCTGTGTCTTATGTGACTTTGCTGTTCCATCACTCTCGTTGACACGGCTTGGAGCTGTTTGCACATGGAAACAGACATGTTCATCGGTCTTTGTGCGACAGACAGGTGCACTCTACAGACACACACACACATACTGCATACGCTCTTACAGACCAACACTGTTTTATTCTTTACATTAATAACTGAATTACTGTGAATTTTAATTTTTTTATTTCATACTTTTTTGGTAACACTTTACAATGTTCATTAGTTAACTACATTAGTTTACATGAACTAATAATGAACTGCACTTATACAGCATTTATGAATCTTTGTTAATGTTAATTTCAACATTTACTAATACATTATTAAAATCTTGTTAACATTAGTTAATGCACTTTGAACTAACGAACAAATAATGAACAACTGTATTTTCATTAACTAATGTTAACGAAGATTAGTAAATACAGTGACAAATGTATTGTTCATGGTTAGTTCATGTTAGTTAATACATTAACTAATGTTTCACTAATGAACCTTATTGTAAAGTGTTACCATTTTTTATTTTTTATTAAAGTATATTCATTTTAATAAAGCATGATATACATGTAAACAGACATACTCATCGGCCTTTGACAGACAGGTGCCTTAAACTCACACAGAAGTACTATATACACTCTTACAGACCTACATTATTTTTGAGTAGGTTAAAGGTGCCATAGAATTAAAATTTGAATTTACCTTGGCATAGTTCAATAACAAGAGTTCAGTACATGGAAATGACATACAGTGAGTCTCAAACACCATTGTTTCCTCCTTCTTATATAAATCTCATTTGTTTAAAAGACCTCCGAAAAACAGGGGGGGGGGGCGGGGAGCAAGAGAATTTAAAGGGGCCGCAGCCTGAATCGGTGCATATTTAATTATGCCCCAAAATAGGCAATTAAAAAAAATGAATTAAAAAAAATCTATGGGGTATTTTGAGCTGAAACTTCACAGACACATTCAGGGGACACCTTAGACTTATATTACATCTTTTGAAAACACGGTCTACGGCACCTTTAATAAAGGAATTATTTAGTGCAATAATAAAATAAAATCCACAGTAAATTTTATTTTATTTTTATAATGCAGGATGTGTATTGCAACATACATATAAATAGTGCATCATTTATTAGGTTTTGCATATACCACATACTGTCAGGGAAAAATACGGATTCAGTTGCAGGTAACAGAAAAATGTATTTTTGCTCTCATTGAGCACAGGGGAAAAAAACAACAGGAACACAAAAGAGAGAAAGTCCAAAACAAAGTCCTACCGTCACTTGTGACGCAGCGTGGAAGTCACTCAGACTAGAGCGTTGTCCGTGACACAGCGTTGAAGTCCCACTAAGTTCCCAGATGAGATCGTTGAGAATGCAGAGAGGGGCTTGAGCGATGCATCCAAGTCTCAACAGACACAAAGATAGTCAGGGCAGGGAGTAGGACAACAAAATCTGGCAAAACAAATAATGAAACAACAAAAGAAACAAAACAAAATAGTACTTGGAGCCTAAAAGACACAACAAGGAAAGACTAGGCAAAAAAAGGGAAGGTCACGAGCGAAGCGTTAGCTCAAACATACAACAACGGTCTGACAAAAGACTAAGCTCAAGAGTATCTAAAATAGGGGAAAGCTAATGAGGGATAAGTGGCAACAGGTGTGACAGAGAACACAATTGAAGAATAGGATAACGAGTGGGAGGGGAAAACGCCACACTGACAGCAGAGCACATGGAGGGCTGTCAAAACAGAACTGATATGCTTAGAGACAACAGGGCACATAGACACAGAGACAAGACAACAAACCTGGCAAATCAGACCGAAGTCATGACACATACTTAATTCTTTTATCATGTACTTCATTTGCAACCGATTGTGTGCTACTGTTTTTGAAACTCTGAGCAAGACTTGCATTCTGCTCACTGCCAGACTCTAAATTATAAAGGGGTTCAGACAAACAACAGAAAGCTTGAGTTATTATCCTCCAGCTCCTTAAGATGAATCACCCTGCTTACAAGGTAATACGCAATGAATATATGATCACTATAGTAAATTCAGTGAGGAAAAGTTTCTAAAAAACATCATCTGTATTAACTCACAGTTAGCATGGGGAAAAGTCCCACCCTACTTTTTTTTCCTCGTTAAATATTCTGTTTTCAGAATTTATTATTTTCCCATGATGCCACAGTAGTTCACTGCATATACGAATCTGGCTTTATTAACATGTGAGTTACTCACACTAGCTCTGAAAGCGAGTTCAGCGGAGATAATGATTGCATCAGAGGCGAGGAAGCTAGAAAGACTGCTTCCAATGTACCTTTCAGTCTCCATGGAAGCTATGCGTGTTGCATTCGGGCTTTGATCATGTGAGCGTCGAGCGCTACTACTGTTTGTCGACAAGCTAACAGTTGTACTTGCAGCTAACTGAGCTGCCAGGATCTCTCCAGGCAAACATCACCCCCTCCTTCAGATGGTTTGTTTACTGTCTCACCACCCACACGATCCACTGGGTGGTCTTATGTTTAAAGAACCATGATGTTTGTTATATGTGCGCACACTAAAGCAGCTGTAAAAATCGAAATGTCAGCTCTTAGAGTGCAAGTGTTTTGATATATTTTTTAAAATACTAATTTAAGGACAGGGAAGAAAATGTTTCTGTCATCCGTTTGTAGTTTTAGACTAGGCGAGATGAGAAAAAGAGCAGGAACAAGATTGGGACTCGAACCTGCATCACCCATATGAGAACTAAGGCTCTAAACATGTGCGCTATACCACCGCCGCACCGTCCCCCACTCTCATTTTGCTTTTTTTATAGAAATAAAAACCATTTAGTACAGTTGGATAGCGGAGGCTACAATTATAAACTGAAAGCGTCTGCTCTGCAAACAGCGCGAGCTGCAGAGTCGCAGCACAGTGCAGCAGGTGTCAGATTTCACTTATCACATGACAAGAGCAAAAAGGGATGACTGACAGCACGATGGTGAAGGATTTGGTGCGCAAACAGATCCTGAGCATCATTGGCAGATATCTTATCTTGTAAAATGTGAGATCTGTATCACTATTCCCTATAAACAGAGTATGTGATCACGAATTCAAAAGTGAAAGTGAAAAGCAAGCGCACATTCAAAAGCAGATTGATATCGCCTCCCTGATGATTTTCCATTTTCACTTTCATTTTAGTTAAAAGTTGTGTGTTTTTGTCATTTTTATTATTTTTATATGTCTATGTAGTTTCTGTTATTTCAGTTTTAGTTTGAATTCTTTCAGTACATAAAGTTAAACTAAATTTAAAGTTTAAGCTTTTTTTAATATTTTATTTTATTTCAGTTAATATTTATTTAATAATAAAGTAGCATTTTTTATGGTTTGATATTAAACTTTTGGTTTAATAATCTAAGCTATTACTCATCTTCCATCATCCAATGCTCAGCATTTTCATAAACATATTGCGAGTTCTGCCTGGTCGGAAATTGAACCAAAAGCCTGATGTTCCTGATATCCAACGGCCTCATTGTCAGCGCCGTCGAGCATGCGCTGCTGACCTGGATTGAGTCAGGAACACGGTGATGAAGTATCCTCTTATATCTGATTATACGTGCTGCTTCAGGTTCCCTGCCGACTGGGCTGTATCTTGCCGGAACTGAATAGACCAGACAGCTCCGACTCCCTCCACACCCCACTGAGATGCTTATTTTAGCAACATGGCATTTTATTCTTCCCTATCACTTTGAAAGAGAATGTGTTCCAGCATTTAATGTGCTTTATAATGTACATGCACGCAGATAAGCCGCCACGCGTTGTTAAATCTGACATTCTTACATTTGTTTTAAGGCGCTTTTTTTGCGGGCAAAATCCAGTAATTTCAATAGGAATCTATGTGATCAGGTATTTTGCAATAGATTCAAATTGGTCACATGGATTCACCACGTTGACCAACAGAAAGCTACTTGGTTTGAAAGTGATTTCTGTGTGAGTTGTGTTTCATACATCGCTACACTATTGACAATAGACCATGGACCTTTTGTAATGTAATCTTCTGATGACAATAAAATGTTAATTTAGTTAGCATTTTGTCATGTCATATTCATTCATTTTGGTTAGGTTTACTCTGACTAAAATGGCTTTTAAAGGTGCCATCGAACGTTTTCTTACAAGATATAATATAAGTCTAAGGTGTCCCCTGAATGTGTCTGTGAAAGTTGCAGCTCAAAATACCCCATAGATTTTTTTTTAATTCATTTTTTTTAACTGCCTATTTTGAGGCATAATTAGAAATGCGCTGATTCATGCTGCGGCCCCTTTAAATTGCGATCTCTCCGCCCCCTCCCGAGCTCTCGACTCAATCACTGCATAAACAAAGTTTACACAGCTAATATAACCCTCAAAATGGATCTTTACAAAGTGTTCGTCATGCATGCTGCATGCATTCATCGGATTATGTGAGGATTGTATTTATTTGGATGTTTAAATTTGATTCTGAATAAGTTTGAGGCTATATGCTCCGTGGCTAACGGCTAATGCTACACTGTTGGAGAGATTTATAAAGAATGAAGATGTGTTTATGAATTATACAGACTGCAAGTGTTTAAAAATGAAAATAGCGACAGCTCTCTTGTCTCCGTGAATACAGTAAGAAACGATGGTAACTTTAACCACATTTAACAGTACATTAGCAACATGCTAACGAAACATTTAGAAAGACAATTTACAAATATCACTAAAAATATCATGTTATCATGGATCATGTCATTTATTATTGCTCCATCTGCCATTTTTCGCTGTTGTTCTTGCTTGCTTACCTAATCTGGTGATTCAGCTGTGCACATCCAGATGTCCTGCCCTTGTCTAATGCCTTGAACATGAGCTGGCATATGCAAATAATGATCCCGACTGTTACGTAACAGTCGGTGTTATGTTGAGATTCGCCTGTTCTTCGGAGGTCTTTTAAACAAATGAGATTTATATAAGAAGGAGGAAACAATGGTGTTTGAGACTCACTGTATGTCATTTCCATGTACTGAACTCTTGTTATTTAACTATGCCAAGATAAATTCAATTTTTAATTCTAGGGCACCTTTAAGCTGTGGTCACATTTACTGCTGTTTTGCAAATTTTCGTGGACAAAACCCAGCAATTTCACATGATCAGGAATTTTGCGTGAAGATGAAAAATTTCAACAGACTCTAACTAAAATGCCATTTTGTCCTTTTCATCAGAATTATTTTTAAAATTAAAACCATTTAATTATCATTATTTGCATTTTTAGTTGTTTGTTTTAAAGTTCTGTCACATTTTCCTATTTTTGGCATATTTTCACAAGCGAAATCCAGTCATTTTAATAGGAATCCACCTGAAAATTCTGCATGAGTGTGAAATATTATTATTATATATTTTTAAATTAAAACCACAAAATCGCCATTATCTTGTCTTCATTATAATTGACAAAATTAAAATGATTAATTCTCCTTGATTTTAGAGTTAATTCAGTTGTCACTGATTCCCAGTGATTTCAGTAATCAGTATGTACAGAATCCGATTAATCTATTGGTCATAGATTTGCAGCAAAAAGCTGCATGGTTTGAAAATGAGTTCCGTTGTACTTCAAATTTTTGTGGGCGAAATTCAGCAATTTCAATATGAATCCACACGATCAGGAATTTTGCTTGATAATTAGATTTTGCCACATGGATTCACTGTGATAACCAACAAAAAGCTGCTAGGTTTAAGAAGTGACTTTCAAACAGTGCTTCATACATTGCTACTATGGCAAGTCGTTTTTTTTAGAAATGTATTTCCGATATGTGAAATTGGAATTTAATCTAAAAAATCAATTCTTGATATCAACAATTGAATTTGAATGGCAGCCTATGGTGACATTTCACTAGTGAAAATACAATTACAGATATCAAGAATTCTAGATTTTACTAGTGGAAATGTAATTCTTGATGTCAAAAATTGCCATTGTTACTTGTGGAAATGTAATTCCTGATATCAAGAATTGAATTGTTGATACCAAGTATTGAATTGCTGATATTAAGAATTGAATTGTTGATATTAAGAATTGAATTGTTGATATCAAGAATTAACATTGTTACTAGTGGAAATGTAATTCCTGATATCAAGAATTGAATTGTTGATACCAAGTATTGAATTGCTGATATTAAGAATTGAATTGTTGATATCAAGAATTAACATTGTTACTAGTGGAAACGTAATTCCTGATATCAAAAATTGCCATTGTTACTTGTGGAAATGTAATTCCTGATATCAAGAATTGAATTGTTGATATCAAGAATTCATATCCTAAAAATGAATAAAAGTCAAAATGGCTTGCCATATGCTACACCATCGAAAACTGGCAATGTGACCGCACCTTACTCATCAATTCAGTTGGCAGTCCCATTAATAACTGAACTCAATATGTACAGGACCAGATCAATCACTCAGAAGAGGAGTGACTCCATATTTAGTAGTGGTGTATGAGGATATCTTGATTCCACTTCAAGCTTGCAGATACGTTTTGTGCATAAACAACAGCAGCTTTATCAGAATACTCTTCAGATACAAACTCAGCAACATCAAATTATGTTCAGCAGGGCACATCAGCTGAGACAAGCAGGAGATGGAATGGGAAAATGAAAGAAGGAGAGAAGAGGCACAAACAATAAGGGCTGTTGATGTGCCTAGCAGCCTGAAGCCTCAAGCATGGAGGAGCTTCAACCATTAACTGTGTGTCAGACTCTCCAAGTACTAACAATAGCACAGACACTCTTCTCTTTCTCTCTCTCTCTCTCTCTCTCTCTCTCTCTCTCGCTCTCATCCCCTTCTTTCTTCCATATTTCATATTCATAGGGAGATGAAATCGGCTCTTGTCTCTTGTACCAAACTCTTGTACATCAGAATTTTGTTTTAGCATCAGACCTATTAATAGGGATGTTTAGTGTGAGATTTTGAGTTATTTATGCAAATCTCAAGATGCGTGTGACACCGACAGGCTTTAATCTTTTAGTTGTAGTGCTGAGGTACGTCAAGACGGGGATATTATTGGAATGCCGTGGTGTTCAATGTCAGGATTATTTTAGGATTGTCATTGCCAGGATGAAGTTTAGTGCCTTTCTAGCTGAAATCTGACCTCAAATTGCAGGTTTTAAGTGTTTGAGGATTATGTGCCCGTAAGCGCTTTGAATTGTCTCTTTTTCGTCTTTCTTAACTTCTTGCATCTAAAAAAAGATTTTTGAAACTGCTTGCAGGTAAAAATCGAGAAATAAGAGAACATCATGCTGTTTTGACATAGTGTCAACTCTTATTTCTGTGATTCACTTGCGTTTTCAGACACCATAATCCCTGGCTGTAGGATTTTAAGCCATTTTCAGCTAGTGTTTTTGTGCGGTGAGATTTACTGTAGTCATGTTGGCTCAGTGATCTCAAATGTTGGCACATCAGATTTGCTTTTAGCATTTCTACCTGAAGTGTGTTGTATATATAGCATAGTTGTCTGCTTTTGAGTGGAACATCTGCTGTTATAGAAACAGTGCTGGCAGGTAATGAAGGTAAACGTAGCAACACAAAAAGTTTTCAGTAGTGACAGCAGTAGCTCAGCTATTTCAAAACAGCGTCACTCTTCCAATCATGACCACTAGTGATTCATTCCAGTAAATTGGATCAGCTTACATAAATTAACCACTTAAAAAACAAGCTAGTTGTTTTTAGCTTTTTAGCTTGGAATGCTAAAGTTTCTGATCATTTATCTTGTTATCACTTGAGAAGCAAAGAATCACATCTTTATTACAGATTCCTTGATCTGCTTCAGATTTACAAGCCACCGATTGGACTCAGCCCAGCAATATTTTAGCGAACAGCTGAACTTCCTAACTAATTACTCCAGTTTTGCTAATTCCTGCAAACTCTCTCTGCTTTTCCTCAGCGAATGCTGAGTGCTATCAGGATTCATTCCACTGTGGCGCAAGTTACGTCATCCCACCATTGGTAAACGGCAACTCCAGCCTTCCTCAGCTTCATTCTTCCAGCAGCATTAAATCACTGCTTGCTCTGTGCCAGTAGATTGCTGTGGTCCACAGGGATGCAGAGTTATCTGTGTTGCGGTAGAAATAGGTCTGGGCTTCCCAAGGTGCACACTCAGCTTACCTCCACTGTAATTGCAACCTCACATTCAGTGAATGATGTGCGCTGGTGATTTGACCTCCAAGACTCAGAGGATGGTGTCACATATAAACTTTATTGCAAAAACCATGATAAACTAATTTAGAGAAATGTGAAAATCTGTTATTTGCCTCAGAATTATATGTGTTTTTTCTTGCATTTCATGCATTCACTTGTTTGTATTGTGACTAATTGTAGCGTTTAATTTACTTAATGATGAACCACCCACAGCGGTTTTATTCACAGCAGTAGTTACTGTGCAGTGTTTCAGCGAAACCGGGACAGCTCAAGTGCAAAAAATCTGGAATAATGTTGATTTCCAAGTATTAGTTAATTTATGTGTAACATAATGTAGTTTCCACAATTCCTATGAAACTTAAATGCTCTATAAGCTTTAAACATAAACATAAACATAATAAGAAGAAGCAAATGAATATAAGAATTATATGGCGGCTCTAGAAATGGAAGTCCACTCAATTTTCTTAGAGTTTGTTTGCATGCACATTAACTAGATGATTTGAGCAAAAGCAGCTACATTTATTACTTTTTTGTCAAATTTGAATGTTGATTTTTGAAATATATTATTGAAACACAATCCTGACAAACTTTTCTGGAGATTTCAGTCTTTCCTACATAGAAAACAGGTAGGCCACTAAATTTAAATATGTAAATAGTGTGTAAATATGTGACCCATGCTGTCAAAATGAGCCGGAATGCACACGGGCTAATTTCAAGCTACAGGGAAAACAAGTGAAAAATGTCAATTTTGGTCGAAATTGAGGTTTTCACAAAAATTAGTTCATTGAGCCCTCGTCTAGCAATCCCACTACTCCAAATAGCAATTAAATATCTAAAAGTATCTTTATGGATGCAGTGTCTGTTTTAACAGTAAATTAAATTAATTAATTTACTTTTTTGGTTTAGAATAAAACTAGCTAAGTTGCAAGTACAAAATACCATAGTATTACAACAGAATATAATAATATAATGGTTCAGGTTACAGCGCCTTCATAAATTGAGTAAAAACAAACATTAAAAAGCAAAAAAAACTGGTTGATGCGCATTGTAGAAGTAATTTGTAGAAGTAGAGTTACGAATTATAGATTTTTTTTTTTTTTTAGAAAAAGTATGTCACTATTTTGCTCAGTAAAAAGAGCCAAATTGTCTTTCTGGTAGAGTTTGCTTTCTCTAAAACATGCATGCGCATTAACTGTAAAGACAAAGTGTAAAATACTTAAACTAAATTTAAGATGCATTTTTGATAATGAATATATTATTGAAACACAATCATGCCTGTTCGGAGTTTTCAGTCTTTCCTACATCGGAAATAGTGCTGAGAGTTATTTTCAAGATGGCCGCCAAGTGACTTACCTTAAAGAGGCAGGCCAGAGTTTGTTGTTATAAAATACACCTAAAAAAGGAAAATTGGAGGGGATGTGAAAGATCAGGGGTTGTTAACAAAATGTCACCTTGTGGACATGAGATGCAATAAGTTCCAGGGATGGGCAACTTCAGTCCTGGAGGGCCACTGCCCAGCAGAGTTTAGCTCCAACCCTAATCAAACACACCTGAACCAGCTAATCAAGATCTTCAGAATTAGTAGAAAGCTATAGGCAAGTGAGTTTTTATCAGGGATGGAGATAAACTCTGCAGGACACTGGCCCTTCAGGACCGGAGTTGCCCATCCCTGCTTTATTCCTTCAGAGAGATTTGTTTGTGCGGGCCAGTCACTATAATCTATCTATTGTTTTCAAGTGTGAAGATCTTGGAGGGATTTGATTGGATCTTACCGCAGTGAAGTCTACAAGTATTTCTCCCTTAACAAGGGCCTCAGTGTAGCATCATAAACAGCTTGTTTATGAGAGAATGGAGAATGTACACTTAAGAGCCGAGGTGGTGAAGCACTGTATAAGTATTTTATGTTCCTAGAGACTGTCCCTCATGGCTATGGACTGTGTTTTTGAGATTAAGTGGCTGAGATCACAGTTTAATGGGACGGCAGCTGCTTTGAAATTAGTATTTTTTTTTTCTTAAAAAATCCAATTTCTACAAGTAGTCTTATTATCTCTGTTTCAGGCTGTTTGGTTCAATACATAGTGAGTTTGGTTAGCACTAGAGATGGGAGTCATTCAAACTGATTATTCATAAGTTTGACATCCATTTGTGAGTCTTTTTTATAAGTGATTTATTAAAAAGTCATGCAATTCAGATGCTGCTCGGTAGAAGTTGCAACATAGGCCCTTGGTGCATCAAAGCTCTTTTGTGATTAAGCGTTTATCATGACAAATGGACTATTATCCACTTAACACTGTTTGTAGTGTTGATAGTGTGAGCAGTCGTTTTCATCTCAGGATGAGCTCCATTCAGGGTCCGCTGAGACCACGAACAGCGCATGGACTGTAGTAAGAAAGTCAGGAAGAAATAGAAAAAGACGGAATTGGGGAAGAAGGAACTATTTTAAGCTTACTGTGTAATTAATCATAAGCCAACCACACGAAACAGAAAAGGCTTTTAACTGCTATTGCTCATCCCTGTTCCTTTTTTTTTTTTTTTTTTTTTTTTTTTGCTGTTTAACCACCTTCCAGCTAATTCACTACATTAGCTACTCTTTTGTTTGCTCATTCACAATGTAAAAAGAAATTTTACTATTGCTTAGTCACTTCATGCATCTTCATTGATCAGATCACCATTCGATCTATTTACACCTGCAAAACGTATATAAATCCAATCTACTATTCCAAATATAATTTCTATGATGATGCTAAAGGCAGTGAATTTTTCTGTTACTTTATTTTTTAGTAAGTTTTATTTAATTTTATTATTTTTTGTTGTTCATAATTATTTTAGTTTATAATTTTATTTATGATTTTTGTCATTATCATGTATCATTATCTAAGTGTTCTAATAATCTCTATAAAATGGAAAGTTCTTGATTATGATTGGTTGAGCCGCGTTCGAAGCCATTTTAAATTACTCTACAAACATACACCTGTGAACGCATTACATCAGTATTGCTACGCCACAGTATATACAGATTTAACTTCCATGTTAACTTCAAGCTAATGCTGAACAGCAAAATTTTCCCTTGAGCTCTCCTTTCATCCTATTTTGACTTAGTGTTGCTTTGTCCATGATTGCTTCATCACTTGTGCATTGAGAAACTCCTACATTTTTCATGCTAGTGTAATTCCATTTGGGATGAGTAAAGCTTACATCTGTTACCTGAATAACCCGATGCATTTACGTCTCAAACCACCTCCTGAGGTATTTCCACATGATCCACAACTTAGGGAACCAATCTCCATCGGGACTAGTGATCTGTGAAGGAAATGGCCTACGTCATGACTAATTGTTTGGGACCTGAATGTTTTTTTCCCCTGCACCGTTCCCAGCTTAGTGACAAGAGCTCTCCATCCTCTCAGAAAACGATCCGTTTGACGGGATTTGGGAAGAAAAAGCTCTCGAGTGGGAGCTGAAGAGTTCATTTCATCACGATGATGATGAGGAGTCCTTGAACTCTGTCGCTCTCATATAGTTGTGTGCAAGAGGAGGCAACGGTCCGGGCGGCATTCATTAAAATTGGTCAATGCGGATCTTTATGTCATCGTGCTCTGCTCCGAGAATTCACAATAGCCCAGCTGCCTCTCTCTGAGCCGAGCTGACTTTGAGAGCTCATGAGAGAGCGGGGGAATGTTTATCTGGTTCTTTTTGCTATGAAGCAGCAGTCACTCATGTGTCATATACTTGTCAATCTCAGCCATGCAACTGGGGGTTTCAGCTGTCTGTTGTCTTTGGACTAAAAGAACAACTGACTCCATAATGCAAAATATTCACTGTTTCCATCTTTTGACTTTCAAATTCTGTCCTTCATGATGTTCTTTGTCTATAGTTTTTAAAAATATGTGGATTTTATATCGTTTTAGTTTACATTTGGTCACTTTTCAGTGTGAATGTGGCCTTAAACCAGTTTAACAAATGAATAATTTACAATACAAAAGAAATAGGTGGATTAAAAAGGCTTTAAAAGTATTGTTAGTTCATATTAACTATTGAGTAGGATAGTGTTACTGGCTGCACAACCCTATTAAAGTGTTCCAGGTACATTAAACATACAGGGCCCTATCATACACCTGGCGCAATGCGGCGCCAGGAGCGACACAAGTGTTTTTTGCTAGTTTCAGCCCGACCCAGTTATCATTTTCACATCCTGCGCCACGTTGTTCAAATAGCAAATGCATTTGCGCACCCATGGCCATGCTTGTCTGAAAACGAGGTGTGTTCAGGTGCATTGTTGGCGTGTTACTCTTTTGAGGCAACTGAAATAGACTGCAACATTGTCCAACTGAAACCTGGTCTAAAGTCAATGGCACAATATTTGTTTTGTTATTTAAATAGCACGTTAGTAATATAGGCGGGTGCACAGCTCACGTACACTCTGCTTATTACACACACAGGGATGCAGCGCGCAAGCAGATTAGTTTCCTCGCTAGAGAAGCGTTCAGTTTGTCCGCTTACAAATTCCGCCGTGTAAATAGTGAATCCGCCATGGCGTGAGCGCAACTGGCCTTTAAAGGGATTGGGAGATGAGATTCTGATTGGTTTATTGCCCAAAACACACCCATTAGTCATTAAGAGAATAGAGACAACCTGACCATTTTTCCCATCCTTAAACTAGCAAAAGTGGATTCGGACATGAATGGCAGCTTTATCAATGGCTTGAGCAGTTTGACTCAGGACTATCGCTGTCTGTCTCGATATAGAGAGCTGTCATCTGCTCATGTGAATAGCAGTGGCTGTTCTGAGGAGGGCTCAATAGTGAGCTGCTCAAAAATGTGTCAATGAAAGCTACGGACGGAGCACGAGCGCAATCCAGTGAAGGTGGTAAAGAGTGCAGTGCATATCTATGAAGGAGAGCTGTGAGGGTGGGAATGATGGTGCACAACATCTCCATTAATTTGTGCATTTAGAAATTTAATGTTTATATATTTTAAAGCACTGAATTGCTATCGAATCGCGATTAATTTGATTCTTAGCCTTTTAAATCGATTACTGACCGAAATCAATGATTCAAAAATACATTTCAAGATCGATGCATCAACAAAACGAGTGAATCGTTACACCCCTAGTATCTGTCACGATCACCATCAGTTCCTGTCAGTTCCTGGACTTCACTTCCCATAATCCTCCCTGCTTGTCACATGCACACTCCACACCAATCATCATTTGCCACATACAGCTGAAGCTCTTTATCTGGACTATTTAAAGGTGCCATCAAATGTTTTTTTACAAGATGTAATATAAGTCTAAGGTGTCCCCTAAATGTGTCTGTGAAGTTTCAGCTCAAAATACCCCATAGATTTTTTTTAATTAATTTTTTTAACTGCCTATTTTGGGGCATCATTAACTATGCACCGATTCATGCTGCGGCCCCTTTAAATCGCACTCTCCCTGCCCCCTCTGAGCTGTCGACTATAATACAGTGCATTTACAAAGTTCACACAGCTAATATAACCCTCAAATGGATCTTTACGAAATGTTCGTCATGCATGCTGCACGCATAAATCGATTCCTGTGAGTATAGTATTTATTTGGATGTTTACATTTGATTCTGAATGAGTTTGATAGTAGCTAGGCTGCAGCTAACGGGCTAAAGCTAACATTACACACTGTTGGAGAGATTTATAAAGAATGAAGTTGTGTTTATGAATTATACAGACTGCAGGTGTTTAAAAATGAAAATAGCGACGGCTCTCTTGTCTCCGTGAATACAGTAATAACCGATGGTAACTTTAACCACATTTAACAGTACATTAGCAACATGCTAACAAAACATTTAGAAAGACAATTTACAAATATCACTAAAAATATCATGATATCATGGATCATGTCAGTTATTATTGCTCCATCTGCCATTTTTCACTGTTGTTCTTGCTTGCTTACCTAGTCTGATGATTCTGCTGTGCACATCCAGACGTTAATACTGGCTGCCCTTGTCTAATGCCTTGAACATGGGCTGGCATATACAAATATTGGGGGCGTACATATTAATGATCCCGACTGTTACGTAACAGTCGGTGTTGTGTTGAGATTCGCCTGTTCTTCGGTCTTTTAAACAAATGAGATTTATATAAGAAGGAGGAAACAATGGTGTTTGAGACTCACTGTATGTCATTTCCATGTACTGAACTCTTGTTATTCAAATATGCCAAGGTAAATTCAATTTTTAATTCTAGGGCACCTTTAAGATTCACTCACACACCACCTCATTGCGAAGTCTTGCTTCACCCTGTGTTCAATTCTGAGCGTTCCCCTGTGTTTATTGTCTGCCTGTCTTCGAACCTGTCTGTGTACCGTTTACGATCCTCTGCTGCCAGCCTTTGGACTTTGCATTGTTTCCTGACCTGTGAATGATGCCTGTCCTGACCATTGCCTGTATCCTGACCACGATTCTGCCTAGCCCTTGCTGTTCCTGTTTGCTCCTGCTTAGACCCTGCCTGTACGACCACGCTTACTTTTAATAAAGCTTGCAAATGGATCTCTGCCTGAGTCCCGTCCCGTTACAGTATCTATCTATCATCTATCTATCATGGTTATGATTGTCCAGTATAGACCAGCACTGACCATTATAAACCCGACTGAACCAACATGCGATTTCATGCTGATTTTTCCAGCAGGGTAAACTGAGCTGAATGCTGTCTGTAAATATAATTAAATAGAAGACAAATGTTGAACGTACAGTAGCTACAGAACACAACCGCAAACCTTGCCTTTAATCTGATTTCATACCTTGCCCGTGTAGCACTGTGTGTACTTTCTGTTTTCTTAAGGAATTGTTTGCTTCTAGAAAAATCTGTTAGAACAGAAACATAAAACAAGCTGTCATAACAGATAACAAACATAGTAACATTAATTTCTGTTGAAGAGCTCCCAAGGCCTGTAACAAAGTAAAACTTGATAAGATGTGGGAAGTCTGACGCACACGGCGCGTGTTGCGAGAGCGTGTTGCGATTTATCTCCCCTGCTGTAAATAATTGCGTGTTTGGAATTATACCGGAGGAGACGTGGGGTGTTTGATGCACTGTCAGATTGCGTCTCGTGGTTGGAAACGGATTATAAAACAGCACTTAATCAATTTCCAGTGCAAGTTGTACGCCGACGTCCTTGTAAAAGTTGCCTGTCCGTAAGTTGATGTAATTATGACTTAATCTGTGAAATTTTCCATTCATCACCACACCCCAAAACATTTTGCCGTACAGGATTTTCAAGAGTTGTAGCTCACAGAAATAAAGTGTGTTTATGACCCGAGAACGGTATGGTAATGTGCCATAAAAATAGAGGAAAGTGTGCGCCGCTACTCTAGGCGATGATCGGATAATTTATGAAGGCTGGGGATCATCAGAGGCGGACATGGTGAATCGCATTGTCCTTCCCTGCGGAGCATCTGTCATGATGAACGGGGGATGACATCAAACTTGTGCTAATCTCTCACCTTGTTGAAAGTCATACGCTCAAGCTACTCTCCGTTTTTTCATTTGGGAAAGTGGAAGCTTTCTGCTTGTGTTTCATGAATGAGGCCCAAACTTGGGTTTGCCGCACATATGCACTACATTATCCGGAAACATTGAGCCTTGGTGCTCATATGGCAGTTTCTGGTTCAAATCTGGCCATAAAACGTTGTATATCTGTCGTACGATGTTTCAAACCTGGTTCTCTTCTTTGTGTTCTGTCTCTACAGCAGAAGATGATCCCTGCCAGACCAACCCGTGCCTGCATGGTGGGAGCTGTCTGACCGAGGGGGAGGGATACAGTTGCCTTTGCCCTCAGGGCTATTCAGGAGAGAGCTGCGAGATCGGTAAGTGGATTAAGAGAGAGGTCAGGGTTGGGACAAAAGAGGTCAAGGACATTTGAAGGAGCCCACAGCAGCTCTGGAAGTGCTCTTGAATTTATGCGTAGGGCTAAAATTGGGTATAAAACCACTGAAAACGCTTCTTTTGAGGGTTATTCCTTTGACCCCTGATGCAGAACCAATGAATATGATTACTAGCAAGTCGAAGACCTAAAATGTCCTCCAAGATTTAATTTACCAGTGTCTCGATCAGTTGCTATCGATTTGTCTTGTTGTTGTTGTTGTTTTTCATTTTTCCCAATTAGGGGTAATATAGGAAATGTAAGTGGTTTGTTTAAAAAAATAAAGAAAAGAAATAGCAATAATAATTATGTACAATAGTGATAATACTAACTACCTTCATTATTGTTATTATTAATATTAGTAGTAGTAGTAGTAGTTATTGTTGTTGAGGTTGTTGGTAAATATAACTTAATACATTTAAATATATTTACTAAATCAAATTAGAAATAATAATGAGAGTAATAATTAGATTTGCCCTAATAACAATATTAATAATAATTAGAAGTAGTTGTTGTTGTTTCCATTGTTGTTACAAATACAGTTAATAATATACAGTATATTATTACTAGTTTATTTTTTAATATTTGATATAACACCTAAAAATGAATTATTAAGTTGGTAAATAAACTTAATATACTTAAATATATTTATTAAAACAAATTAGAAATAGTAATAGTTAGCTTTGCACTAATAATAATTAGTAGAAGTAGTTGTTGTTGTTGCTGGTAATAAAATTATTATATATTATGAGTACATTATTTTTTAATATTTCATATAACTCCTAATAATTATTTGTAGTATTTTCATATTTTTCACAATTCAACAAATATTAATTATATATTACATATATAGCAAATATATTACATTTTGAAATCTCAAGGGGTACAGGTAAATCATTTTGGCTATAGGGGTTCGGCTGACAGCAGAATTTGGGAACCCCTGGTGTAGTTGATCTGGCATGGGAGCTCTGCAGGGGAAGATAGTTTACAGAAGCAGAGAGACCTGACAGCAAACTGCGAGGTGGCATGTACGGGAAGTGGCTGCATGATCTGACAGGGCTGCACACAGCTCATTCTTCTCTGTCAGACAAGAACAGGAACAGGTGAAGGGAGAGCTGTGCTGGAGGTTGGAAGGGTTTCGAGAAAATGAGAGCACACTCTGAACAGGAGGGCAAGGCTATACTGTGGAGAAAGAGAGAGAGATAAAGAGGTAGAAAAGACAGGAATAATATATATGGAGTAGCTAGAACTGTACCCACTTGAAGAGAACATGAAATGACGGAAGGAGTTTTATCCATTCAAATTGGATTGAATCGTGAAAAGAGGATGTTGCAGTTGCTCATATGATTTTCACCACATATGTGATAAAAAGGCCCTGGCATCCACCCATAACTCCCTATTATCATGTCAACGATTTTTGTAAATTTTTTAGAAGCAGAGAATTTGTTTTCAGAAGATATATGTCATTTAGTCTAAATGGACAACACACCAAAAATTGATTGTCTTAAAAATTTGATGTGTAAAACAAATCAATGAAAATTAAAGATGAGATGTGTAATTTACATGTAGATGAGATGCACCAAATACTGTGCGAAACGCTTAAACAGTCTAGGATGAATTCAAGAAGATTCAAAATGGTGGTAAAATTTTAAGAACAGCTGAGTGGGTGGGATTTGGGACCGTCCTACCTAGTTACAGTCTTTGACAAACAGTTTTAGGGCTGAAAAATAAGGAAGGATGAGGAGAAAATCAGAACAAACACTTATAATAACACTTGTAATGCTGGCAACACTTGTAAATCTGTGCATTTATATTAATCTCTAACTAGACTTATTGTTGTATTAGGAACACAGGACTACTTTTGTGGCCATCTTATGAACATTATAGACTGAACAGGCAGCTGAGGCCCTAATAAGGTGCCATTATGGAGAGGTGTCTGGATGTCAAAGGTCCCAGCTGTGTTATGGTGGAGAGGTCGAAGGTTATCAAAGCTTCATTATCCCTGGTCTCATTATGAATCTTTTCACGGTTCCAGCTGCAGAGTCAATATGTGAATTATGCTAGACTACAACAGTCGATTTGTCGCTAGCACTTGTGCTAGTAATCATTACAGTGTGATGCTAACTGTAGTGTTTGCTAATAACCCGTTATTCAGTTCACAAACATGTTTTTATACTATTCTGCACTGCCTTAGGGATCCATTTTAGGTTTTTGACGTAAATGGCATTCAGAAGAAAACAATTCATGTTTATGTAATTCCGACACTTTAAGACGTCGCAAGTTCCTTCGGGTGATTTAGTAATTGGCTTTTCCTGGCTACTGGCGGAGCATTCTGTGTTAGCAGTGTGTGTAATATTAATTACAGCCAAAGGCACAAGGTTAATTGCATATTACTGCAAACTCTTGACCACATTTTGTACTAACCTAACACTTGATCTCTCCAGTCAATGTGTCGTCAAACGAAAGAAGGGTGAATTATGTAGTAAAAGTGCTCTTTGATTCCCTTTTTGTGTTCATATTCATTAGCACTGCTTTGCTAAGATTCGTGTTTTATTGAGGAAAGATATTTGGACTGGATAAAACTTGGTGGAGAATGTGGGCAAAAAACGTACTTATATTGAACAAGGAACCCTGAGCCATATCTAGAAACCACGATATCACAGAGACTTAGGTGGGTTCTTTTCGACTTACATAGCAACACCCTAGCAACTTTATTGCAATGCCTTAACAAACTCTACCACCACTCTCTATCTTAGTAACAAAATGCATAGCTAAATGACACTGCAACACGTTATCCTTGGACTCCGTCCTTTGAGACTCAGGTTGTGCTCAGCAGTTTGGGAAGAAGCATTTAGGATCCTTGCATAATTTATTGACTGCGCATCTGCCGGGCAATTGAAACATTTATGAGAAGGAGCAAAGAGGCTCGCAGCAGGGACAAGATCACTTCCTTCAGATGCACCACATGCCAACATCAGCGAGATTAGGCTGTCCATCAATCTACATGGTTCTCCCACTCCAGGTGATAGATGAGCTGGATTGAGACACATCCTGAGTTTGGTTATGTTCAATAATTTAAGGAACACTTGAAGAGTTCTCACATTCATTTGAGACACAAAATGGTGGAGAAATACCTTGACAGGTTTAGATTGCTGTTTATACGGTTCGTAAGCATGAGATACAGCTCCAAACATTCTGCTTCTGGACACATCGACATTTAAAGATGTTTTGATTACAGCTTGTTAAAATGGACCTAAAATGCATTTACAGTTCTATAATTTCAGCTTCAAATGAACTATATAAATGCTCCAGGTTCAAAACACGTTTTTAATTGACAAAGAATTGTCGATTACCATAAACAATCATTTTGATGTATCCCTCAGTTTTGGGGAAAAAATGGTGATTACAATAAAAGTTTATGGGACAAAGTATTCTGGAGGGTTTTGGAGAAATGTATTATTCCATACAAAAATGTGTGTTATTTGAGCTGTATAATGTAAATATGCTATTTATATACTGCTGTGATTAGCAGCATTATTTGAATGTTATTCTCTCAGTTACAATTAAGATTGTGGTGATCATCTCTCTTCATTTTCTACATTTCAGAGTTAAAGGTCCACCACAAATCAGCCATGGTTAGATCAACAAACGAGTGTGGAGGTTACTTAATGACTTATGGGTCACAACTGCTGCAAAGGGGGATTGGGTGGTTGCTCGGCACATTAAAACAATTGAAAAGCCAGATACAAATGCTGGCCGTCAGATTTATTCAGCCTGCAGGGGAAGTGGCTGATGTTTCTGGGAAGCTGAATAGAGCAAATACAATTTTACAGTGCAAACATAATGAAGTCATACCAAAGCACACCCATATGATTCAATACTCATTCACTTTGTTCCAAGCAGTCGATATGTACAGTCGACAGCTTATAAATATACACTACTAAAAACAATTGCAACTGGATCCTTTGCCTAAAAAGGGACAGAATTCCACATCTTGGCACTTGCATAGATTTTAGTATTTAAAATGCCTTTATTTGTAGGGCTACATATTGAAAAACATCAACATGTAACAGCCTTCAAATATACACTACCGTATACATTATACCATATACATACATATATATATATCCCACTCTTTCTCTCTCAAGGCCTTCACTCTACTCCATTCTCTTTTTTAGTGCTGCTCTCTCGACCCCTGTCTGCTCTGGCCTGTTGTTATTTGCCAGAAAGGCTGTATGAAAATTGCAGTGCACTTCCAAAATGGAGTGAAAGCAGCCCTTTCGGCCCCACAAGCCTTTTTCTCCAGTAATACATTGCATTTGCCTCAACCAGACTGCCATATATTTTCTCCACCCTTAACCTCATATGCATTTCCTCCACGGCTTAGTTTGGTTGCTCTGTCTACCCAACGAAATACACAACATATTAGCAGACACATTTGAAACCAAGAAGTTTGTAC
The DNA here is from genome assembly GCF_018812025.1 of Megalobrama amblycephala. Lineage (NCBI taxonomy): Eukaryota > Metazoa > Chordata > Actinopteri > Cypriniformes > Xenocyprididae > Megalobrama > Megalobrama amblycephala. The sequence continues at coordinate 19,628,100 of NC_063045.1, read as the reverse complement.
TAGTGCAATCAACTGATTACATGTTTTTAATAGCATATATAGACTGTAGACTTATATTATTATTATTATTTATATTAATATAAATATTTATAAATTATTTTAATAATTAAATTAATTTCCCCAATTACTTAATTATTTCCAATAGATAGAAAGACAGATAGAATGACAGAACAATAGATAGATAGATAGATAGATAGATAGATAGATAGATAGATAGATAGATAGGGTTGCTAATGGGTTTATTTGGTATGATAGTTATAATTTTTATGTTATTATAAAATATTCTAATTTTCAGCTTTAACAAATTGTCAATTCTTTGTATATTGTTATATTTAAAATATCAAAATAAACCCTTCAGCAACCCTCTGTTGCATTGACATCAGATGTCATAATTGCATTTGAAAGATGAATGAAGTTTGGCCTATTAATACTTTTGCCCTACAACCCCAGAGAGGAACTTTCTTCTGGGACATTTTCCGAGAGGAAACTCAGCCCACTGCAGCTTCGGTGCGGCTGTTGATTGATGGCTATGTGGGCAAGCCAATCCCCCTGTGCCCGGTTGCTCTTTACATGAGATGATCGGCCCCGCCCGTCACCAGTGGCTCATTAAATCATCCCTTGGCACATTCTATCCTGCATGGAGAAGTGATCAACAAATCATTGACAATCATTCTTCATTTGCTGACAAGTACCGCAGCGCGAGGGGCTATGTGGATCCGAGCACCCTCGTGCTGTCAGAAAGGGCCGGCGCACACAAACAACCTCAGGTCCATCTGCTCCATCAGACTAATGTTGGCAAAGACAGGTAGAGGGCGGCCCAGTTGGCAGTCCAACAAGACAGCAGGGGGCGGGGCAAAAGAAAACAGATCTGGAGATTAACGAGTTTTTATGAGTTTGGCTCACCAGGCGATCACAGAAGTTTTATACACCTGCTACTGCCCATAAAGTCCTGGACTGCCACATTGCTACAGTTTACAGCAGCTAAAGCCAAGCGCACGCTTCCATACCGAAGCTCATCACCCGTTTGTTTTTCAAGTTGGCAACAAAAAGCCTGGGATTGCACTCGTCACATGCATTAAAAAAATGCAAAAAAAAAAAAAAAAAAAAATTGGCATTGTAAAATTTGGTAGTGTTGGAACACAATGTTGTTGGGTTTTTTTTGTTTTTGTTTTTGTTTTTTTTTGTTTTTTACCAGAGCAGGGTTATTTTATTTACAGTTATTTAATGAAAGCAAATAATACTTTTTTTTTTAACTTTTATTTATTTATTTTATTTCCTTTTTTTAAAACTTACATTATGGTTTTGAAGGCATAACATTTACTAAAATAATTTAAAAACAATTTGAAATAAATAAATTGAACTTGATATTATTCCAAACATATTATTCCAAACTTGATATTATTATAAATAAATATGAATATATAAATATAAAATAAAATGTGACAACTTGATCTAAAATCTGTAAAAAAACAAACAAAAACAAAAAAATCTACATAAAATTCTAAAAAATATTATACTAAATTATTCTTTAGACATCAACATTTTTATTCTGTTCTGCAGTCCTATTATTGTACAGGTTTCACAAATAAAAAAAAAAATGTTAAAAGCATATAAACAAAGTAAACACTGCAACCAACAGAGCAGAAATTTAATCATTTGTTGTTGTTGTGTAAAATGAAAAATACATAATATTTACTAAATTTGAAAAGCAATTTGAAAAAAAAAATGAACTTAATATTAAAAACTAAATTTTAAATATAAATAAATAAATAATATAAATCATTTAAATATTTACTTACAGCTGCTGTCCGCAACTTTTTTTGTGTTCAAAATTTACAAAAAATTATATAATGAGAATGTACAACATGAATCCATTTTCCAAACCATGTTTTTGTCTTACCCTGAATCATTATGGTACTCTTATAATAAGTGTTTATATTCGGACTATTTCAGACCGGACTGGTAGGACCCGCCGCAGAGTATCACAGTAATGCGTGACTCGCCATAGACATACAGGGAGAAAAGTAGCTCCGGCTACAATGTTCTTCCGCAAGACGCGTGCAGTTCTGTTTATTAACCGCTAGAGGGACAAAAATTGCAGACTGCAGCTTTAATGTTATACAAATATTTCACTAAATTATTTTAACTTTTTCGGTAGTCCTATTATAGTACATTTTTCACAAATAGACAAATTGCTTAAAACGTGAAGTAAAAAGTAAAATGTACTGTGTACATACAGTACATAGTGAATGCAAGATTGTGGTCAATATGATATAAATAATAATGTTTGTCTTTTTATTATTACACACGACAATTAAAAAAACAGAAAACTAATGAGGATCAAGAGAGAGAATAAAACAACACAAAACCGAATGTGCACAAGCCAGGGCGACAAGCTTCAGTGTAATGGTGTATGGTTGGCTTAACGCTCTCCAGATGAGGGGATGAAATGATGTATGTTGGCCTCTGATTGGATGCTGATTCAGCAGTGTCAGTCATCGTCCATGTGATGGTCCTCAGCAGTAGGATGGAAACAGAATTTGTAAAGCCCAGTCATTTACTGTACATTTGAGGACAAATTGATTTCCTATGAAGTCAGTGTCTGGGTTTTGGAGCCTCTTATCGCTGTGGCAGGTGGATGGACGTGTTGTCCTGGGAATGAGTTCTGGAAATGAATTATG